>NC_071587.1:6948152-7248720 GCF_024509145.1 Vidua macroura
GCAAACAGCTCTGCCAGGCCTGGAGAGTGGTATTTGCTGTGTGACTTACAAAAAGTTTAAAGCAGAATTAATAAGCCAAAAGAGAGCTGTCAGGAGTTATGGACATGGGCATTTTTGTCTGACAGTTGAGCATATTTCAGAGTCTGAGGGATCCAGATATAATCACAGATTTTTACAAAAAAAAAAAAAACCAAAAAAAAAAAAAAAAAAAAACAAAAACCAAAAAAACCAACACACACAAAAAAAAACATTAAAAGCTCCATTAGATTCCCTTTTTTAAAAATGTATTTTAACTGCAGGCCATTAATTTGCCTTTTTGGTTCCCAGCATTCTTGATATAAAAGTGGAAACAAAACAACAAACAGAACTGAAGAAAAGACACAAGGCAGAATGTAGAGGTAAGTAAAATAAGAGATCATCCCTTCTCCTGACACCCCTTGCTCCTCATTACAGTGCACTGGAAGTCCAGAGCAGTCTGCAACCTACTCTTGGGACAAATTGGCAGGGCATGTTTTCAGGTAAGCTGTCACACAGGATGAGGGTGGAAAGGGCAGGAGGGAGCTGCAGGAGCAGAGTGCCTGTAATTACAGTGGGCAGGGCTCACACCAGAAGAGCAGCTCTGCAGCTTCCTCCAGGGCCCAACCAACCTTGCCATGCCAAACAGCTACAGAGAAACGATGTGCATGTATGATGAACACCAGACTACAAAGAAAAATTATTAGAAGCAGAGGCAGCCATTAAACACTTCTCTTTACTTAACACAAGTCCCCAGTCACAGCTGGTGATCCCCCCAGTGCCCCCTCCCTGGGAAGGGGAGTGCTCTTACAGAAGAAATGCAGATTATAGGTAATCATGTCAGAAACAGGTAATGAGAAGGAAGCATTATTACAATAATGTTGTGGCAAAACCTGAACGAATTATATGCAGTTATGTGGAAGATCTTCAGATAGATGTCTTTGAAAAAAAGAAAAAATGGGGGGAAAAAACCTACTGGCAGGAACACTAATTACGATAAATCTACTTGGATTACTCCTTGTCCCACACAGCTGTGCTGTACCATACCAGGTATGTTCGTCTACACTTGCCCTCTGTACATACAGTCCCCAAAAACCTAAACTTACACAAACCAAAGCATCTAAAATTAAGTTGCTTTTGTCTACTTAAGGTAATATTTCCTTCATTAGACCCTATTTTGGACACTTTTCTCTGTAAAATGCCAGAATACTGATTATCATCTTTCCTCAGTCATTCACCAGTTTTACATAAGGATAATTGGATTCAAGACTGTGCAATTAAAGCAGTCATCAGTGGATGCTCACGTAGGATATCACTACAAAAACAGTAGCTACCAACCACAGGTCACACCCAGCTTGTATAAACTCCAGCCTATGTAGCCAAGTCCAGTCCTGAGCCTTCCATTACTGCTGCTGGTGGAAGAGGATTTAGAATGTTCTTGCACACTTTTGTAACCATAACCTGAGCTACGCACGAGTGTGGAAAAGAAGAAAGAATCCTTATGGCAGGTAAGTTCATCCAGCCTGATGGCTCCAGACATCCCTCTTCCAATCCAGATGAGCAATATTTGCTGAGAAAACAAGATAAATTACATCTAGCTGCTCTCTCAGGAACTTTGCTTTTTTTAGGTTAAGTGTATTTATTGGTTTTTCTACTAGAACTGATTTTCTTTTTTCTTCTATTATCATGGGTCTTGAACCATTTTTTTCCAGTAACACAGAAAAGTAGAGGAAGAAAATATTTTTCAATCATATCAATTAACTGCTCTATTCAGTGCTTTTGCAGACACCTAATTAAGTATTGGGTAGTGATTGGGGCATCAAACTGCTGCATGGAAACCCCAGGCTGCAAGATCAAATGGAGTCTGGCCTCAGCCAGGTCACTTGGGCTCCCAAGGGGGCCTCTGCCAGCCAGGTGCTGCTTGCCTGTCTGGGATTGCACTCGCTGTGCTCACTCTCATGCTGACTGTAAAGATCTCGAGTTAGACACATGCACCATGGAATTCTCACACAGAGACTCTACAGTTTAGCCTAAACATGTTTCCCTGTTAGAGCTTCAGATTTCAGTCAAAGGCAAAGAGAATTCTGTGTACACCATGATCAGCATCTCCAGCAGTGACCACCAGGCTGTTCCTTCTGAGCATGCTCCCAAAGTCTGTCCATTACAGGACGGACGCACAAACAAATTTTTGGCCAATTGTACACTGACAGAATTACAGAAAATAAGTTTTCCTCACAGGCACTGAAAGATGAAAAAGAAATTATAAGATTGAAATTGAAACTGGGGAGATCAAAACAAGGATAAATTTGAGATTCACGCGGACAAAAGACTGGCATCAAGCTTTACTGTGCTCTTGCCACAGATATGGAACTTTTCTTTCTGATCTCCTGCACATATTCTCTGGAAATGCCTGTGTAGCCATGAACTTCACAAGGCAAATCAAAGTATTGATGTAGTAAATTGTTAGAGCAAACCCATGCTAGCCACTGCCTTCTTTATCTTTCCTGCTTCTGCTCACTTCCCCTCTTCCTCTGATGGACATCTTGTCCTTGCCTGTGACATTCCACTCTGACAGTCTTTAGCAGCACTGTTTAGGTCCTTTAACATCAGAGCCTCACTAATATCATGGGTTGCCATTAAATCCTCTATGCATGACATTTTTATTTACAAATGTGCAAAATGCTCTCAGTTTCCTGCATCCCTGCACAGCTCAACACTTGGTGCTCCCTGCCCTGCAGAGCCTGGGCATTCGGGATACACATGGATAAAGTGCAGCAAGGCAAACTGACTCCTTTTCAAACCCTGACTCCCAAGTGCCCTTCAGAAACGCCTTCTAAGTCACCCTTAAATTAGAGGACTTGATATTAGGAATGATGCTTTCCATAGGTCCCGTTCAATTAAACATGTTTAGGGCAGGAAAATGAAGTGATGATGCAAGCAACATGCTTTCCAGACATTTCACACCATGTGACTCAAACATCACGCTCCTGCCAATGGAATTTTTGTCTCCAGGTGACATATCTGAAGCAAGACCCTTAACTCAAAACACTCACACACGCTTATGCACACAGACTACAGGAAAGTCACTTGCTCCAGGCCTTTACTGCCTGGACTATGCCTTGGAAATGCAAATTTCTTCCAAAAAGCTGAAAAATGAGGACAATTACACCTTATCAAGCCTTCATAGACTATAACTCCATGCTGCAAACACAGCAGAAAAACTGAAATCGCACCCTATTATTACAGTAGAATCCTATGGATTCTCTCAGACATGAGCCCCTTTCTTGGTTCAGTGAAATGATGGAAATGTTGCTTACAGCACCATTATTCTGCACAGGGTTAACAAGCTCTAGTCAGAGCAGGAGGTTTTCTTCACCTGAAACTCCTCTGGAATATCATACTGGGAAAGGCACTTTCCAAACACCTGTTTTCATAGGGGGAATCTGCATTTTCCTGCTATGTTCTTGTTTGTTGTTGTGGGAATTTTTTAATTTATCAAGGAAAAAGAAAGCTTGAAGCTTTTGTAATCTGAGCTTCAGTGTCCCATTTTCAACATTGGGCAACCTATCATGATACAATAGAGCAACCCATAGCACTGCCTCGAGATATGCCACTCCTCTGCTTGTAATCTTTTTCCAACAGAGTGTGAAATAACAACCAGCTTCCAGCTACAACACTGTAAATTAATTTAGATACAAGATACATGAGAAGATAACAAGCAAGTTCCATACTGAAGATACCAACCTCCTAGCCATCATTTGTCAGGCAGTGTTTCCAGAATCAGCCTTACATCTCCTGATGAGAGTTTTAATACTTCTTTCTGTAAATCTGTAAAACATTATGGGAACTAGATATGACCACAGAAAAAGAGCAGGAACATGAGGAATAGAACGGTCTCTTCAGACTTTAACAAAGTCTTATCTAAATACAGAAGATTTTGATTTTTTGTTTAAATCAAAGATGAATTCTCTGAATTTTGGATTTTGGAATGTTTTTTCTCTTTCTGAAAGAACCTTACAGAAAAGGGTTCATCTTTCAGCTGTTTGTCTAACTCCCTGGCCTGTTTTCAGTTTTTAATAACAATGGATTTTCCTTTGTTCCTATAGCACATAATGCCAGCTATATATAAATATAATAAAATTAGTACATTGGACACAATGAAAAGGTGTGCAAGTCTGAAGGAAAATGTTTTTAATTAGCATGTCTTGTGTCTTTCTAGCCCTAAAAATAGGAAAAGTCAACTGGCAATCCAAACTAAATAAAGCTGCACACCACACCTCTGATTACAGCAGCACAGAACTCATCTTGAGGAGAGGACAGCCCTTCAACATCTCTCTGAACCTCAAAACAACAGCACAATCTTGGGACAACCTCACCTTTATTGCAAGCACAGGTAATCTCCCCATGGCAGTCACCTCATACCCAGGTTATTCCAGCTCCAAAATACTTGTGCCTTACAGGTCTACATGGCACATCCTTGAAACATTAAGATTTGTCCTGTTTCACTCAGGAGTCCTTGTCCTTTTAGGCTCAGGAGTTCCAATGTTAAAGTTTGTCTCGTAAGGCAAGAGACAGTTAATAATTCAAAGGGAGGCAGGAGCCATCCTCATTTCAAAACCAAGGCTCTATCTCTGCTCCTAAGGACATCCCCAGAACACTGCATGTTATCCTCATAACACAGTTCACCCCTACCTCTCACAAACCACCATCCCCAGTTCATCCATTCCCTCTGGCAGGACCATCTCCAGCAGAATCCCAGCAGACCAAGGCCATATTTACCCTTTCTGAGGAGGGTGCCAGTGGCTGGAGTGCAACCCAAGAGCCCAGTGAGCCTCGCTGCCTGAACTTCACCATCCTCAGCCCAGCCGATGCCGTCATCGGACGATACAAACTCCAACTCCAGGTCCTTGCTGGGAACAAGGTCTCTTCCAAAGTCCTGGGCCAGTTTGTGCTGCTCTTCAATCCCTGGTGTCCAGGTATGCTCTGATGTATCACCTCCTTCAAATAACTCATTGTCTCAGCCAGGAGACCTGGGTGTCACAGTAAAGTCTGTACCCAACAGTCACAGCTACAGAAAGTTGGTCTTTTGCTTAACATCAAGGATCAGGCTTTTGTCCCTTCTTCAGTGTTGCAAGGCATCAAAGACCCAGACTCTTGCTTGTAGGATAAGAAATCAAAGGCAGTAAATATTCCAAATATTCATTCTAGAATTTTTTTTCCTCTGATTTTTGCATTCAGTTGTAAAACAAGTAACATGTACCAGTAAGACACATACTGTGCTTACTGAAGGGACAGGAACACAGTCAGTTCCCCTGAAAGGAATTTCATGCTTATTTTACTCAGTCTCTAAATGGCTACAGAGGTGTAGCAGGGAGTCCTAAGCCTGGATACATGGGCAGTCTCACCTGATCCCTAGAACTGCCCTCTATTTGAGATGTTCAGTTAGAGCAAAGCAATTTCCTTCCAGCCATCATGTCTCGTTCTGCTTGTAGATGATGATGTCTACATGGCTAATGAAAAGGAGCGGCAGGAGTATGTCCTGAACGACAGTGGAATCATATTTCAGGGAGTGGAGAAAGATATTCAAGAAGAAGCTTGGAACTATGGACAGGTAAACAGCATCACCTCTTCCAGAACTTTCAAAATAAGAGTAGTGGATAAATGGGGTCTTGAGGAGAAAAAGATCATTCTCTCATAGTATAAGAATTCAATATTCCTCACTTCAGATTTTCTTGCAAATATGTATCTCATTTATCATTACACTACAGAGAGCAGCATCAGGATCATTTCCCCTGTATGGCATGTGCTCATACAGAAATAAAAGAAACAAAGTATAATTTTAGTTTTCTTCTGCCTGTTACATAAACTGGTAACACTGTACTTGGTGGTGTTTTTTTTTTTTTGTGTGGTTTTTTTTGTTGTTGTTTTTTGGTTTTTGGTTTTTTTTGTTTGTTTGTTTTGTTTTGTTTTGTTTTGTTTTGTTTTGTTTTGTTTTTTTTGACCCTTGTAGAGAGCAAAGAAAGCCTCTGGGTACTGCAAAGCCAGTGCATGTAAATATTTATGCAATCTGTTCAGTAATGGGGCAGAAGACGCTAAAAGGATTCCCCAAATGTACTCAACTGAAACAACTTGTGCTGGAATTTTTGAAAAGCAGTTTAGCCCTCCAAGTGTAAGCACTGCAAGCACAGTCAGAACAACAGCCCATCTCCAGCCACCCAGCCATCCTGCAACTGCCCGTGCCAGCCAGAACCATCCCTGGCCACTTTGTGCCCTCCAGGTGCACCAGCATTTGCAGACAGCATTTCTATTGATCCTCCTGATCCCGTGGCTGCTTTTACACTGATAAATGAAACAAGGCCAGAGTTCCTTTCTGTCTCAGAGGTCAAGGGCCATCCTTGCCTGGCCACATCCATCCAGCCAAGCACTGGGCCATTCTCTGGGCCCAAGCAGTGTCTTGGTGACCCTAATCCACAATAATTATTTTTGTGGGTTTCTTTCAGTTCAGATCACCCGATAAGAGGTGGAGGCAGCCCATGAGAGTAAAGCTTTCATAACAGACAGGTGCCTGAAGGGGCACGGCAGGATGTGGGAGGGTGTGACCCCTGCTGAGCCCAACCCACAGTGGTCTTGTCTTTGCCACCAGGCCACATAATGTCCTTGTGAATGACAGTGGCCACAGCCTCACACTGTGCTCAGAGACATCTTTAAAATACTATGGAGAGTTGGAAGCTTAATGGTTTTCTTCTTGGCCCAATTTTCTTCAACAGTACAGAAAACTCCTCTATTTCCAACACCTTCCTCCCATGCTTGGAGAAGGAAACTAGGTGGGGAGTTTATCTTTAGGTTTTCTTATGAAATCAGACTTAATATATGGCTTGTTTTGATTCCAGTTTGAAGAAGACATCCTTGATATCTCTCTGGCTGTTCTGGACCGGAGCCTGAACCACCGTGAGGACCCAGCAATGGACGTCTCCAAGCGGAACAGCCCTGTCTATGTCAGCAGGGTTATCAGTGCCATGGTAAAGTGATCCAGCACTCACAGCTGGAAATGCACCTACCAACAAAACCCCAGCCCACACTCACACTTCAGCGTGAATTCCTCCATGTTTTACAGGCGTAGCCAAGCAACAAAATAGCTACAAAATAGGTAAAATGGAGATTGATTCTTCTTCTTGAGTCGTTTGCTCACGACTGAAGGAATGTTTCCAAGAACTTCTGAGGAACATTGAACCTCACATGTATTTTCCTGACAGATTTTCAGTCCATTAGATCTTTTCAGTAATTTGGAAAGCCTTTGTCTATTCTGAAATCACTTGCTAAGTTTTTCAAACACCAAGAGAAGCACAAAATATTTTGGAAAACTGATGCTGGTTCAGCTGCATTTTATGTCTGAATTTAGCATTCTTTACTTAAGGGATATTTGTTCAGTGAGGTTTTTAGCATTTCCTGCAACAAATAGTTACAACTCCTCAGCACACACCTATCCTCACAAACACATAAATGCACAACTAGGCAGTTGAAAAGTTTTCTGTTTTATAAATAATATATGCCTCACCACATTTCTTATCAGATTCCTCCTTTATAACTAATGTTTTTCAGCCTTTTGGACAGCACTCACTTTAGGCATTCTCAGCTTCAACATAAAGTAAATAACTCTACTCAGATGTACAAAATTACTATAACTACAAATAATTAAGGAAAAAAATATTTAAAATAACTTACTGTATCCTGTACCACTACACTTGATACTTAAACAGGGCTCTACAATAGATGTGTACAAATATATGCAACCACATCTAACAAGTCTGGGCAAGCTGTAAGTACTATCTGCACATATGCAACGAATGCACATTCAGAGAAAAGAAGGATTTCTCAAGGCTTCCATAAATCACTTGAGAATGTGAAGCAGCATGAATGCACAGTCTAGCAGAGTAATGACATACAAGGAGGTGAGATCAACGCATGAAACAGAGAAAACATAAACAGGTGTCAGTCAGTACATTTGGGACCACTTGTACTGAAAACAAGGCAGTTCTGAATCACCAGATTCTACAATCTGGTCTGGGTTTGGTCCAGTTGTGGCCTTTGAGCAGACAAAATTTATCTAAAATTCAAATATTCTGTCCCACCACCCCATCAACAGGAACAGTGCTACCCGCACAGGGTCACTTCTAACTATTTCCCTCTCTCTCTTTTCCTGTAAATACTTTAATTCTCTCATGAGAAGGACTCTTTCAGGTTAACAGCAACGATGAGAAGGGAGTAGTGGAAGGGAAGTGGAGTGGGAAGTTCCGCTCAGGAACAAACCCCCTGCGCTGGAGCGGGAGCGTGACCATCCTGCGGAGGTGGTACCGGGCCAGGTACAGACCCGTCCGCTACGGCCAGTGCTGGGTGTTTGCAGGAGTCACGTGCACAGGTACACTGGGAGAGGTGGAAATGACACCACAGAGGCAGCTCACCACGAGTTCTGCAGGCTGAACTTTGTGACAATTCTGTTCAAGCTGTTTCGACTTCGACAGGGAGAGTGAGGAGCCTCTGCTCTCCACGTGTGAAGGGTTAATCCTTCAGTTTTCAGGTGGAAATAATGCATGCCAGCTTTGTGGGTAAACACAAAGCTTTGTGAGTAAACAAAAACCAAAGGCGTTTTCCAGGCTGGGCTGGTGAAAAGAGCAAGGTTTCCTGTTTCAAAGCTAGGATTCAAAGAAAATCCATCTCTTAAGTCCATCTTTTCACACTGCCAGTTTTCTACTGCTGTATCTTACCTGCTGGGGACACAAGAGTAAGTCACAATTCTGAAGACCTGTAAAGGGATCTGCAAGTCAGGAAAATAATTTCATCCTAGCAGTATCCAGTCAGAGCTGCTCTGAGACATAAGAACCTCTTTGGGGAAAATACAAAGGAAAATTGAGAGGTCTATCTCCGTAAGTGGAAAAAGAAACAAGGAACAAACAGAGGGAAAATGGGAAAGAGAAGAGGATAAAGAATCAAAGATTAAAATAAATGGGTGAACCAAACTCTTATTAAAAAGGACATGACAGCTAAGAATGTCATGTCAGTGGAAGTGTCTTTTAAGCAATTTTGCACAATGACTGTGACTTGCATTATAGCTGGAGGGAAATTTCTGAGGGTTTGTTTCACCACTGAAAACATACACTAAACTGTGTGACCAAGAAAAAAACTTTCTATATGTCTGCAAAATAGGTTTACAGAGCTTTTATGGTATTCTATATTGCAGTACTGAGATGCTTGGGAATACCTACTCGTGTTATTACAAACTTCAACTCTGCCCATGACAAGAATCTAAATCTGAGTATTGATAAGTACATTGATGTGTCTGGAAACAACCTGCACTTGAGTGAAGACAGTGTGTGGTAAATATACATATCTCTTTAATATTTCTTCCACTATATTCCCCCCTAATTAAAATATCTGGAATCATGCTCCTGAAAAACCACCCCAACCTCATGCTCCCAGTGATACAAAACTCCACACCAGACCTTTGGCTTTTTGCTCAGGATTGTCCAATATTGAATTATTGACTCTGAATAGAAGTATTTTCCTTTTAATATTTCTTTTTCATAACATCCCAACATTTCTCAGAGGTATAACACAAAAAGCTGGCAAAAAAAAAAAAGGGGAAGGAGGTACTCATGTAAGGAGTACAGCAGCTGCTCTCTCCACAGAGTTTTCATTCACTCAATTAGGATTATTTCTTGCATTGTACAAATCTGATATTCTACATTCTACCTCCCTTGCAGGAATTTCCATGTCTGGAATGAAAGCTGGTTCATTAGAAGAGACCTCGGCTCTTTTTATGATGGATGGCAGGTTCTGGATGCAACGCCCCAGGAAAAAAGCAAAGGTAACATAGTTGTAAATATAAAAACCTATAGATAGTATTGCTCCTAAAGATTACCAGGAGTAAAAAATTGAAATTTGAAATTACCAAAAATTTCAGGACAATTCTCTTCTATATATTCCCTGTAGATGTAGCATTAATTCAGGTGCACAAGAAAGTGATAACCACATCAATCTCCAGTAAGGAGCTTTTCTGTCAGCTCTGGATTGCTGACCAGCATAACAATTCTTTCTTTTTAAATTTCAATTCTCTGCCTCCACAAAAGCCAGCACATCTTATGTTCACTTATCTCACCCTTGCTTGTCTTAGCTCCTCACATCACACAGTCCCATTCTTCACTACCAGGTTTAACAAATTCAGTTTCCTGGCTCTTCTCAATGCACACCCAGCACTGTTGATTCCCATCTCTTAGGTTTGACTGTACTTCTGACTCCTCTCCTTTCTCCTGACAGCTTTGCATGCAGCCTTGCAGCCTTTGGTGGGTGAGAACATTTCTCATGGCACACATCACCAGAAGCTTTAGCTCTCCCTACCAGCCCCCTCTGCAGCCCCACCTTCTGATACAAAGTGCATGTGGAATCTCTGGGCATGCTGTTACCACATTACACAGACATAAAAACACTGTACTTGACCCAAATGTGTCTTTGGAGTGTCTGCCTCTCCCTCTTGCTGTCAGCATGAGGATTTATGTTGTTTTACTTCTCCCAAATGTGTCTTTGGAGTGGCTGCCTCTCCCTCTTGCTGTCAGCATGAGGATTTATGTTGTTCAACTTCTCCCTCTCTAATACAGGCATCTATCAGTGTGGTCCTGCCTCCACCAGAGCCATTAAGGAAGGGGATGTGAACCTGGATTACGACAGCCCATTTGTGTTTGCAGCAGTGAATGCTGACTGTGTTACTTGGATTCGCTATAGCAAGAAAAGAAAAGAGAGAATTTATTCTGATACCAGGAAGATTGGAAAATTTATCAGCACCAAAGCAGTGGGCAGCAACTCCCGCGTGGATGTCACTGCTAATTACAAATATCCAGAAGGTAAATTCTTTACTACAATAGTTGTGCCACTGATGATCAGATGTGAAAAGAATTAAGGTCTTTGTTGGACTGAGTACTGACAATTTCTTTACGTCTAGAGCCAAGTAATTGTGAATCTTCAAAGTCTTAGGCTCCTTATCTGTTGATATTGATTCATTTCAATTCTCCAGCCATTCTGGAGAGGTGCTTTGGGAGAATTTCTGCAAAAGGGTTTTTTCACCCTTCTCAGTTTCAGAGGAGATGGCAACTGCCCCACCTTATGGGTAGAACTGAATCTCCCAGAATTATCTTTCTACTGCCCACAGCTTCTAAGAGGTGCCCATGAACAACTACCTGGAGCTGATGGGCAGGTTTTACTTTCCAGCCTTCATGGCCATGTACATTCATTTGCTTTTGTGCCAAAATTCACATTAGGGTTAGACCTCACTTTCTCCTCTTGAGTATCTTTGCCGTTCTCAGCTTCCCTAAATGTCTGAGATCAGCCATGGCTCCACTGCACTATACCCAGTACCTACATGAGATCTCTGAGCATGGTATCTTCCAATGCAGGATCCTTGAAAGAAAGGCAGGTGTACAAGAAAGCATTGAAGCTGCTTGGTGTGAGAAGACCTGGGAAAAGAAGCAAAATTCCAAGACCCAGAAGACGATTCTCAAGGGCACAGCCCGCTCAAACCCCCAGCATCTCAGGGAAGCTGCTCCTTGATGCACCTCCTGTGGTTGGCCAGGACATCCTCCTTACCTTGACACTCAGAAACTTGATCTCAGATTTTAAGACCATAAAGGTTAAACTGAAGGCTTCAGCCATTCTTTACACCAGAAAACCCAAGGCAGAGATTTTGCAGTTGCATAGGTCTGTTAAACTTGGATCTGAAGAAGGTAATTTTAATTTTATTACAGCTTTTATTACTGGACAAGACGTAGTTTTGGGTTGTGGTCAGATCACATGAAAATAAAGAATGGCTCATGAAGTGTATGACCTGCAAACAGTTGGAGGTCAAGGCTATTCAGGGGAAAAGAAACACACATATTTTCCCTGTCTTAAGCATTTACTTTCAGGCACTGACAAAAAGGAGACTGAGCAGGGTGACCTTTTGTCTAACCCAGCACAGCTACTGTTGGTGCTACATTATGACCTTTTTTGCTAACAGAGAACAACTAAGAGACATAGACTGGAGATTAGTGAGCTGCTGGTTCCCCACAAGCGAAGCAAAAGACAGATTAAAGGGGGAAAGACAAGCCTACAACCTTCACAGCAGCACAACAGCAACCACCAACTGCAGGAAGAGCTGTGCCACCTGCAGAGAGTGGTCTCTGCCCTGCTTTTAGAGGGACAGTGCTGAAAAGTGAGAGGCAGCACAGATGAACAGAACTACCCTCTCAAGCTAATACATAAAACGTTAGAACTCATTCCACAGTTCCAGAAGTAGAAGTCTTTTTCTCACTATACTGAGTTCCATTGCCTTCCTCACTGGCACAGAAACTCTGATTGTGCAAGGCAGAGGCTGAACAGCTGCGTTTGCAAGGGCATTAAACCAACCCACCTTCTGACCTCTGCCCTCTTTGCAAGGAAGGAACAATAAATCCCAGCTTCAGATAAATGAAAAAAGCAGCAGCAGGTATTGCCACATACATCCAGCCTCAGATCTGTCCAGGTACCAAACTATACCTGATCATTTAGTGCTTTATGTAAATGTAAGTAGAAGTCACCCATGAGCATCATTCCTGTCTGTTGGTGTCAACACTCACAAATGTGCAGCCCCAGGGTGATAAGAGTATTACTCCTTAAAACACAGGTATCTTACAGATAGCTGATACTCAGAAAAAAAGAAGAGGGGGAAATTTTGTTTCTGTTTGCATTATAGTGAAAGAGATTTCTTTCAAGATCTCCTACTCCCAGTACAAAAACTCTCTGGTGGATGACAGGAAGATCCTAGTGACTGCTGTGTGCCAGATCAAACAGGGAGCCTCACTTCTAGTTGAGAAGGATATTGTACTCCAGGATCCTTTTCTCACCATCAAGGTAAAAGATAGTCACCTCTGTGACCCTTGAGAGATGTGCTGAGAAGCAGCAACTGGAATTCCTACTCCACCTATTTCTCATGGGAAGGAGTGTGGGAAGTGAAATCATGTCTGAGGGTGATTGGATCTTGTTGCTGTAGTAATAGGCCATATGATACAAATGAAATGAAATACACTTAAAAAAGGAAAATCTTTCAATGGCAGAGCTTTGCTGGGATATTCTTGCCAGTGCTTGTTAATGTGGCACTGATAAAGTTCTCAGTGTTACAGTTACAAGGTAAGTTTACCTAAGGATGGACAGGCAGAATACAGACAAAGAAATCTCATCCATATTTAGACCTCCCCTTTTGTTAGAAAAGTATGATCAATATATTCCAGTTTATTTAGGAAGACTGGTTTTTACCAAAGACACCTTCACTGACCAGCTGATAATGCCTGGGGCTGTGAGTCTCTTTATTACCAATATTCAAAGAAAGTTCTTTAACTGTATCATGCTAAGTGTCACTTTTCACCTTCTGCAACACTTCCCAAGTGATTAATTAGAACTGGAGGCTTTCTCTTCTTTCCACTTTTAACTGACTTTTGACAAATGTTGTACAATGAATAAAAAGTGGTTCTTAGCCTACAGGAAAGATCCTGCACTATGTTTGCCCAGGGACAGTCCTGGCTTTGCATGGCCCATCACATCCACATAAACGAGCTGAACTGGTTTTGGACAGCAGATTTAAATGCTGCATAATTCATGGGATCAAATGCTATCTGCTCATCTTACTGTAAATAACATAGAGGGAATATGGTAATGTGCAGAGTCTTTCAAGGCCTCCAGACTAGATTAGTTGTCCCAACCCACTCTGTCAGTAGCATACAAGAAAAGCAAGGTCACACACAGGAGTAAAAAGTGTGGTTTTTTGCAGGTCTGGCAATTTCTGAATACCAAGTTCTAGTGAGACTTTTTACAAAATCTCTGTGTTGTGCCATGCAAATAACAGAGCCAGTTTATGTAAGGCAGGCACCTGGATTAAATTACTTCAATTCAGTGATTAAGTTTTAAGAAGCATTTATGTTTCTGTGATTGAAACTTCCCTATAAACATGGAGACAGTAACAGAGAAATGCAATTGGGCTGATGGACCTCTCAATCATGTTACCTAATATTAAATTATTTACAAATATATACCAGATATACCAATTCCACATTATCTCAGCCAAAATAAGGTAATGAATATGTTTATTTGCTAATTTGCATTCTTTTCCCTGAGACACCACAATTCACCTCTGTCTCACACCTCCCATGTTCTCCAATCCCAAACCTTTCATTTAGCCTAGTTAAAGCTAATTTAAGGTGCCTCCAGTAGTTCACCATATATGCCAATACTTGTATTCTCATTCTGTTCTCACTCTGATGAGTATCACGAGTATCATGTTATACATGAAACCTTGCACTGACCTAGTTATAAAAGGGACTAAATGGTGGATTCTACAGCAGTTTGCTGATTCTTAGCCACACTGAATGGCTCATTCAAGGCTGAACTCTGTTGTCCCAAACTGTTAGTGGCTCCTTCCTGCCCAGGTGACCCTAAGAGGGTAAGTGGTTTGCAATGGGAATGAAAGGAGCAAAGCATTATGGAGACATGAGACTGATGCTGTGGCTGAGCAGAATGTTTTCTCTCTGTAGGTCCTTGGTCCAGCTGTGGTACACAAGCCTGTCAATGTGGAGGTCACATTTACCAACCCTCTGTCTGATGAGGTGACAGACTGTGTCCTGAGAGCTGAAGGCAGTGGCCTGCTCAAAGAGCAACTCCGAATGCGGTACGTAAACACTTCTGGTTGGTCACTTGTTCATTTGGTGGGAAATCTGGGGTACCAGTGGGTATTTTTAAATGAGTCTGTCAAACTCATGACTTTCATCTGCACCAGCCCTGGACAAAATGCCACCATGTCAGTACTCTCCATACAGCAGATGGAGTTTTTTGCACCGCTTTTGCCAAGATTTGAATTACGGAATGCTCAGGGAGTGGAGAGATGGCATACAGTCTTAAATTTGGGTACTCAGAAGAATACATAGCAAGAAATTTTTGGCTGCTTTAACTTACAAATGCATTCTCTCTTTTAGTGTGGAAAGAATGGCCCCCATGGAGACTTCAACAGTGGAATTTGAAATCATTCCCTACAGGAGTGGCACCAGGCAGCTTCAGGTGGACTTGGTTTGCACCCGCTTTTCAGACATTAAGGGATTTGTGATGCTTCAGGTGGCTCCTGCTCAGTGATATAACCTGTACAACAGTTCAATTTTGCCTGTTTATGAGGCTGGTGCAGTGTTCATGCACTCTTATGACTGGAAGCACAGAAATGCAGATTACTCCGCGAAAATAAAGTGATGTAATATGAACGGAAACTAATAAAAAGGTACCAGAGAATATACTGCAAAGACAGTGTCACCTTTCTCATTCTCTAGCCTGTTTTATGGGCCTTCACACATACAATTACTAGTGGGAATCATTATATAATTAAACTTGAAGGAGAGGATCAAGTGTGATGGTTTCCAGCATGAGAGCCTGTAGCAATAACAGCTGGATTTCCAAGGAACCTAATTTAAAATCACTGGTTTTATAAGCTTCATGGAATGCAATTTAATTATCAAAGAATAATAAAATGGTTTGAGTTGGAAGGAGTCTTAGAGCTCATCTTGTTTCAGCTGCCTGCCGTGGGCAGGGACACCTTCCACTGTCCCAGGCTGCTCAGAGCCCCATCCAACCTGGCTTTGGACACTTCCAAGGATGGGGCAGCCACAGCTTCTCTGGGCAACCTGTGCCAGGCCCACACCACCCTCCCAGGGAAGAATTTCTTCCTAATATCCAATCTAAACCTACCCTCCTCCAGCTTAAGGCCAGTCCCTCATGTCCAATCCCCCTACACCCTTGTGAGAAGTCCCTCTCCAGCCTCCTTCTAAGCTCCTTTTAAGCACTGGAAGGAATTATAAGGTGTCCCTGAAACCTTCACTTCTCCAGGCTTACATCCACTAAATATGTTTTATTCAGTACTAGCCAAAGTGCTATCCAAGTAGCTGACATAATTAAATTCTAGAATTGAATTTATCATTTAATCTTATTGCTAGAATGAAAATACAGCAATAAGATATGGCAGCGATACAACAGAACTCTCTTCTTACGACTGGAAAAATGAGAAGCCACAAAAAGTAGAAAAGTAGGAAAAGGACATCAGAAAGATGTACGAAAACTCACAATTAACAGTCACTCTTCCTCACACCACAAAGCTGCTTAAAGCAGATCATCATTCATGAGGGAGGCATTGTGCCACCCATAGCTAAATCCCTAATGTGTCCAATCACTCCTTGCAAAGTTAACAAGCCAATATAGCAAAGATCTGAATGCTCCTAAGAGACAATTGGACTTTTTCCTCCTGCCAGTCAGTACTGTCCAGGAATGCAGGACATTCCCCCAGAATGTCCCATGCACACAAACTGACCCTGTGACACAGATTAAACTGAGGACTCATTTAAATATTTCTTTGATTTAAAGCCAACGAAATCTTCAAAACACGTAAAATCCCATTTTATTACATTAATTACAATATTTTGTCACCCACACATATACTTAGAGTGGATGTGGAAGCTTGGTAAAACTAGTCAGCCCAGAGAGACTGGAATGAAGGTTGAAAAGGACACATGCACACACACATACACAGGAATTCAGATTTCTCCAGGCAAAGGAGAGGAAAATAGGTAGCTTTGCACCTATCAATTAAGTCTTGCAGGATCTTGGAGAGTCAGGGTATACAATCCTCCATTAGCCTCAGAAAAGGCCTTGAGGTAGTGATGGTATTTCAGAAAATCTCATTAAATCTTACAAGAATGCAGACTGACATTACATTTAACACACAGTACAGCCAAAACATTCAAATTCCTGCAGTATTTGTTCTTAAACAAAATCCAGGCAATTATTTCAGACAGTGTTTGTCACACGAGCTTGGAATGACCTCATCCTAATTAACTACCTGTAAAGGAAGGCTGCAGTTCAAAGGGAAACCAGCGCTGTAGAGCCTGTGCCAAGTGCCAAGCTTTGCAACACTCGCTGGGTTTTCACAGTGTCAGCGTTTCCATCTGCCCTCAGCAACCACACCCAGCTCAGTTTGAGTGTCAAAATGCAGATCTGGCCAGTGCCATGCAGGAGAAACACATTCTTCCTGCATGAGACATGAGACAACTGTTCAATTATGCTAATGATTATTACAGAGAAAAACATGTAAGTGCCCGAGGAAGGATTTAAATTGCTTTTGTCAAACCTACAATCTTTACACAGCCCTTGGTCAGAAGTCAGTGGGAGTTGATGGAGTAAAATATGGCTAATTGTCAGTATTTTTCTTTATAAATATGCAGTTTAAATAAGAGCATGCCCAAGAGGCTGACCCAGCCAGCCCTCATTCCAGTCTGACTACTCCAAAAAAAATCCAGTGAGCACTCACTGATATGACACATTCACAACCATGAATTGGTCTTGAAACACACTGAAATCAGCCTCCAGGGTAGTGGATGTTTTCCCCCATCATTTGTTCTTCTAAGTCTCTAGATTCAGATAAAAAAAAAAAAATCAATCCCAAATAGCCAAAGTTGCTGGTTTCAAATCACATTGTTCTGCCACCAAAGCCTCACTGCTTTGCCTCTTGGTCTGTCACTCTCCTGCACTGAATGTGGAGGGCACTGCTCGCTGTAAAACGCAAAACCAAAGGCACAGCATAAGCTTTTCTGCTTGCTCTAAAGCAACAAGAAATTCCCCTCAAAATAAAAATTCCTATCTAATTCATGGGTATGCCACATCAAAGCTGGAAATGTGGACACAATAAAAGGGTGTATATAATTTTTGATCACTGCATTCAGAGGGAGACACAGTTATTAAAGATGCTCACAAAACACTTTAAGCTTCTATTTTTAAAGGTAGTAAAGTTTTTATGGATTTATGCTTGGACCTGTAAAACAAGTATCCCTACACACCACAAGATAATAAAGTAATATATCCAGGCAGGATGGACACTTTCAAGCATCTATGGATTACTTTTCCTCAAGATTTCTAGGAGCATGTCAGGAACGCAGTGGATAGAGAAGCACCAACTGAGTTTAAAAACAAAACCAGCTAAGTTTAACAAAAGCAAGTGCTGGATTCTACACCTGGGATGGGGCAGCTCTGGATGTAGGGACAGCCTGGGGACAGGGGGCCCATTCTCACCAGATGGAATGCCAGTACAAACACTCGAGTACTACGTGCAGAAGTCTCTTTTGGGTGCTAACCTTCTCCATGGGCTTTTTTAGCCCATTTTAGTGTCAAGGAAGACACAAAGGGATGATAAGTAGGTCCCTTTTCAGAGTTGAAGTGCAGGAAATCCTGTGCAGGAAATCCTACTTGCAGTTGCCAATTTGACCAAGAGATGGTACTGTGTGTATACACAGTCATTACAAGGCAGTGATGATGGGATAAATACCTCCTTGTATCTAAACCACTCTGATTTAGAGGTTCAAAACTCATAG
Organism: Vidua macroura; assembly: GCF_024509145.1. NCBI lineage: Eukaryota > Metazoa > Chordata > Aves > Passeriformes > Viduidae > Vidua > Vidua macroura. The sequence continues at coordinate 6,966,617 of NC_071587.1, forward strand.
TATACTGCAAAGGTGCATTTAAGAACATTGGTCATGCAAAGAAAGTCAGAAGTTTGAGCACAATCACTTGGTTTAAAATTTGCTTAGACTAAAAGAGCACAAATCAGCCATCACATACTGTGTTTAGCTCCTTATGTAAGAAACAAGTTCAAGACACATACAAAAATCACATATAATTAACATTGAGCAATGTATGCTGACAAAAAATACAGAATTTTCTGGAAGATCTTCCCAATATTCTTCTTAGTGTTCCCAATTTCTGCAAATCTGGTGACCTCCAGGCTTTGTAATAAAGGCAGAGCAGTCAAAGCTCACGTACAGCAGGAGCGTGGCCGTGTCACCAAGAAGGGAACGATATCCTGGGCTGCCTCAGGTAAAGAACTGCCAGCAGGTCAAGGGAGGTGGTTCCTGCCTTTATGCAGCACTGGTGAGGCCACACCTGGAGAGCTGTGCCAGAGCTGGGCTCATCACTACAAGAGGTGAGCTGCAACTCTTGGTGACCCTGCTTGAGCAGGAGCTTGGACAAGATGAACCTCTGAGGTCCCTCCCAGCCTCAAGCACTCTGCAATTACTCTGTGAAAGTGAATCTATACAATTAAAGCTATGCTGCAAAAGCCTAAAACTCAAGAGAGTTTGTTTCTAGCTTAAATGGTGCATATAAGCAAACAGTTGTAAAGTTTAATATAAAAATACTAAGAAAATCACCAAACTCACTGGACTATATTATGTAATCAACTTCTCAAATTATTTTTGAGTTTGTTGGAAATCATAAGTTTCTGCAAAACTACTGATGACTCACTCCAGAGTGAAAGCTGTTCATTTCTGATATCTTATTTCTTGTCTTTTGACCAATTATTATCAATCCAGAGATGTTCCTTTTATATTACAGCAACTTTAGGAATGTATTTAGTCCAAGTCTCCAGCACAGTATTTTTAAATAATCTGCATTAAGATACACAAATTTAGCTGTTTCTTTTAACACATTTTCTCATTTTTAAGTGTTTTCACTTTTCTGAATTAGGCACAAGAGCAACAGATGCACTGACTACATTTTTTAACTCCTTGAAGGGTTTAGGATCTAAGCAGCTTGGGGTCAATGCTGGAGAGCAGCTCTCCAACACTTACATTGGAAGTGCACTCTGTGCAGTGTTCAGAGCCATATTAAGATTTGCATTTCCTATTCTGGGGTCCTCGGTGCACAGCTCCTTGAAGGAATTGTCACTGGCTGTCTCTAAATGTTTCACATCCTGCTGTGGAACTTTACCTCATCTGTAGCCTGTCTTCAGTGTGGTCTGAGAGATAAAAGAGTCCTCAACATCTGCACACCAGATAAGCTGGAGAGGTGGCAACACCACGTCCCACCCTGTACAAAGAAATCAAGCAAACAACTTTGCAAGAGGACAGTTTTTAAGACAGCTGGAAGAAGGAGCCACTGCCCACCAGAGCAAGCAGAAGCTGAATATTTTCATGGTACCCAGAACCAGCCATGGGCCAAGGTAAGCAAAAATCACTTTTGTTAGTTCCAAGCATTTGCCAGCTGTGTGTCAGGAAGAGACAATTGGTCTTGCTCCAAGACAGTGTTCATGAGGCTTGTGGAAGAGCTGAGCTTGCAGGGCAGGAGCCAAGTGCTCTAAAGGCTTAGGGAGCTCAGTTTGCATGGCAGATTGCACAAAAAGGCACAGCAATCAAAAGCTGGTATTGATGCCTGAGAAGAGTCTGAGAAGCAGCAAGAAGCAGCTAAGGCAGACAGGTGAGGGTTTGGAAGCAAAGGTAAGTGAATCCTCAGCATAGGGAATGAGGGGGTGGGAGGAATTAAGGAGACTACACAACTGAAACAGAGAGATGACCAAGTGTTTGAGCTCCTGGAGCAGGGAAACAGTCCAGGTTCCAGGCAACCTTGAAGAAAGTGACAGTAAGATCCATGAAAAGTCATATGATGGAGAGGGAGCCACACTCCACATTACTCACTGTTCTACGAGACAGACAGAACAGACATCTTCATCACAGAGAAGAAAACAGATGAGGTCAGAGCTGGCTCCATAAGACCTGAACTGGTGCAGGGGTTTGAACTGGCTCAGCCATGATGGGATTTGAAAGCTGGACCAGAATCTTTCACTAAAAACATCACATGGAAAAAATTTATATGGGGAAAAGAGAAACAAAGCACACAATCCAGCAAGACTCCCCAACAAACACAGAAGGTACAACCACAATGGGAGAAGGTATCAATGCAGAGGACAAGACAGGACAAGACATTAGGAGAGAGCAGAGCAGTGAAATCTGCAAAGAGAGCAGTTATGGCTTTAGCACAGGAGCAATCAATTTAGATAGCAGAGAAATGCTCTGTGGATTTCAATTTTTTTTAGGCTGCAACAGAGGGAGAAGCACGGGTCAGCAAGGGGAGGTAGGTGACAGCATGTGTCACATAAGGGGAAACAGCTACAACCCACAGGGGCAAGGACCTTAGTGATGAGCTACAAGCCAGTGAGGTAAATAAGGATGGTCCCAAGGCTGAGATAAAACAGGGAGTAACTGAGTGCTTGAAATTGCGACCATTTTTTTTTTCTGTCTTCTGGTGCTGGACAGAAGCACATATGATGTGTATAAAGCCTTTGTAGGAGACAGGAGGAGGATCTTTCCTGTCTCCTGCATGGCATTGTCAACTGGTGTGGTACAAAGTAGGAAAACTGGTGTTTGACACAGCTGTGCACTTGAACCAGCAGCAATGTTTGCACCAGTGCAGTTAATGATGTCAGGTATAAGCAAAGGCAGCTCAACAGTCACTCAACACCAGAACAACCAAGCTCAGAGTGATGGTCCCTACCATTACTGGATAGAAAGTCTCAAAGGCAGGGAGAGAATATCTGAGTGGAGAAACACCTAATCAGCTGTTTGTGTGTCCCAGAATGTGGCTCAGGGCCTGACTGCAGGCAGCTCACAGCCCCAAACTCATTCTCTATCTTCTACAGGTCTGAGCATCCAAAAATGTGATTTCATGATCCCAGAGAATAACAAAAGCCACCACACAGAAGAAATCAGCACTAAAAGGCTCATAGTGAGGCGGGGGCAGCCATTCACCATCACTGTGAGCTTCTCAGTTCCAATACACAACTACCTGAAGCAGATGAAGAGGACCTTCCTCGTTGTACAGACAGGTAATGCCATTACAAACCTACCAGAGCTCTGCTCCTCCACCCACCTGAAGAACAGAGCTGGGGGTAAAAGCCATCTCCAGAGCTGGGCAGGGGTGCCAAATTTAAATGTGAGGCCAGTGAACTGTTTATGTAAGGCCAAGTAGAGTCTCCAGCTGCTGCAGGGTCACAACCAGATCCCTTCCAGAAGAGACAGTGCACACAATAACCAATACAGCTTCACTATTCCATGACTGCAAAATACTCATGAGATCTCTTCTGGCTTCTGGGGTCAGTAACATTCAAACCTGGTTGGCCTGTCACAGGTTTTTCTGTTAGAGTGTTTTCTAGTGAGACCCCTGAGAAAGGCAGCAGCTTTCAGCCCCAGCTTGTTTTACCATATTGTGAGCACTGGGCTGTGACTTTTGTTACAAGTCACTAAATTCCACAGGAACAGCAGGGCTGCACCATTCTGGCCATTCCTGGTTTCTACAAATCTATGGAAATCACATCTCACTTTCAAGCATGGAGACCTGAGTGCATTACTGACCTTAGCAATGTTCAGTGGGCATTAAGCTGCTAAAGGTCATGACCCTCTCACAAGGAGAGCTATGGCTCCAGAGATAGACAAGGTCCCTGCAGTCTGCACAGGTGAGGAATTAACACAATGTTTGGAATAAACACAACCAGATTTCTTTGTCTGCAGGACCACATTCTTCCAAAGCAGATGAAATCCAGGCTGAATTTCCCATCTCCAGCCTGGGAGACCAGAAGCAGTGGAGTGCAGCAGTGGAGGAACAGGACCCAAACTCCTGGACCCTGTGTGTGAACACACCTGCCAATGCCCCCATTGGCCAGTACACTCTGCTTTTACGTGCCTCCAAATCCCCTCAGCTCCTGGGCAACTTCACCCTCCTCTTTAATCCCTGGTGCCGAGGTAGGTGGTCAGAAACAGAAAGGCAGGCTGGGATCAGTCACTTCACAAAAACAACTTTGGAGCTGTGGCACTGCCTCCCTGGAGGGAGGCTGGGGCTGACTCACCCAGTGCTCCTTCCACTCTGCTCCTCACAGCACCTCAGGAGAGGGGTAGGGGCTCATAAAGCCCAAAGTTTCCTGCCTCAGCACTTCTGTCTCTTCCCTGGAGTACTCCACTGCAAGAACCCTGTCCTTCTGCTTAGAGAAAAATGTTTGATTAAGTGTTTCCTATAATAGAGATTTTAGGATGAGTCAAGATTGTAATTGGTCTGGTTAAGGCCATTGCATCTTTCTTAGTATTAGAACTTCCCAGCCAGGAGAGTAGAAGAGCCAGCAAGTGCAACAGCCTGGGTCCAGAGGAACTTTTCAGACAAGGAAACAGAGATGACAATGAAATTCTTCTTTCCTGTCTGATTCACAACCTGGGGTATTTTTCAGGGCAGAATGCCAGGGACTGCCAAACTGCAGTGGAATCTGCTGATTCATGAGAGAATCAAGTGCATCTGAGACCAGCAATGCTTTCTCCTGATGCTTTTTTCTCTAATCTAGATGATGAGGTGTTCTTGGCTAATGAGGCACAGCGACAGGAGTACATTTTAAACCAAGAGGGCATCATCTACCAGGGGACTGAAAATGCAATCCTAGCCCAACCCTGGGACTTCAGTCAGGTAAGCAAGAGGTCCAGTATGTCTGTGCTCTCTTCCAAGCAGAGGAAAGGTGCATATATCTGGTGTGTACAGGATGCTCTGATAAAAGAGTTCTATTCATCTCCATGTTCTCTGCACCCACTACCTCCTGTGCAGGAGAAAAGGGACCTGTGTATGAAGTCCTATAACCCAGCACATGTAATTTTAGCTTCCTTCTCAGACTGTCCTCTATAAAGGAATGCATTGATCTGTATCTGAGCTTTATGTGCTTTCCTTTCATCAACAGGTATAAAAGTATTTAACAGAGCTCAGTAATACTGCCTCTACATAACAGGCAAAGTGAGGACAAGAAGATCTTTCTGTTTGTCTACGGCCATCTGACAAAGCCAGTGATTATTTCACTTTCATGCCAGCAGATCATAAAAGTATCTCTGTGCCAACCTAGAGAGTGCTCCAGAAAAGCATCAATTTCCCTCAATCAGGGGACACACTATCATGCTGATACATTTCCCACCTTCAATAAAGTTGGAGGTCTGCCCTCAGCTCCCCCTGCAAATCTCTGCCTGGAGCCCTCCTTCACAGCCCACTTACCTAAAGCTACCTGCAGAAAGGGAGAAACAATCTGCACAGTCACAAACCCTTGTAGGGACTCAGAACAAAAAGTCATGGAAAATTTCCTGAAGTGATGTCTTCTTGTTTCAGTTTGAGGAGGATATGGTTGACATCTGCTTCATACTGCTGGCTCTAGGGGAGCACTTCCAAAGAGAAAAGGATCCTGCCCAACGCAAAAACCCTGTCCACGTCTGCCGAGCAGTTGCTGCCATGGTAAGGAGGGCAGAGAGCAGCCCTGACCTGAGCAGGGGGCACCTTCTCAACCCCAGGTCAGGCCAAACCACTGAGCAAAGAGGAAGCCTGTTCCAAACAACACCTCCTGCCCATCTCCAGCCTGTCCTGATACTCCCTCAGCAGACAAGTAGTGCTGCAGGAGGTTCTTAGCAGTGAAAGTGCACTTACTGAATAAATCTCAGAGCAGACTGCTGCCCCTGTTCTGCTCAGCCATGACCTTCATGCTTTGCACAAAAAAAAGTCCTCTTGGTTTCATCTGCTTTGGGAGTAGCTTCCACAAACAGGATCAGTGGACCTACCAAAGAGAGGCAATTCCTTAATACATCTTTCTCTCCTCCTTTTCTGCAGGTGAACTGCAATGAGTTTAGAAGCCTGACAGAATATGAGCCTGGGCAACATGATAATGGGACACCCCCTTCCAAGTGGCTGGGAAGCAACCCCATCCTCCAGCAGTGGATTGTGTCAAAATTCCAGCCCGTCCGCTACGGGAGGTGCTGGGTGTTTGCTGCAGTCCTGTGTTCAGGTACAGTGCTGCTACAACCTTTAATCTTCAGGTGAGAGGCAGATCTTTAGTTTCATCAACACTCAGCATCAATGCCTTCGAGATAAGAGCATCAGTACATCCATGCACATGAATGCACATGTGAAATCTCATTTCCTGAGGGAGGATTGCCTCTTGCAAAGTCCAAAGAGCAGACCTGGTGCCATTGCTGACAGGCATAGCACCAGAAGAGGCTCTACATGTATCAGCAGAGATACCCTTAGGGCAGGGTGCACAACTGATTCACAGCTCTCTCTTCTGCACAGTTCTGAGGTGCCTGGGAATTCCTACCAGGGTGGTCACTGGCTTTACATGGGCTCACAACACCAAGAGCAGCCTGAGTGTGGATGAGTACTATGATGAAGATGGGACACTGCTCACACAGGACAAGAGTGCTCGTGTCTGGTAAGAACACATGGCAGGGCCCAAGCAAGAATTTGAGACAATACTTGGATGTGGGAAATGAAACACGGGGGAAAGAGGTAAAACAGCTGCAAGGAGGTGACAGGAGACAGCTCAGCTGAGATCCTGTCTACAAGACCTGTTCTCGATAAACTGCTGCAACCCAAACTCTATTTCCAGAGCCCACAAAGGAAGAATGACAGCCCAGTCCAGCTGGAGAAACTCCACTTGTTTCTCCACACACAACTCTGCTCTTCTCAATATAAACTGAACTCTTTCAAGGGAGCATTAACCAGCTGTGGCTTGGCAAAAGCTTCACTGTACCTCAGGGCTCAGTCCCTTGATATAAGCTCATGGTGTTTCCTCTTGTAGGACCTTCCATGTTTGGAATGAATGCTGGATGGCTCGGACAGACTTGCTACCAGAGTACAGTGGGTGGCAGGCACTGGATGCCACCTGCCAGGAAAAAAGCAAAGGTAAGATACCAGAGATGGGCTTGAGCAAGAGCAGGGGGGAAGTGAAGCAGGGGCAAATAAAGCCGTTCAATATTCCTCCTTTCCCATTTTCCAGTGGAAAGATGCAAAAAGACAGGCATTCACTCACCCTGTTGACTTTAGGCACAAAATTGTCATTTATCTGTTTGGTTTGTGCAGTTCATGTAGCTCTATCACTGCTTCCTCATGGCCTCCTAAACTAGATACTTCACCAGTACAGGTCTAAACTAGGGATGGGTTTAGTTGGGAAAGCATCTGATTCCTAACTGGACCACATTTTCTCCTCAGGTCTGTCCTTCTGCGGGCCAGCCCCTGTTCATGCCATCAAGGAAGGGGACACACAAGTTGATTATGATGTCAGCTACTTCTTTGCTGCCATCAATGCCAAGTGTCATGTCTGGATACACAAAGCAGATGACACCCTCAAGCCAGCTTTTGGTGGCACGAAATACACTGGTAACAACATCAGCACCAAGAGCGTGGGCAGTGAGCGCTGTGAAGACATCACACAAAACTACAAGTACCCTGAAGGTATGGGACAGGCACGGGGCTGAGCACATTCCTTGTCACTATTACACATCAGGAGTAAAAGACTAGAGCAGAGCCAAACCAGAGCACCAGGGTCATCCACTTCTCACTACTTCCCTTTCTTCAGTGGCACTAGAACACCCGATTATCCCTGTCTACAGAGCCAAAGCAGAGGTCATCACCCAAACTTCACCCTGCTTAATGGCATTAAGGTGTCTGGAAGACCAGGTGTTTGTTCACCAAGCACTTTCATGTCTGGAATACCTTTTCTGATTTCTGTTATCTCTACACTCTGTACATCCACCTCCCATTACCTCTGTAATATAAATACGAATAGATATCTTTCAGACTCCAGCTTTCTGAAAAGGACTGTTGTGCTCTCAGATACTGCCTAAATCTCTCCCTCAACAATCTTCGGAATCTGAGTGCTGTTTCCCTGGCTCAACCATACCACCCCATCTTAACCTGTGGCTTGTTGTCTCCATGGCTGCAGGAGACAACTGCAGCTTTTCTACACATGAGAACATGGAACTGTGCCTTAGCTACAGCAACAAAAAAGCAGCTGCCTCCTCTACTCTGAGAGATGCTAGCACCAAGGTGTTTTAAAAACTATGACAACTATTCCCAAGTAGAATCTGTCAGGCACATCCAGTGAGTATCCTGACAGCTGAAGCTGTCAAACTGATCCAACCAGAAGCACAGAAAGATATCTCTCTATGCTCTTAGAAACAGTTATCTACAGTACTACCAGGAGAAATCAATGTCATTCTCCTGCTGCTTCTCACTAGTAAACAGGAAAGAGTACCAAAGTATGAGCTTCCCTTTTTTTTTTTGTGACAGGTTCTCTCCAGGAAAAAAAAGTACTTGATAAAGCCTACAGAAATATGAAGGAACTTGAGACAACCAGCAGCAGCACACAGTTTATCTTCATTCCTACTGCTCTGGAAGAGCCAGTCAACCTTTTCATCCACTTCCAGTCAAGTAGTTCTTTGCAACTGGGACAAGATATTACATTTTCCATTGAAGTGTTTAACAACAGTGATAGAGAAAAGGCTACTCATTTGGTAGCTGGGATCCAGGCTCTGCATTATAATGGTGTGCCCATTGCCCAACTTTGGAAGGAAGAGTTTCATTTTAACCTCCACAGCAATTCAGGTAAGGACTCTCCTGGGTGCATGGCTAGAAAAGTCCTCTAGTGCTCTCATTTCAGAAAAATTCTCCTAGCCCTAGGTTTACAAAAGGTTGGCTGAATAGTTGATTCTAGATTATTTCCCAGAGAGATGGTGGAGTCTCCCTAATGGGAGATAGTCCAGAATCAACTGGACACAATCCTGTGCCATGTGCCCTGGGATGACCCTGCTTGGGCAGGGAGGTTGGACCAGATGATCCATTATTATCCATTCCAACCTCACCCATTCTGTGAAATAAAACACTTTGACAACATCACCTTAGAGATTTTCAATCTGCAAATCCACTTGGGGTCGCTTAAGCATTTAAATGCTGCAGCATTTAGTACAATGTTGGGCACTGAACACTCCTAGGTGTCATCCAGGAAAAGACCAGACTGCACTCATCACCTGTTATTTCACCACTCTGTTCCAGTCAATAACCTGCAGGTCTCTGTGCCTTACATATGGTTTGGAAAAGAGCTGGGAGAGAACCACCTGCTCAGGCTGACTGCTGTGCTGAGAGACGAGGACTCCTCCTACATGTACCTGGCACAGGAAGAAATCAGCCTTTGTGATTCCCCTCTCACCATTGAGGTAAGATTGGACTGTCATTCTGCCACTGCAGTAGGGAGAAAACCACTTTTGTAGTCATAAGCAGCAAAACAATTCTGTTGGGTTCAGGGGCTTTCTGAGAAACCAGAGCGGAAGAAATTAAGCTGAACTTTGCCTCTTCTGGCAAACAGCAGCTCAGGCACTGAAAAAAAAAAATCACACCTCTCCCTTTAATCATAGAAGAATGTATCTTCTCTCAGTTTCAGCTCATTTGCTTCTTTCAACAGTTCCCAGAAAACATGGTCCAGTATGAGCCAAGCACAGCAAAGATCAGCCTCCAGAACCCCCTCATGGAACCCCTGGAGCAGTGTGTGATAGCAGTTGCAGGGCGAGGGCTCATTTACAGGCAAAGGAATTACAGGTAAGTGCAAACTGACTGATTCAAGAGCAGCAAATGGAAAAAGAGACACAATACTAGCAAGAGAAACCCTTGCACAGGAAAGGTTGTCCCAAAAATAACCAGGCAAGAACATGGCAGGAAGACATCACTATGGCATGAAAGCCCCAAGCATCCCATCCTTTATTTACAGAAAACACAGATGATTTTCACACTGAAAAGGAGAAAAGCCAGCTAAGAGAACTTTAAACAGATGTGTAATACCTAAGTTGAAGCCAATATGGCATCTATGAAAGCTTCAACATCCAAGGCATAGACAGCAAAATGAAAATCTCCTGCCAACAAAAAGGATAACCAGAGAAATGCCCCAAGACTTAGTCAGAAACACACATAAAATAAGACAAAGTTAGAAGTCACTGAAATGAGCTATGAAATTTAGAAATTATTTGCTCTTGAGAAATCAATTACTTTCTAGTGAGCAACTTGAACATCCTTAGGTGGAGTAAAACTGTACTGTTTATGACATCTTTCCATCAAACAATAGAGACAGTGGTGTCTTCCCCTTCTCTACTGAAGAACCAGGCAAATGTGACTTAGCCAAGAGCCACCAAAGGGGCATGCTCCCCCTCACATGACATTTGTCTCAAGAAGCTGCAGTAGGACAAAGTCTCCTTAGATGCCTCCATGGAGACTTTCAACTCTACTGTTAGATGACAATTTCACTGTGGTAGTTCACGTAACTGCCAGCTTTCTTCTATTTCTTTTTTTCCTTTCCTTTTTGGCACCACATTCCTGTCTAGCTAATGCATATCCCAGACACAGGAAACTAAAAACACAAAGAGGGGTGATTCCTGTATAATCCCTTCTCTCCTTTCAGGGTGGGCTCTGTGCAAGCTAAAAGCACTCAAGAGCTGCAAATCCCATTCACCCCCACTCGAGCAGGGTCCAGAAGACTCACTGCACGTCTTACCTGCCTCCAGCTCCAGAACCTGAAGAGCTACAGAACTATCAACATTGCAGCTGCCTGAGGCCCAACTCAGAACAGGTCCTTACAAAAGGCAAGCACAGATGTTAACAGTTTAATAAAAGTCATATTTAAAACCATGTCCGATTTTGATTATTTGCACAAACTCAACTCTCTCCCATCTGCCAGCACGTCCACTCTCCAGTTTTGGAAGCTGAACCTCACTGTGACAAAGATGGGCTGAACGCTGAAGTAGATATTGCAGTTCGCACCACACCTTGTGCTGAGCCCACCAGTGCTGAAGTCTTTAGCCCTACCTGTGATAGAGTAAAAGGTATCCTGGAACCTTAAAGTGATGACAGATGTAGCATGTCTCTAGGGATATATATAGGGGGACATCTCCCCCTGTAGATCCTTGACATTGGTAAGGTAGTAAACAATATTTTCTGCTGCTTTCTGAGAAAATAAAAAAGAGAAAGCTCGCTCACTGCTCTGTAAGGTTAGACAGGAAATAGCAGCAGTGCAGCATGATTTATAATTATTCACTGGGCTGCTTGCAAAAGAAGCAAGACCCTTTCACTCTGTATATACCCTTTGCCCTCTGAAGACAGATAAAAGCAACTAATGTAAATCTAGCAATATTTTATTTTTCTCTGAACCCCACAGTAGTTGTAATGTGTGAAGAATGGGGCATGTTAAGAAGCAGCACTGCATCACTCTAAGAATCCAAGCAAAATGACACCTTCTGCCATGGCAAAGGGCAACTTCCTGGAGAATTTCTTCCAAGTAGCAGTGAAGTTCTCTCCTACATTGTTCTCATCATTTTCCAAACAGCTGAAGAACAGCAAAGTTCACTGGAAATGCAGATGCCAGACCCAGTGGCAGCAACATTCGTAGGCACAGAAGAGTTAAAGTTGACCCTGTGTGAAGTTCTTGACTTTGTTCATGTTGTGATCCACTGCACCAGTTAGAAACTGCACCCAGCCTTCCTCTGATGGTGGACATACATGGCTTGTCCTGCAAAAGTGGAGGAAATTCATTAGGGAAGCCTCCCGGGGTGTTATGCATCCAGGCAACACAGGGGTATTGTGAAGCTCTGAATAACCACAGCAGTAAAAAGGGGTGCTCTAGCCCCAGAGGGCTTTGAGCAAGGAAGAACCCACACTCATGTCTGCAGTCCCAACCCCAAAACAAGGGAACCTAGCATCTTTTTCTTACTCCCATCCCTTTGTGATTAGATAACATCATCATTGTTCCAAAATGCCAGCATCTACTGTCTAGAAATGAGTCATCTTTGACACGAGGCAGAAAGGTATCAACCTTCACAGCAGGGAACACACAAAACTTGCTCATACTCACTTTGCAATCTCTAAGACTTTCTTTAATACTGAGGCCAACTTAGCAGCCTAGAAAGAAACAAAAGGGAAATGAGGTGAGCCAAATGTGAGGAAAAGGAGGGTCTGAAGAGTACTGGTAAATAAAGAGGACTATAGGGATGCACAAAAGCCAAGAATGAATAAAACTGCCATGGATCCTGATGCAGAATGAAGTTATCCATCACTGCCATGCTGGAAGTGCCTCCCAACCTACTCCTGGCTGTGACAGGTAAAAAAAAAAAACCTGGCTGTTTTTTAAAGCATACATTAAATGCCTTTTTTTAAAAAAAGACAAGCCTATTAGAAACCAGTAATTGATACTAAAGTACTAAGTTACAAGTGATTGATTTTAATGCAATTTGATATTAAGTAATATTTTTTTATTCCAAAAAAATCAAGCCACTGGCAAAAGGCATGAAACCAGGAATAAGAATAAAAGAAATCCCAGATACGAGGAGATTTGTACTTGATTTATGATGCAAAGGAAGTTTCAAAGTTCAGTCAGGTTGCCAGAGCGTTGCCCAGTCAAGTTTTGAGTGTTGCCAAACATGTAGACTCCACTGCTTCTCCAAGCAGCTTGTTTCAGTGCTTAAATACACTCACTGTAAGAGTTTTTCCTTTCATAGATAACATTATTTGAGCAAGACTGCACTACCCAAGGAAAGAAGTACATGTGCAGTACCTAGGCAGCCTTAGACTCACTTTCCTGAGGTTCTGTCACTAGAAATCTCTATGGATTATAGTTCAAAGCTGAAGTTTTAAGTGGCCATGCTCTTCCCTGAAGAGGTACAGATGAAGAATGTGTTTCCACAAGAAGGAAGTTAAGTGTACAAGAACAAAGGGCACTCTTCATCCCTAAGAAATTATTACTGAGGCAGTTACTAGCACCCATCTCTCCCTGAAGTCACATAACCCCTCCAATCTGATTTCTTCCCATTCCCTGCAGCCAGGCCACTGTCCCACAGGCAGATACTCAGATACTGAGGTATCAGTACTGCAGATACTCACGTTAAGTCGCACAGCCAACGGGTTCACAGGTGGGTACATGCTTAGTGCCAGCTCATCAACACTACAACAGGAAAGAGGGGAGCAAAGAAGAAATGTTCTGATAGCACAACTCGCAGATCCTAGTCAAAGCCTGCATCCATCCTGAATGCAAGTCAGGAACAACAGTGAGATGTCAGTTGTACCTACAGGATGCTTCCCACTGCCTTCTCTGTCACCTGAGTGTTCCCCTCACCGTGGAGTGAGATGTGGTCACAGCTCCACCCCCTATGCTTCTCTCCTGACCTACACAACTCTCAACAGCTTAAGAGCCTTCTCACCACATCTGTGTCCACCACCGGCTCACAGCTCCAGTATCACAGAGGTTCTTCCTACTCCTCACTCAAGACCTCAAAGAAAGACCAAGACTGCTCCAGAGGGAAAAGCAGCATGGGGAGAACCCTGCTTACCTTGGGCTGATCTCATTAGCAATGTCTGCCACGTCATCCAGCTGTGCAATGTGCTCTGGAGAATCAGCTTTGCCATGGGCCTTCACTGCAGCCAAGACCTTCTTCAGGCAAGCTTTAGAAGCCTTCATCAATCCCATGCAGGAGCTGAGCAGCTGCCGGTCAGCCTCTGACCAATACGTGTCTCTGTTGCCCCGAAAGCCCAGCTCTTCATCTTCCATGATGTCCCCATAGGGATCCTGCCCTTCCACCAGTGCCTGAGAACACAGAGGCACTGAAAACCCAGAGCCTAACATCAATTCCAGCGATACTCAGGAGGAAAGGGAAAGCATAATCTAGACATCACATAAATAATTAATGGAGAAATCCCAGTTGGCTAATCCCAAAATGGCTGGATTAAGAAAAACTAATCCACCACTCTAACAGTGCAAACAGCAAGAACCTGGTGAATTCTTACATGATCCTAAATTGTCTCCCCCGTCCCCAATTCAGGACATGGCTTTACAAAAATCTTATACAAAGTAAACCAGGCTTGAGAATAAAAACTCATTAAAATCCACGCATAAAACAATAATTTATGTCACATCGGAACAAATTTATATTAAAGCCTGTATGTAAAATAATTCCTGTGTTCCATCACTGAACCACCATAGAGGGTGGTTGGGCACTGGAACAGGCTCCCCAGAGAAGTGGTCACAGCCTCAAACCTGCCAGAGTTCAAGAAGCATTTGGACAACTCTCAGGCATGTGGTGGGATTGTTTAGGTTGTCCTGTGCAGGGCCAGGAGCTGTACTTGATGATCCTTGTGTATCCCTTCCAATTCAGAATATTCTATGAATCCACCACTGCAGGTTCCTCTAAGGCTTAGGGGCCTCCTTACATGTTCCATCTCCTCCACAGCATCCTTGACCACACCTAGACATGCAGCCAGAGCCGACACAACTGCTGCCTGGTTATCTGCAAAAGCAAAAGGACAAAAACTGGCACCTCACTGTTTCCAGTCATTTTGCAACAACCGCCATCTAGGCTTGCAATCACTGTAGGATCAAACTTCTTGCAGAGCTCAGAGCTGCACTGTTGTCAGGCAAAGAATCTGACCTGGTTTCCAAGCTTATACATTCCAAAACCAGTCAGGTTTTTGAGTTATTCTGCATTCAGCCTTCATTGTACCAGGTGGAATGCCCTTACAAAAGCTATTGATATTCCAAGACAGTAAGTCCTAGTGCTGTTGCTCTGCATTTACAGCACTCACCTCTTGGCAGGTTAGACACTTGCTCACAGGCCTCCCACACACCTCCAGTTGATATTAGCTGTTCCTGAGACAAGCTGAAATGAAACAAAACAAAACCCTCAAGGTTAGAGTCAATAACAGCACTGTGCTAGACTGTGGTTAAATTTTCTGCATCAAAGATGACAAACACCACCAAAAGTTCTGCTGCAAAGATGTCACCAACCAGCTTGTCACTAATATGGCATGTCTGGGTAAAGGCCTTGCTGCTTCCTAATGAGTATATTTGCAACTTTTTCTTGCCTTTTTTCCCCAAAAATTATCAAAAAATCACAGAACCGTGCAATTGAAAATTACAACCTCTCCACTGGGGCATTGAGAATTGTGTCTGTGAGTTGGATCATCCCTTCCACTACTTCAGTGGTAGCATCTCGAACCATCTTCCGAAGAGTAGTACCTGGTTGAGATTGAGAAAGAGCAAGAAAGTTGGCACAAAGTCAGCACTGACAGAAAATAAGTGCTGAAGATGAACACACAGACTGCTCTGTTTGTGTGGATACACTGTAGAAATGAAGTTACAAGTATTTTGAAGAAAGGAAAATGTTTCCCAGTTCCAAAAGAACTCCGGACAAGGATTTCAACACTTCATAAATTTCAGTGCTCAATCAACTACACAACGTCCTACATTATCACTCATGTTTTCCATCACACAGATGGAAAACTGCAGCAGCAGACAGACACTCATAAACATGTTCAAAGTCTACAGAGCAGCAGATAATGGGATACCATGCTAATGAAAACTTGCTGATTCCGGAACTCATTAGCTCTGAAACACTCAGTTTTTCTATACAGTGGTGGTGAAAGAACCATCATCCTATACAGCAGTGACTGCCTTGCTGTCATTATCCCACCTTGGCCCTTGGGTAGCCAGTAATACACTGTGGCAACTGCAAGGATGGCATTTTGGACATCCTCACTCAGCTTCCGGCAATTCTGAAAATGGAGAGGCAAAAGGATCACCCATGAGTAACACACATCTGCACCACATTTAGAAATCCTCACAAGCAATCACTGGCTTTCAGACTGCTCTGAGAAAAGGGAAGAATAGCAATGGCCAGTCTGCTTGAGAAACAAATACAGCACGAGAAGAAGGCACCACAAGCAAGCTGTATGCAGCTCAACCTGCCTCATGATTTAGTAACAAAACACCCCTGGTGTGGTGGTCATGCATCAGAGAAGAAAAAGTATCTTAGATCATTATTCTGAACTGAAGGTCTTTTTTTCTCTCTCCTCCAAATACTTGTATGGTAAACTTCTCTCAGCTGATAGCAAAAATATTGCATATTCTTTGTTAAACCTAAGGTCTGTATTCTCCAATCACCTGACTCTATCAGCAACGAGCTGTAGCTGTGAAAGAATATACAAACATTTTTATTTAGTATATCTCCCTACCTTAGAGAAATTTGTTCTCTGGGCAGTTCTTGGATTCTATCAATATACTCTACAGTACACAGCCCATTTAGTCAAATGAATCAAGAAATACCTGAAGCTTGCAAACACACTGCAGTTTCATAGTCTTTCAAGGCTTTCTCTCACCTCTGCAGAAGGTAGTGGAGGCCTTGAGAATGCCAGACTCAGCTTTGTAGCCTCTTGTGATGTTACTTGGAATGTCTGACCTAAAAAAATCCAATAGGAGCAAAAGAAGAGAAAGTAACTCAGGTAAAAGATAAAAGAACAGAGCAGCTTGATGAGCAGCACCTCTGATCCTACTACTTGCTTACCATTACACCCAAGCCATACAAACACATAAACTAAACCCCACCACAAAGAAAAATTCCCTGGTGCATTTGTGCCATGCATATTGCTTGTATCCTGTGTCTGCTTTTTCTCACTTGGCTGGTAGTGATAGCCAGAAGCGCAATCTGCATCCTGGTTCATGACCTCTTCACCAGGATGTGCCAGGAGGCTTTAACAGAGACCTTTATAAATCCTGTATGAACAGTTCAAAATATCGGCCTTTGCTTTGCCACACCTTGGAGTGCTTGGTGACCAGAGTTAGAGTGGTCAGGCACTGGAATAGGTTGGCCTCGCAGGCGGTGGAGTCACTAACCCTGGGGACGTTTAGCAGGCTGGACCTGGCCCTGACGTGGTTTAGGGTTTACAGAGACAGCGCTGGGTTAACGGTTGGACTTGATGATCCTAAAGATCTCTCTTCCAGCCTCGCCCATTCCGTGACTCCGTGAGTGGAGGGCACGCCCCACGGCTGGAGACCTGCCGGGGACAGCAGCCCCGCCGCGGGCCGGCCCCGCGGGTACCCGGCCCCGGCCCCACCGAATCCCGGCCCGGCCGCTCCCCGCCCGTACCTAGCGCGTCCCAGAAGCGCGGCAGCTCGAACGGCTCTCGGCCCTCGCCCGGCTCTCCCTCTGCAACGGCACAGACACAGCTCAGCCCACGGGGAGCCGGCCCGGCTCGGCCCGACCCCCGCCTGGCCCCGGCCCCGGCCCGCACCTCGCAGCCGCGCCAGCACCGCCCGCAGCGCCCCGCGCACGTCCCGCAGCGGCTCCCGCGCCTCCATCGCTGCGGGGCGGCCCCGGAGCGGCCCGCGCGTCACGTCCGCTCCGGGAGCGGCTGGAGCGGCCCCGCCCACAGGGACAGCCCCGCCCCAGAGGGACAGCCCCGCCCAGAGACAGCCCCACCCACAGACAGCCCCACCCAGAGACAGCCCCACCCAGAGACAGCCCCGCCCAGAGACAGCCCCACCCACAGAGACAGCCCCACCCAGAGACAGCCCCACCCAGAGACAGCCCCACCCAGAGATAGCCCCACCCACAGACAGCCCCACCCAGAGACAGCCCCGCCCACAGAGACAGCCCCACCCAGAGACAGCCCCGCCCACAGAGACAGCCCCACCCACAGACAGCCCCACCCAGAGACAGCCCCACCCACAGACAGCCCCACCCAGAGACAGCCCCACCCAGAGACAGCCCCACCCACAGACAGCCCCGCCCAGAGACAGCCCCACCCACAGACAGCCCCACCCAGAGACAGCCCCACCCAGAGACAGCACAGCCCAGTTCGCTGTGATACACACTTTATTAGTGAGCAAGCAAACGGGGAAAGCAGCGGGGCTGTGCCCCTGTGTGCGTGTCTGTGGTAAGCAGCGAGGCTCACACCACTCTACATCAGCCGGCGGAGGTCCTCGAAGTTGAGCATGTTGTTGGCCACATCGGACCAGGCCGCGTGGGTTGCCCCGTCCATCTCCGGGGCCAGGCTGTTGCTGCTCTCCAGAGTGTGGTTTGTTCCGCCGATGACTTCATGGCACTCAGGGCACGTACTCCTCTGCATTGCCCCCCCACACTCCCCAATTACATAGATATGGCCATTTTTGCACTTGAACCAGTGGCCACGGGGACAGCCAATAGCACTGACAATCTGCACCCTCTCAGCCTCAGAAATCCCCAGCCCTGCTGCAGGCAAGCTAGCATTGATCTTCTTCAGGTGAGCATTCACTGCAGCCTCATCCTCCTCTGTGAATTTCTTTGTCCCTTCCAGGATCTCACGTGCACTGTTAATCTCTGCTGCAATGTCTGTGGACATCACCCTACTTGCTTTGCACCTTGCCAAGAGGCTCAGCAAATAAGTCAGTCTCTGGATCTCAGACTGCAGGTCAGTGAGCTCCTGTCCTGTAAAACTGACACGCTGCCTATCCAACCATTTCTGCACTTCTGCCAGCCTCTTTATCAGCCCCTGCTTTTCATTCTCATCAATTTTGTTCATAGAATTAGTTAGTTCTGCTACACGTTTGTAGAAATTAAGCAGGTTCTCAATTAATCCGATACACTTTGCTGAGAGAGCAGAAGATTTTAGTTTATTTTCCAGCATGGCATACTTAGACGGTAGATTATGCTTCAGAAAAACATCCCGCGCCAGTGCAGCCTGCAGTCTCCGTCTGTTAGACTGAATTTCCTCTGTCGGGCCTTGGATTTTCTTTTTCACCCGTTCTATCTCCTCCACCTGCCTTTTCACACTGCTGCCATATCTCAGATTCTTTCTGATGGGTGTCTGACACAAAGGGCATACCTTCAGCTTGACGACATCATCATCTTCATCCATATAGTGGTCAAGGCCTACCGACTCGAAGACATGGCCACAGTCTTCAAGCTGTACAAATCGAGCATCTGGGTCATCCTCAAAGCCAAAAAAGATCTGAGTGAGTTCCTCATGGTCACAAACAAGGCACTTCTTTGGGCAGGGCTCTCCACAAAATCCAACACAGGGATGACCACAGCGAAGCATCTTAGCACAGGGAACGTTGCAGCGAGGCCTGTTGCACGGCTCAGAGCAAAGTTTGGTACACTGGTAGTGCTGGCACTGCCACTCACATGGCTCAGCACAAGGAACACAGCTTTCCCAACATTTCTTTTTGCACTTGCTGTGAATACAATAGTTCTGACATTCCTTCTGACAAGGAGGACATTCTGTAGTACAAGGCTCTTGACACTTGTGGGAACAGATCAAGACACGCTTGCATGGGTTGGCACATGCCTTATGAAATCTTCCTCCAAAGCAAGCATGACAGGAACCTGAACATACATGACCACATGCCAGTGTGACAGAACACTTACTCTCACATTCCACACTGTACTCACCAGTCATCATCCTCCTCATCCTAGTCATCCAGCAAGAAACTTCCTTCTTGTGGCCACATTTCAGTGTGGCAGTAACATTTTCAGAACACCACATTGTGCATTTCTTCCCACAGGAACTCTTGCATGCGTGTCCACAGTTTAACTTCTTCTGGCAAGGTTCTTGGCACTCTAATTCCCATGCTGGAATATGGCATGCCACCATCTGTATGTGGCCACACTTAGAAATCCTTCTCTCTACCTGCACCATACATTTTCCACAGGGTTCATAACATGACTTTGGGCAGTGGTGCCCATCTGCACAAAGTACCTTTTGACAAGGCTTCAGGCACTGGTACTCTTTGTGCTCCGGGTCATATGGGTGACATGCCCTTGTGCAAGCATGCCCACAATTCAACCTAAACTCACAGGGAAGAGTACAGCCTCCCTCCGGGACGCTGTTGAAGTCTTCACCTGTAGATACCTTTGTCTTGGTTCCAGGGTGATTTTGACAGCAAAGCTCCAATGACTGGCCAATGTGACCGTTCTTCTCAAGGGTTTCAATGATCTTGCTCCAGAGAGGAACCTTGCCAAGCATTCTCATGTTTCCAATACAATAGAGGCCTTTCTTAGCTCTGGATAATGCCACACATATCCGATTAGGGATCTGCAAGAACCCAGGTCTCCCCTCTTTGTTGCTCCGCACCAATGACAGCAGAATAATATCATTCTCCTCTCCCTGGTATTTATCTACCACATGAACCTTCACACCTTCAAAGATCTTCGCTGGCATGAGCTTACGCAGACAGAAGAACTGTCCAGTGTAAGTAGTGAGAATGGTGATCTGAGAAGGTTCATAGCCCTGACACAAGAAGTATTTGCACAGCTCCACTACAAAGTGGGCCTCATGTGGGTTCTGGTGGCTTTTCCCTTCCTGGATCTCTTGTTCAGGAACCTCATGTTCCACAAAGAAGACATTAGTTGAGACACCCTGAAACAAGAGGAAGGATGTCAGAGAGAGAATTCTAGTTTCTGTCACTCCAGCCTGTTTCCATGCTCCTGATTATCCACTGACAGGAGGACTTTTTAGGAGCTGACTACAGTATGCAGTTACTGTGTACTTAGGTAATTTCCTCTTAGATTTCCATAGGTTATTAATCAAATTCCCATTTCAGCTTATTGGTAATATTTTAGTATCCTAATGTGAAATCAGTTTCTGATTTTATTCCCTATCTTTCCAGAGATGTTTTTACTGTACATTTCCAGGTTATAGCAAAGAAAACATGAAGTGTAACTTCTCAAACCATACTCATGGTGCGAACAATGTCTTGTTTTGGCCCTGTGAGAAAAAGATACTAAGTTACCAGTGCACAGGGCTGAGCACTTGCCTAAAATATGCCTCCTCTGTTGCTGCAATAAAAACAAAGCAGCAAGGAAGATTTCTTCTTCAACAGAAAAAACTAGGAATGCTAGGACTCCAGTAGTCACCAACTCATGATGTGTAGAGTTGACTGCTCACCTGTTCAAAACCTCTATTTGCCCTGAGTTTGTAGGAGCTTTTATGTTTTACCTATTAACTGGAATTATTCTACCTGTAAGAAATTATTTTTCTGCCTGCCAAAACCCAGAGACTGATTTTAACAGGAAAGAACAGCTTTTGTAGATCAAATAGATCTCTGGTTTTCCAAGGTATCCATAATGGCAAAGTGTCCAGTGGAGTAGAATTTAATTCAGTCATCACCTACGTTGGTTATTGTACTAGCTGGAAAGATTCAATTTTGATGCCTTTTGGTATCTCAAGTTTGTTTTAAGGCCAGATAGAACCACAAGATTCTCTAGAATAGATTCTTGTAGGAGAATTGGGGTAAAATTTTGTAGTCTCCCAAGTTGTTGTGTCTTTTAGGTGGTATTTTTCTTCTCTGTTGGGTTTTGATTAGCTGGATTTTGGAGGGGGTTTATTTGGGTTCCTAATTTAGTTAACTAAATTGTCTTCTTCAAAGACTTGATCTGAATTTCAAGACACCAAAAGAGGATCTGCCACTTTCCCAGATAGCTTATTCTAATAATTAAATCTTCACTATTAATTTTCTCTTGTCTGACTTCAGCATTATGCTAGTTTTCAGAATGCTTCCTTCATCCAGTTAAAGAACTTATAACTAATTAGTACTGGGTTTTTTTATGAAGACAGATTTACATAGGCTAAGGTTCTGTAATGCTACTGCTGCAACTCCCTCCAATCTTTCTCAGGGTATTCAGTGGCTGGTGTTTCAGAGATCCAAGGCCATCCATGTAAAAGTGTAAGCTTGGTTCAGACTTCTGGGAAAATAGTTCAGTTGTGACAGAGTGCTGTGAGCGAGGTGCAGAAAAAGGCTATGCAAGATATGCAAGGGAAGATTACAGAGAGATGATTGCTAATAGTTCAAAGATGCAAGAAAAGCACCAACATGGAGATACATGAAGCCTCATTTCCTCATTTCATTGAGGAAATACAGATCAGAAAATAGGGAGTGAGTGTTAAGATGGAAACTCAGTACCATTAAGGAAGAAGCAAAGACTGACACTGACTGATACCCAAGGCAAGCACTCTAATAACTTACTGAATTATGGCTGTTTATTGTGCATGTTAGATAATAAGTGATGACTTTATACTTGTAAGCGGCATAGATTTCCTTTGCAGATGTTGTTTATTGGTAAAATGCCCAAATGGAGAAACCAAGGAAAAAGGGTTCTAGTAATCCTGTCACCTATTTTATGTTGGAGTTTCAATATTATCCATTAAGTCTTTCATTTAAGATTTCTTCCTAGCTTTCACAATCCTACAATTCGTTTGTTCCCCCTTTCATTTTTTACTGTTCTTTTAAGCCATTGGTATTGGATCTATTTCCACTGTCCACCATCACTAATACCAGAAGAACTACAAATTACTTACATAATTCTATATTGCACAATTCCTTGATTCAGGCATAAATTTCAATAACTGAATTTGACCTAAGAATTTGAAATCCTTGATCACTGTAGTTTACAGAAACTCATTTAGCCTGTAACAGGGGGCCAAAAGCAACCACTTGGATTGCTGAAAACTCACTTTTATATTCTCATATTCCAGGACAGAGGGATGGTTCTCCAGCTTCTGGTATATATGAGGACTGATAAGTTGGGCAATTTCAGGGCGCATGCGGTGCTGAAACACAAAACAGTTTTATTAGTCTTGAGAAAGGAGCATCATATTTCCCTGTCAATATTCTTTTGCTCCACTGTACAGACAGTGGCTGAATACAAGACAAGGGTGACTTTCCAATAAGACACAAGAAGGGAGCACTTCCCAATCCCTGCTCTCCCTCACCCTGTTGCTGACACCACTGACTACTGCAGGAGTGATAGCAGCAGAGCATCTTCAAGAAAACCTCTTGATAAGGTTGTTGCACAATAATGCTGGCTTCAGTGCAAATCTAAGCACCCTTATAGATAACAAAAGCCAGCATTTCACCCTAACTACTAAACGAGCTCTTTCATGTGCCTTTAATACATGACTACTGGTGGTAGAATTAACTTCCACAGGCACCAAGATAGATGACTATAGCAATTTAGCAGGAAGCATCCTGAGAAGAACTGTGCTGTCTCACTCTGCAAAGTTGTGGAAGTTTCAGTTGCCACAATAAACCGTGCTCTTCACACAAAAACATGAGAACCACAGTGCTGTGGACAGTATCACTAAATAACTGAAAATATGCTGGAACTCTGTATCAGTTTGACAGCTCCTACCACTCTTTTCAGAAGTTAGATAGTACATTCTTTTCTTTTAGGCTGCTCTTAATGTAGAAATATAAACTTAAGTGTATTACAAACTTAAAACAACCTAAATACAAATGCCATTAAGTTTTTTATAGCTCTTTCTTACTTGGTACTTCAGACAGACAAAGGGGAAATCCACTTTGATCAGACGTTCAAAGAGAGAGACTTCAAGGTTGAAGTTCTTGGCCAGGTCATATACATTTGCACTAGGCTGCAACTGAAAGAGAAGGGATAGGTGGTTTTGGCACTTTTCCTATGTGTAAGTAGGATTTTTCACTCTCATTTTCTGTGGCTGGTTGCCCTCTGAAAGGCCAGAGACTGGATTCTCGCAGGAGTGCTAAACATCAAAGCTAGATACAGTCACAATCAAAGCTCATGTAAAATTGCATCAGTTAAAGTAAAACACCAGTCCCACAGGAGCTCCACTCTAAAACTACAGGAGACAGGACCTGAGGTATCTGTGGAAGCCTTGGCAATTTTCCCACACAGCGTTTGGTTAGACAGTTCTTGTTCATTAACCCAGCAGACAGAGACGTTAGTCATGGAAGTTACCTGCTGGTGATCTCCAATGAGGATGAGGTGCTGGCATTCTCTACTCAGAGTAGTAATGGTGTGAGCCTCAAGCACCTCTGCTGCCTCTTCTACAATGACAATTCGCGGCTCTATGTACTGCAAGATCTTTCGGTATTTTGCAGCGCCTGAGCAAAGACAGAAGATAAACCTTAGGATATAACTGCATTCAAGCAGTAAGGCAAGATTTTCACAGAGGGGAGTAGGCTCTGTCTCAGAAAAATTGTGGTTCTTCTCAAGATTCCCCATTTCAACACTCAGTTTTTTGAATTTTAAAACAGCACCATACCAGGGATGGCTTCTATATGAAGAATTATTAAGGAAGGCAGGTGGGGATTAGTCCTATGACTGACTTGGTCCTTTTTTCAATGCTCTCTTCGGACAGAAGGTACACTCAATACATTGTTCTACATGCATAAATAAGCCTCAATTGTCTCTCCAAAGGGACATACTACAATGACTTTGAGACTACCATCTCCAGAAGGTGCTGTGGGAATAGCAATTACAGGTATTATCTGTGCCTTACTAAGTCACAAGTGGTGCAGTTCCATTAGAAGAATGCTACTCGAGAGAGGGGGAGTGCAGAACAGCAGAGAAGCTGCTCATGCCACTAATTAACAACTCTCACAACAGCCCCATTTGCAAAGGGAGTCACAGATTAAAAAGGTTCTAGACTAATGCAGAGCCTGACCCAGGCTGTGAAGCAACACATGATACTAATCTTTCAGCAAAACGGTTCTTTAAACATGATTACAAGCAATACAATACTGATTTGCTTCCCAACTGCTCTGCACCTGTAGTTGTCATCCCCACAATTCTGGCGTTACTGAGAATGAGGAGATCTTGCTCCAGCTTCAGTTTTTCCAGTCTTTTTGCTGCTGCCTGATACTGCTCTTCATACTCCCGAATGTTCTCTTTAATAAAATCCTGGTAAGTCTGCAGCCAAAGCCTGGGAAGAAAGCACCATTATCACACACTGCAAGGAAAATGGGATGGTGATCCACAGTTTCTGAGTGGCTTCAGTTCAAAACTTCCACCATGCCTTTTGGGAAACAGATTATTACCATCTGTACTTAGTCCTGAACAAGTACAAATGCAGGGCATGGCATTGCTTCCCATGCAGTACAAGGAAGGTAAGAACAAGAATGTTCAAACAAGGAGCTGAACAGGTACAGACAGAAACATCATGGCTTGACACAGTCGGTAAACTGGAATGATCCTAGGAAACACCTGCCTGACAAGCCCTGCAAAATAGCTTTGTCACCTGTAAAGCCTCCAGCGGGAGTTCAGGTCAAGTTGCCACACATCCTGAACGGCATTGGCCTCTAGCTCTGTCATTGTGTTCACTTTACGGAGTTCAACCTTCATCTTCTGCATAATTTTTCTCCTTTGGCCACGAGTTACCTGCAAAAAAAACCCCAAAAACCAGTGCCCAATAAGCAGTTACAGCACAAAGATTCTTTTTTGTTAGCATCCCCATGTTATTCTTTACACAGTCGTGCTAATGCATGCATTTACCTCCCATTGCGCGGTCTCCTGCCATGGCTGAGCTGCTCCTTCTTCCTGGTCCAGCTTCAGAGCCAACATGGCAAAGGCTAGTTCATGAACAGCACTGTCATCTTCCTTCTCCCTCCTCCAAGGGTATGCTATCTTTTCATCCTCAATCACTCTCTCAGCTTCAATCAGGTCAGCCATCTCTGGGATCGCCAAAAGCTCCTCTTCTTCCTGCTGACCACCTCTTCTTCCTGCTTCATCTTCCCTCTCCTCCTCTTCTTCCTGCTGACCACCTGTGAGAGTCACCAGTCACATGAAGTAAGCCACAGCCACTCTGCCAGTGCAGCAGTCAGATCACTACATTGAAATTAGGGTTAATCTTCTTTCCATTCCCTCACAGTATCACACATCATTCAGTGCCTGTTAAGTAGCAGTGTCTCTTTTCTGGCACATATACACTGCTTAGGTGAACACAATTGTAGAAAATGTGTGTGGGGTGGGTGTCTTTTTGGTGTTTCTTTTTTTTTGTTTTGTTTGTTTTACCTGCATTTTCAGCCCATATATTCTCTGCAGAATTCTGCTTGAAGGCAGATACACCAAGTCCCAGCCACTCCAGAATCAGTGAGTGTCGTGAACCAATGTAGTACAACTCAGGGTTCTCCTAATACAGGGAAAGTGAAATCAGCCCGGCCTATTGCACTTCAGAGTCTTAGGATGATACCAAAGCAGCACCATACAGCAGTTGCAACTAGGACAAGTTCCCCCAAGACACCCTCCACAACAAGAAAGTCCAAGCAGCCACAGATCTTCAGAAAGGGTACCCCTCCTCGCTTCAGTTTAAGAGGCTGTCCTTTGGGTACTTGCATTTTTATGCTGCTAAAGATCACTTAGAATCTCTGCAGTTTAAAGGAGCAAAATTCAAAGCCCGTGCTTGCCCTGCCTGTCTAGACTACTGTCATTTGGCACAGCTTGCTGTTCACTCCCTTACTTTCCCAGTAATCAAATGAATCTAAAAAGATGTATGCTAGGGGAACCTCAGGCCCATTAGCAGAAAGGATGGTA
This sequence comes from Vidua macroura, assembly GCF_024509145.1. Classification (NCBI taxonomy): domain Eukaryota; kingdom Metazoa; phylum Chordata; class Aves; order Passeriformes; family Viduidae; genus Vidua; species Vidua macroura. The sequence continues at coordinate 6,992,861 of NC_071587.1, forward strand.
AGCATGCACTGGGATTGCTTGACTCAGAAGAAAGGGACCTCTCTTACCAGAGCCTTTCTCAGGCTGGCCCAGTGCTGGGGCGCCATGTGCGGTTTCAAGTAGCGCTCATGCAGAACTCCGTAGGTCGTGCACTCCAACCGCTTCGCTCCTTCATGGAGACCCTCCTCAGCCTCTTTCATCTCTCTCATTATCTACTCAAAACAAAGAGAAAGGAGGCAGTGTCACATTCAGAGAAACAAAGTTCACTAACAGCACGACAAAAAACTGACAGAAGAATTAAGAGGCCAAATTCAGTGTAAAACAAGGTGAAAGGGCAGGTGAGGGGAGGTTTATTGTCTCCTCCAATGCACAGGCAACCCAGTCCCAGCACCTCCCAGGAGGTCTGCACATACATATTCATAGTCTCTGAAGTCATCATCTAGGAAGTCATATCTGTTGGCATGCTTCCTCAGGTCCTTCAAATTGAATCTGTGCAGAGCTGCGCTGGTACTCCTGCCCCCAATACGCACTATCCCATCTAATACAAATGGGAATATTCCTGTGAATAAAAAAGAAATATTAGAACTAAAGGGCCAAGCTCATTTTTCATGAGTAGGACAAGAGGTAGGAAAAATACCCTTTGACTGCAAATCCTACAGTGGTTTGCGCTGAGTGAAGTTTGAGAATTTGTGGATGCACTATCGCTTGAAGTGTTCAAGGCCAGGCTGGACAGAGCTTGGAGCAACCTGGTCTAGTGGAAGGTATCCCTGTCCACGGCAGGTGGGTTGGAACTAGATGATCTCTAAGGTGTTTCCAACCCAAACCATTCTATGATTCTATGACTATACCACCATCCTGCTTGCAGGTACTCTTACCTTCTAAGAACTGATCCAGTGCATGGTTAGTGTAGCAGACTATGAGGATGGGACGCTTCTGGTAAGTGCTTTGCCACACATGATCATTAGTCAAGAGAGCCTGAACAATCTTCAAACCCACGTAAGTCTTCCCTGCAAGACAAACTCAGAATCAGAAAAGGGTAATCTGCCCTCTATGAGTGCTTTGAAACATAGAAATCATCAAAAATACATATAAGACTTCTTTCTAGGCTGCCAATCTGGTCAGTATGGAGAGAACTGACCCCAGTTCAGGGGGAACTAGCTTACAAAATGTAGACAAAGTAGCATGACACTGACATTCTGGCCTGTAGCTGAGCAAGGCCACGGTCTGCAAGAATGTTGGATAACACACCAGACCTGGACACAGGGTTTTCTCTCCCACTGCATCCCCCAGCCTACTCTGATACTGGCATCATAGATGACATTTGCTTGCACATGAAACATCCACATACTATTGGAATACAAGCACTGGTGCTTGTTAAATTCCGGTACAATTTAGAACAATTACAGTTCATCTTGTAATACTTTATTCACACAATGGCTCATGGCTGAATGTTCCTGAAGCCCTAACATGCCGTGAAGACAAGTAAGAGAGTGCTGCACAGCAAGAAGGACAAAGTTCTCAAAGGCCATTGTAAACTTCTTCCCCCAATATACAAGCACAGCCAACAGTGCAGTTGGTGTCTACTTGCATCTAGGTGGGCAAAGATCAGACGTGGCTATTTGAGGATATTTAACTGTCTCCACAGCTCACACTTAACTGGGTGACTCAAGCATCAATTATCCACAGGACTAAAGCTTTGGAGACAATACAGCTGGCTTTCTCTGAAGTTAATCTCCCTAGATGGGGAAATCAACTTCTTAAATTACAGAGCCTTTAAGCAAATATGTCTCACCAGTGCCAGGAGGTCCTTGAATGATAGCCAGCTCCTTGGTGAGTGCAAGATTCAGTGCCTGAATCTGAGACTCATCTAATTTCAAAGCTTCCATTGAAAGCCATTCATTGGGATCTAGAATGCAGACACTTTTCAAGATATCAGGGCACTTCTCTTTACGTGAAGTCTTCATCAAAGGTGCAAGGTTGTAGGCAGTATCCCGTGTCAGGTATGCCGGCTCCTTCACCTGTGCATCACATTCCACAATGTACTTCTGGAATGGGATATCTTCTTCCTGCACTTCCTGCAACCCTTCTAACACATGCCGATAGGCCTCAAAATAGGCAGTTGTCTCTACCATGAGGAAAGAGTCTGAGGGCTGAAACTCTCCCAGCAGTGGTTGGTTCTCTGCATCGAAACACAGCTCCACAATCCCGTTGACAAGTTCTGCAGCATTACGATTAGAAACAGTGGCAAAAAGGAATGTTTCAAAGTGATCTTGGGACATGCAGACAAGGGATCCATATAGCAATCGTTTAGAATTCTGCCACTGTACAAAACGCAGTGGTTTTGTGTCAAACTGGACCTTGTAAGCAATACCAGTTGGGGTACAAGATGGGGCAATAATCCGTGCATCAAAGTAGATCCTGATATCATCAAATTTTTTCTTTCTCAAATTTCTGTCCTGGAGGTTCTGCAAAACCTCCATGATACCTTCCCTTAAAGGCCTTACAAAGTCTTCTCTCAGAAGTCGGAAGTGGGTGTCAAGATAAATACTGGTGCTTTCGTATTTTCCAAAAACTAAATTGGGACGTAGAAAAGGTTTCTCATTACCGTGTATCTCATCATATGTCGGATAAATGCTCATGAAACGATAGCTTTGTTCTTGCCCATCTTGAGGCTGCATAAATGTACACTTATCAGCCCTCAGTGTGCCTTCACGTCTCTTCTCCTGCAGATGCTGCATGAGCATCTGGACTTTATTGAGATTCTTTTCTGTCTCTTCTGTGATGTTCACACCAAAAGTTTTCAGGGCATCTATGGATGCTGTCAAGACTGTCAAGAGAATGGAGACTTTCTGCACAGCACTGGCTGGGAAAGTACTTATCAGGTGCTGGAGAAGTAAAATGATGTTGCTGATATGCTCAGGGTACCCATGGCGTACAGAAGGAACTACTTCTGTTACCATGTCAGACACATACTGTGGCAGACAGATCTTGAGAAAGTTGGACTCCTTCACAACTCCAAGAATGTGTTGGACACTCTGTCTGTCCATTTGGGAACTGCACGCTTTCCGAAGCACTTGGCAAATGAGCTGAACGAAATTGTGGTTCATGGTTGTCTGGGAAAGAAGTTCCTTCAACCCCGAACTGGAAGCAAGTGTGGTGACAACTTCTGAGGGGTCTTTCTTGAGAAGACTTTCAAGGAATTTATAGCCAATCCTTCTGGCTTGCTGAGGCTGCTCACTGTGGTGGGCACCACCTGGGGTAGCATTCTGGTAGAAATGAGGATTCTCCCGAGGCTGCATCCTCCATGTGCTACCTTCCTTTTCCCAACCACTCCTCAGCCCTCTCCCTCTAGCTCCTCCTTGAACTTGTCCACCTTGATACTTCCTTCCCCTGCCTCCATTTTCTTGCTCATTCCAGGGTCCTCTGATCCTCTCACGGGCTGGTCCAAGCTGACACCTTCTTCCTCTAAATGCATTTTCTTGCTCATTCCAGGACCCTCTGCCCCTCTCATGTGTTTGCCCACCTTGATACCTCATTCTCCTCCCCTCATTCTCCTCTTTAGTCCAGAATCCTGTGGCTTCACTGTTGGCCTGTTCACCTTGGATTCTTGAATTCTTCTTACTTGACTGAGGAACCTTTGAAATCCAACCACCAAACCCCTCTTCTCTTTGCCCATGCAGAGGGGTATAATTACTGTCTTGGAGGTTTTCCCCTAACTTAGGTGCCTGGCCTGGTACATTATTTGTTCTATTTCTGCCTCTTCCTGTAAAGACGCTGTCCAAACGAAGTGCATGCCCTTTAAAAAGCAGGAAAAAAAGACACTCCTTAATTATAAATCAACCAAATTAACATGCCTCCCAACAAAGATGAATGAGCATATTGACCTGATAGTCAGCATATTTTGAACATTTGACATCAAGTTAAAAAATTATTACATTTGCACACAGATTTTCAAATTGGTGTCTCATTTGTACCCTTCTATGCAACTGCTAAAGAGAGTGCCATGCTTAGAGTTCACTTGAGCTACGAAGACACTAAAAAAACAAAACCTCTTTCCACAGAACTGAAAGCAGAAGGTGAAAGACTAAGTTTTCATCACAGGACAACATTTCCTCGGGAGTTAATCATCAGTGAAAAGATAGAGGACACCACAGCTGACTTGAACTGTACATAGCACGCACAAAACATGGAGCCTCTGTGGAAGTCCAGCCTCTCGGAGTAGCAGGAAGAACAGCCCATAGGGGCTTTGTCAGACTCCCCACAGGGCACTGAGGGAAAAATTGACTGCTAACAGGAACAAATAGCAAGAGGCTGTTGCAACACATCGTCACATCGTGGCCCCAAAGAGACTCCAAGGGCAAATAAGGAAGTGTTAAAAGTCAGCCTTGAGAGAAAATTTCGCTGTACACAGGCAGGGGAGTAGCGGATCCCCCTGGACCAGCACCACCCCATCACCACACCCAGCCCTCCTGCCCTGCAATCCCCGGGGGACCCTCACCTCTCGCTCCACCTCGGAGTTGTCGGGCGTGGGGCTCCTGCCCAGGACCCTCCATCGCCCGGCCGGGGACTGCTCCGGGTCTGCTCCAGCTCTCCGGGGCGAGGGCAGCGCTGGGCGCTGGGGACCGTGGCGCTCCTGCGGCCGAACACGGGCGATGCTGCGCTGCGCTGCCCGCACAGCCCGGGAGCCGCCGCGTCTGCCCCGGCACACACCAGCGCTCCCCCTTCCAATTCCCCGCAAAGTTTCACTTTCCAGTTCCCCGCAAGTCCCGCCCGGTGGGCAGAGCCCCCGCCCCTCGCCAGCGGCGGGCAGCGCCCCCGAAACGGAGCTTGTCTTTCTCTCTCCGGCTCCCGCGGCAAGGGGAAGCGAAGAGAAGGGGAAGCGAATTGAAGGAGTGGGGAACCGCAAAGGATGGAAAACACACCGCACCGCCACCTGTCCGGCCCCGGCACGGCTGCTTTCGGTTTCCTTTCCCGATGTTGCGGGGCGGAGGCAGCCGCGGCTCTGCCCACCCGCCCGGGCCCGGCCCCCGGCCCGGCCCAGCGCACGCGTGTCCCGCGGGGTTCCGGCTCGCGGCCATGGCCACGCTGGAGAGCCTGGGCCTGGTGGGCACCATCGCCGAGGGGGACGTGGTGCCCGTGGACTCGGAATCTGGCGACTCCGAGGATGAGGAGGTGGGGCCGGGCAGGCGGGGAGGCGCGGGCCGGGCGGTGCGGCGGGGCCGGGCCGCGGTCCTTGCTCACGGCTGTTACCGCAGGAGCTGCCGCGGGCGCCGGGCCCCAGGCGGCGGGGACCCTCCCGCGGGGACTTCAGCGCCGAGTTCGTGTTCGGGGAGGCGGAGGCCGGCGGGGAGGACGCCTGGACGGCGGCGCTGCGGCAGCTCCGCGGCAAGGTGAGGCCTGAGGCCGGGATGGAGCTGCGGTGCCAGAGGCCACAGCGCCCACTGCTCTCCTGGGCTCCTCTTACAGCTCTCCTGTTGTGATTTTCTGCCTAGAAAGCAGCTACGACGCTGGATGAGAAGATTGAGAAAGTGAGACAGAAAAGGAAGCTGCAGGTCAGGGTTTTTCTCATTGCTGAAAAGACTGGTATGTGCTTGGCCATTCCCTCAGCCACGGTGCTCTGGCTGCAGCTCATCACTTCGGCTCGGCTTGCTGCCACATGTGATGAGTTGCTGAATGGATGAGGTTGCAGAATTATTGGTGATTAAAGTTATGCAAAACCATGGATTTGTGAATGGGCTCATAATAAAAAACACAGACTCACAAAGGATTGAAGTTTCTTTTTCATCCTTTTAAAAACATTTTCATAGAATTTTATTTTCTTTTTTTAGGAAAGGGAAGCTAAACAAGCAAAAGTGAAAGATGAGGATGCAGAGGCTGAAGATGATCAAACCAAAAAGGAGCATGAGGATTGCAGTAGGGATGAAGAAGATGTGGAGTCTGAGTATTCACTGGATGATGAAAGTATCTTCACAAAAGCAGGTATCAGCAGTACACACAGAGACGGCTGTGAATCTGACACAGAGTTGGCTCACTGGAGAAAAGTCTGAAGTGAAGCCTTGCTGGGAGTGGGCAAGGAGCACCTTTTATATTTTGTTTGCCTTCTGCAACATTCCTTCTGATTTTAATCAAGTTTATTTTGAATGATAGCCATAATTGATCTCATCCTGGAACAAGGATATTTACTCATCAATTTTACCCCATTACATGTCTCTACTTGTTTCTGAGGCTTCTCCCTCAATATCTGAATTGAGAGCAAAGAGTATGAGATTATAAGGTGAAAATAGTTCATCTTGTTTTGGGTTTAGCTGTGCTTCCTAATTCCTGTCACATTTCTCTTTCTCTGCAGATAAGGTCAAAGTGAAGGAAAAGAAGAAATCAAAAAAGGGAGAAGTGGTAAGTGTTAAAAATGAGTCAAATTCCTCCAGAATTTCTTATTGAGGAATTTGCTTTGGTTAACAAATCGTAGCTCAAAAACCAGCCCAGAGCCCTTTGATAACATATTGTGTTGCTGTATGTGTTGTTCCAGTTTTGTTGTTGTTCCTGTTTCTAGGAAGCAGAGAGCTTTTTTGAAGATGCCTCTCAGTATGATGATAACTTGTCATTCCAGGACATGAATCTTTCACGACCTTTGCTGAAGGTATTTACCTAGCTGATCTATTACATGTTACTCTGAGAATGTTGTACAGCCTCCCTGCCACCAATTAGAACTGTCAAATTTCTCATTGCTTTGCAGCCTCTCTAACAAATCATTTGGGAGGTAGTGTGATAGTCCTTTAGAAGCTGTTATTATAGATTAATGGAAGCTATTCTTTGATTGTGTCAATCAAAGATTGAATGTGTTAGCACCATCTTGAGCAAGACTCGTCACAGAGTGGTTGGAAGGGACTTTGGAGATCATGTTGTCCAACTCCTGCTCAAGAAGGGCCACCTAGAGTTGCTGCTTAGGAATGTGTCCAGATGGCTTTGAATATCTCCAGAGCTGGAGACTGCAACCTCTGTGGGCCCCTTGTGCTGGTGCTTGGTCACCCTTGAGGTGAAAAAGTGGTTCTTGGTGTTTAGAGGGAACTAAACACATACATCACCATGTTCCAGTTTGTGCCCATTGCGTCTGTCTGTGGGCACCACTGAACAGAGCCTGGCTCCATCCTCTTTCCACCCTCCCCTCAGGTATTTATTGACATTGACAAGTTTCCCCCTGAGCCCTCTCCAGGCTCAGCAGTCCCAGCTCTGTCAGCCATTCCCCAGATGTGAGGTGCCCTTCATAATCTTCGTAGCCTGTTGCTTGTCTCTCTGCAGTATGTCTGTGTGTCTTGTAGTGATGAGCCCAGCTCTGGGCACAGCACTCCAGGTGTGGCCATACCAGGGACAGAGTTTAATTGCTCTCCCTCCTTTGTAGGCAATCACAGCTCTTGGCTTCAAGCAACCAACCCCGATTCAGAAGGCTTGTATCCCAGTGGGTCTTCTGGGAAAAGATATTTGTGCTTGTGCTGCCACTGGGACAGGTAGGGGTTGAGCAGAGCACTAGCTCTGAGAATTAGCTATTCACAATAATTGGTAACCCTTCTTAATTTTTTGTTTTTCAGGTAAAACAGCTGCCTTCATCTTGCCTGTCCTTGAGCGCCTGATTTACAAACCTCGTCAGGCTCCAATAACACGTGTACTGGTTCTGGTGCCAACACGAGAACTGGGTATTCAGGTGCACTCTGTCACAAAACAGCTGGCACAGTTCAGCAGTGTCACAACTTGCCTGGCAGTAGGTGAGTGTTAAGTCATTTATGTGAACTGTACAGCTCATTGTAAACCACTATACAGAACTGGGAATTCTGTGTTGTAAAACTGGAGGCTGTATGGTTATTATGCTTCTAGTAGATATATTGCAGTTTAAAATCTTGCTTTCCAGGGTTGTGCAGTACTTGTGTACCTGCTTCTGAGAAAGAAAATATGGGGTCATTTCTGTTTTTGAATGTAGTTTTATTATTCCTCAGGCAGTTTGCATCCCTGTACTCTGCAGCAGTGTGCTTGTGGGGTCAGCAGTCTGTATTCCCTCTCTTTAGGTGGCCTGGATGTGAAGACCCAGGAAGCTGCTCTGCGCTCAGGGCCAGACATTCTTATTGCCACTCCTGGGCGACTGATTGATCATCTCCACAACTGCCCTTCTTTCCACCTGAGCAGCGTTGAGGTGCTGATTTTGGATGAAGCAGACAGGTAGGGTAAGCAGGACAGCAATGAAAAACATGAGTTCTCTGTTTTCCTTTCTCCAGGCTATCGCTATCAGGCTGTCCTTGTTCTGCCTTATGTGATGTTTCTTGGCCAGGCCCAAGTGAAGCTGCCTTACCTTGCTCTTTTTCTCCTGTGTAGGATGCTGGATGAATACTTTGAGGAACAGATGAAGGAAATAATCAGGTTGTGTTCCCACCACCGTCAGACAATGCTTTTCTCTGCCACAATGACTGAGGAGGTAAGACAAGCTGCTGAGAAACATACCAAGGCAGGAAGTTGAATGGGAATTTGTCAGGTCTTTTTACCAGAAATCATGTGGATGTTTTTTCTTAACCTGTTTTTGTAGGTGAAAGATTTGGCTTCCGTTTCCCTGAAAAATCCCGTCCGAATTTTCGTGAACAGCAACACAGATGTTGCACCTTTCCTGCGGCAGGAATTTATCCGGATCAGACCCAACCGGGAGGGGGACCGGGAGGCCATTGTAACAGGTTAGTGATGAGCCAAGGCAAGCTGGAATCAGTGAGTCACTATGGAGCAGGCTTCTGAGAGGACTTTCTTTTAGCTCTGCTGACACGAACCTTCCAAGATCATGTGATGCTTTTCACCCAGACCAAGAAGCAAGCTCACCGCATGCACATCCTGCTGGGACTGATGGGCCTGCGGGTTGGGGAGCTTCATGGGAACCTCTCTCAGACACAGCGGCTGGAATCACTCAGGTATTAGCAGGCTTATTTAGCAAGCCTAGGCTAAAAAGAAGTTCCCAGCTGGAAGTTTAGGGTGGAAGTAGATGACTACATTCATTGCTAATGCATTTGCTCTCTCTGCTCAGGCGCTTTAAGGATGAGCAGATTGATATCCTGGTAGCTACAGATGTGGCTGCACGTGGACTTGATATTGAAGGTGTTAAAACTGTGAGTATTTGAAATGCTGAGCTTTTTAATGAGGCATTTCATGTTGATTCCCTACTAGCGCTGTTTCTGTTATAGGTAATCAATTTTACCATGCCTAACACCATCAAACACTATGTCCACCGTGTGGGTCGGACAGCCAGGGCAGGCAAGGCTGGTCGTTCAGTTTCACTTGTGGGTGAGGAAGAGCGCAAGATGCTGAAGGAGATTGTCAAGACTGCTAAAACACCAGTGAAAGCCAGAATCCTCCCCCAAGGTATGTGGTACCTTTACTGAGGTAAAGAGCTGGAGAGAATACACAGGGAATATCGTGGTACAGAGGGACACTAAAGGAGGTGCTGAAAAACAAGATGGACTTCCCATGAGCTGCCTCTCATATGGTATTGTTTTTAGATGTCATATTGAAATTTCGGGAGAAGATTGAGAATCTAGAGAAAGATATCTATGCAGTTCTCTGCTTGGAGCGTGAGGAACGTGAGATGCAGCAGTCAGAGGCCCAGGTAAGCAATTTTTTTAGTATCTGGTGTGATACAGTCCATTATGAGGTTACCCTAGGTGTACTTAACCTGCCTATTTTAGAAAAGGAAGAGAGGAGTAATTTTTAGCTACCATGAGCTCACATCTTGCCCGAATTATCACAGATCAACAAGGCAAAGAAGCAGCTGGAGACTGGAAAAAAAGAGACTGGGAGTGAGAGTTTGGAGCGGAGCTGGTTCCAGACCCGTGAGGAGAGGAAGAAAGAGAAATGTGAGTCATGACACCGTTGCCATGGTCAGTCCTATAGCCACAGCTGGCCTGTGCTCTGTGCTTTAAGAGATTCTTTATTCTGTTTTTCTTTCTTTTTCCAGTGGCTAAAGCCCTACAGGAATTTGACCTAGCATTACGAGGGAAAAAGAAAAGGAAGAAATTTGTACAGGACACACAGAAAAAAGCCCAAATGACAGTGAGTTCATTTGTGGACAAGTGGGACCTTGGGCAGACTATCATAGTTTTCCCTTAGCAAAACTTCACATCACCAAAACTTGTATTTTAACACTTTTCAGCCAGAGGAAAGGTCACAGTTTGAGATCTTGAAATCTCAAATGTATGCTGAGCGGCTGGCAAAGAGGAATCGCCGAGCAAAGAGAGCCAGAGCCTTGCCAGAAGAGGAACCAGCAGCAGCACCAGCAGGTAGAGACTTTTGTTTTACAGATAACTTACTTTATGTCACTTACTTTTACTAGAAATAGATACATTATTCTAGTTTGTATAGAGAGAGGCAGTGATCTTTGAAGGAATGACCACAAGTGCTGGCCCAGGGTCCATATTTTTAGTGTTTTGCCTCATGCTTAGGCTAATTGTTGTGTTCAGGAGTACTGTGATGATGCCGTGGCCTTCTGTTTACAACCAGTGTTCTTATTATTTGTTAGGTCCCAAGAAGAAGAAAAAAGTGTCTGTGTTTGATGAAGAGCTGACCAACACAAGCAGGAAGGCTCTGAAGCAGTACCGTGCCGGGTAAGGTCTGCGGTCTACGTTAGTGCAGACTGCAGTAATGAGAATTTGTTTGCATCTCTGTACTTCCTCAGGGGTAGTGATATTGGGGATAGAGGTTCTGAAATTGGGGCAGGGTTCTTTTGAGAAGTGCCTGTCCTGCTGATAAAATTCTGTGACATGTCTGACCTCTCCTCCCTCCCCTCTCTCTCAAAAGCCCATCATTTGAAGATCGAAAACGCTTGGGTATTGCCCAGCGCAGGAAAGGAGGAAATTTCAAATCCAAGTCCAGGTATAGTTCCCTTTACTTTCTTGTTCAAGTTTTGGGGATTTTTCTTTGCTTTCTTCTTCCTCTTGTCATTGTTGGAAGGCCCTTTCTAAAAGGTGTGCAGTACCCTCTTATTGCAGGTCTGATGCTGGGGGTAATCAAGGATAGTGCCTTTAATAACACAGTTTCCTAGGCTTCTACTTGGGAGACCATTTTGCCTAGAAAATGCTCAGTGCTGCTCCTCATCTGTCATTGCAAGTTGGGCTCATTGAGTAATATCATTTCTATTACCTTCTCTTGCAGGTATAAGAGAAAGTGAAGTAAGAACTGTTACCAAATGGGTAATCGCAGACACACTGTACAGGCCCTCGATTTTGTAGTACTGCAAGGAGACAACCTCAGTAAAATTGAAGTTTTTCTTCAAGTTGTGGAATAGCTCTGGGATGTTTGTCAGTTACCTGGTTGAAGACTGTGAAATCATGTGTAGCAACCCATGAAATAAAGGATTATTTTTCTTGTAAGATGTTGACTCTGTTTTATGGATGGCTAGAACAACTGAGAGCTGGAATATGTTACATCTTTCTAGTTCATGTACATAATAACTTTAAGGCAAAGACTGAATGAAGTTTTGCTCATATACTTCTGTGATCTCAAATAATTAAGAGCTGAAAAAATACTCTTGTGGTTTAGAACCTATTTCTATAATAGGAAAAGAAGTTTTTCAAACTACCTGTCACAAAGATGTTTTCTTTAATTTTTTACCATCTCCACTCTCCCAATCTGTTCTTTTTCCATCAGCCATGTTAAATTTCATTGCTATACTATAATTCCTATAAACAAAACAACTGTTAATTTCTATCTATACAAATTAAGCTTTTTTTCTTCAAGCCTGCTCTCCTGGGATGACCAGTGTGGAGCAGTAAAAAGCAATGGCTGCACCCTTGACACAAACAGACCAGTACAACAGTGACTCCTCCTAGTAGGTTTCCCAGCTTTATTAAAAAGGACAAACATTACCAGCAGTAGATATAAAATATATATAGCAAAGGTCTGAGGTGATACTGCTCAGTGTATCCCCTTCCTTCTTCTCCCTGTTCAGAGGTACATCACAGAACTCTCATGGCCTTGGGGGGCGCATGCCAGGTGGAGGGGGTCCTGGGAATAAAGGAAAGAGTTGAAGAGAAAAGCAACACTAAACTGAAAAGACATTTCCCCCATGCTCAAAGTAGCCATAGGACCCCTTTTTGGCACCAAAGAACTTATATGACAACTAGCAGAGCTAGGGAGACACGGAAATGCATCACCCTTCAAACATTATATTACAGCTTCTCAGAGCCCCGTGGCAGATGGGATAACCTCTGCTCACCTCTCATTCCTGGGGGTGGTGGTCTCATGCCTGGGGGGGGCATTCCCATCGGAGCCCCTCGGCCAGGTGGCATTCCCATGGGGGGGCCCATTGGTGGTCTCATGCCTGGAGGAGGTCCCATCATTCCTTTAGCCAGAGAAAAAAACAATCATGTAAATCCAGAAATCCAGCTGAATATTCAAGGCACTAGCTGGGTATCAGGATATCTCCCACAATACCAGATTTTCATCAGATTACCAATTTTGCAACAAAACATGAGCTCTACAGAGTAATTCCTACCTGGAGGAGGGGCTCCTCTGCTCATGGGTGGGGGAGGACCCCCACGCCCTGGTGTGTACTGAGTTGGGGCTCCTGCTATGCTGGCAGTGGCTGCTGCAGCAGCAGCTGCAACTGTTCCACGACCCTGGGGTGTCATCACCTGTAGACAAAACAAATAGACTCAGAAAAAACAGCACCTGCTTTATCATAGTAACTAAAAAGTAACATTGAAATTCCCCTTCAGAAAATTACACCAGTCTTCTCTTAACTTACCAAATAACACTACAACCTGTAATACAATTCAATGGATACCACTTGAATTATGTGTGAAAAGCTGCACTTTTCAACCCTCTTCTCCTGTCATACAGGACAATACCTAGAGAGATCTAATACCAAAAAAAGCCTTGCTAGACTCAAACTTGGTGAAACTAAGATTACAGTTCTTCCACTACACCAATTTCTTGCATCGCGCTGGTACCAAAAAATAAAAGCCACATGGGTCACAGTATCTCACCTGTTGGGATGGTCCTCCCACTCCTCTGACAGGGCCAGCTAATCCTGCAGGAGCTTGTGGCATGGGAGTACCAGCTGGTACTCCCCTCCCTGCTGCTCTCCCAACGCCAGGTCCTCCAGCAGCTCCAGCGAGGGGTACCCGGGCAATTCCAGTCTGAAAACACAACCCCCAAAAAGAAAGATTTATCAGAAGTCCTCAGAGCCTAGAGATGCCCACAGCCTTCCTTTGTCTAACGAAATGTCCAAGCCCACAAAGGAATTAGAGCTTCCTGCAGTGAAGTTTGTTGGACCTAGGCACAACAGCATTTGTAAGTCTACAACAATACAATAGTAGCGCTCCCCTAAGAAGCAAAGAAGCAAATCCATCAGATTTCCCTTCTTTTTTCCTTAGCTCTCTGCTCATTCTTACATCCTTTGGAGGTGGTCCTTCAACCGTCATGGACACCAGGTTTTCCCCTCGCAGCAACACAAGACCAAGGACTCGTTTCTCTTCCCGCTCTGGCTGTTTTGAATTTTTAGGTCTGGGGAGAAAAACAAATGGCAAAACAGAAGGAAAAACAGAATGAATGAATGAATGCTGCTCTTTGAGCTTACAACAGAATATATGACCTCCAGAGATGAGCACGTTTTTATATGCCTCAAACTAAATACACAGAGAAATCTAAATTGCTACAAATGGCATCACATATGTTGGTTATTAGGAAAGAAGTGAAACAAAGGGTCCTATAAGCTTTGGCAGTTTGGGGATTTGACAAAAGAGACTAAACCCATGGCTGTTTTTGCAGGAGCCGCCAGCACACGCTGTCCCACCGCTGTCCCGGCTCTCACCCCGAGCCCCCCACGCTGGGGAGCCGGGCTGGGGGCACCCCCCACCGCTCACTTGATCTTGCGGAACTCGTCGCAGTCGCAGAGGATGAGGTTCATGTGCTTATCGAAGGCCTTGAACGTGCCGATGAAGACGCGGCCATCCTGCAGGATGCACCGCATGCGGTAGTCGATGTGCTGCAGCATCTTGCTGCTCTTTCCCACCGTCTGAAAGAGAGCGCCGCGTTACCCGCGGCCCGGCCCGGCCCGGCCCGGCCCGGCGCGGAGCTCGCTGCACCGCCGGCCCCCCGCCCCGCGGGCCCGCCCGGCTCACCATGGTTGCGGCTTTCGGTGCTCCCCCCGCCGCCGCCGCTGCTCCCGCCGCGCTCCCTCGCTCCCCGCACCCCGCCCGCCCCGGCGGAAGCTGCTACGCGCGGCCTCCGCGACTTCCGCCCGCGCTGCGCGGGCCCCGCCCGTTCCGGCGCGCCGCGGCCGCGCTTCCCGGGGCGGGGCGCGCCCGGGGGCGGGGGCTGCGCAGAGCTCCGCGGCCCCGCGCTCGCTGTCGGGGCGGAGGGAGCCGAGCGCGGCCGCGGCGCCGCCGCAGAGCCCCGCGCCAGCCCGAGCGGCTGCCCTGCATGAGCTCCTGCGCGCCGGGCCCCCGGCGCTCGCAGCCGCTCCCGGAGGCGGGGCACCGTGGGCACGGGGAACTGACGTGAGCCCCGCCGCGGCGGCCCCGGAGGCGAGGAGGGGCGCAGGGACGAGGGACGCTCGGTTAGCGGCATTGGCTCGGCTGCCGAGGGGGTGCGGCGGGGCGGGCGGGTCGGGTGTCCGCGGTGCCCGCGGTCTCCATGGCAGCGCGGCGGGCGCATGACGCGCCCAGGGGCGGTGCCAGCGCCGGCAGCGCCTCGGCGGGGCCGCGGGAGCGCGGAGCGGCCGCGGTGGGGCCGGGGGAGCGCGGGCGAGCGAGGGCGTGGGCAGGGATAGGGATGAGGAGAAGGACGGGGAGCGCTGCCGTCGGCGGAGCGCCTCGGGTCTGCTGCCTCCCTGGGCGGGCCGCGGCGCCGCGCCCACCGCCCTCCCTGCCGGCGGCCCTGGCTCCGGCCTGGCTCCTCCGCCCGCCCCCGGAGCGGAGCAGCTCCCGGTGCCGCGCTCCCGGAGCATCGCCCCCGCTGCCCCGGAGGGGCCGCGCCCGCGCGGGGCAGCCACCGAGAGGGGCGAGGCCGGTGCTCCCTCGGGAGCCGAGGTACAGCGCGGACAGTGCTTAGCAGAAAAATTACTGTTTAATGCCTTTAACTGGGTTTTAAGCCAAGCTTCAGGGGTTGTCGCCTGGCTGGCGGCTTTGAAGTCACTTGACGGATTAAACATAATAAAGCAGTTCTCTTTTTGCTTGTTGCTATCAGTTTCTGTCTTTGCCAAGAGATGGTCTCTGCAGTACTGTGTTGAAATGTGCCCTTAGGTGTAGTGCTTTACAGCCAAGATGCAGCCATGGAAGGCCTTTGGAGGAATGCAGGATGCCAGAGGCAGGGAATCTGAGCCATTTGCTTCTCTGGTTTATCTAGAGAGGGATGTTTCTCATTGCTTGGTGTGTGAGGTAACAAAACTGCATAGCCTTCAGGTTGGACTCAACTAGCTCCTACCCTTTCATGCTACTTGGCCAAGGAATGTCTTCTCTGCCCACCTGTCCCATTAGTCCCTCTGCCAATGTCACTTCCAACTTTAGCTTGGCCAGTTGGTACCATCTGGGGACTTGCTGAGGACTGCTGAGGGTGTTTTGTCGCATCTACAGGTTTCAGAAGCTGCAGCTATTTGCTTGTTGACTGGGGGATTCTACCAGGCAGCTTTTCTTTTTCAGAGAATGTTCTTTCATCCTCCTCATTTTCATTCTGTGTGCAGCACACTTTGTTCTCTATCTGTAATGAAAAGAAGATTGAGTTTGTGAATAGGGAAATTCTGCTTAAAATACTGTAGTTGTTTGAGCTTGCAGCTTCTCAGAAGTCTTTTGAATAGTGCGTTTTTAGTGGCTCTGCTGATTTTTCCTTGCCCTGCAGCTACCCCTGCACCACTGCTTTATATGACAGATCTCACTCTGCAGAAGAAGACCAAATTAATTTTTGATGATTTTAGCTTGGCTTCTGTCTCTCTGTAGAAACTGTGAGAAATTGTTTACACATGGTTGAGAAGAATGTGCTGTGAGAGCATGCACATAAGTGACTGACTGATAAACACAATTACGCAACATCATGGTCTGTACTTCTTCACAAGAGCTTCTCAACAATTTTATCAGCTCTATCACTGTTGCACTGCAAAATATCCATTGTACAACCAAACATCTTGACAACCCTCTTGTCTGCAGATGCACAGTGAAATCTTTTCAAAGCATGCTTTGGCAGACAACCTTATGTTAAGAGGCTGACCTGAAGTACCCTTTGTATTCATGGTCCAGTCATGCTCTTCTGGAAAGCTGCTTCTACTGAACTATCGATCTGTGTTGGTCCTTCAAAGCATTGTTTGACCAAGACTGTTCTAAAAAGTTTCCTACCTTTTTAAATTTTTAATTCCTGCTTCTCTGGGTTCTCCTGAGCCAAGTCACTTTGGTGTTCAGATCTCTGCCTTGGTAGAGATACCTGTGATGTCTGTTCTGTGGTGCTGCTGTGCAAAACCAAAAAAATACCTTGAAGATATTTTTCAGAGTCTTGAATCTCTGATTCTTTCCCTGTGTATTTGCCGTGCCTTGAATACTGATTGGAATAGGGAGCATGGTTGCCAGTCTTTGAGTGGGTGCTCATTTATGGAAGAAATTTGGGGCAGAAATAAGTGTTAAATATCGTGGTGAGCTACTTTGCATTTGTATACAGCTGAGAGCTTTTTTTTGGAGATACCAAAGTAGTACAATACAACTTGGTTCATCCCTGGTTTAGGTGGTGAGGATATCAGAGGAGCTGCAGGTAGAGTGGATGACCTCTTGGTGCTGTATGCCTCTGCAGTACTTTTCTGAGGATGAAACAGGATATTTATTTGGTTATTAAGGACATGATTTAGTGGCTGACTTGGCAGTGTTATGTTTATGGTTGGACTTCACAACCTAAAGGGTATTTTCCAACCTAAATGTTCTATGATTTCTGCAGGATTTCCCCTGTATCAGCATTTCTGTTTTAATGGGCACTTCCCCTCTCTGAATGAGGCGTGTTCTTTGGGTGGGAAAAGACAAGTTAGAGATTTGTAAAGGCTTCTAGAAACAGAAATATGCTTTGTTTTGGCATATAAAGTGCTGTATTTCCTTGTACTTTTCAGTAGCAACTTGCCACTTGCAATACAAATAAAAGACTATGACTGTACTGCAAGAGGCTGAAGGGAAAAGTGGTAATTAGATGCTAACTACTCATGCATAATTA
The DNA here is from genome assembly GCF_024509145.1 of Vidua macroura. NCBI lineage: Eukaryota > Metazoa > Chordata > Aves > Passeriformes > Viduidae > Vidua > Vidua macroura. The sequence goes on from NC_071587.1 coordinate 7,010,039, forward strand.
CTCATGGGTAAATTAGTTTTAAAAGTTGCAAATTCAGTTCTTAATACTCAGGGACTAATCTTTGAGCCTTGTCTCTTCACTGTGTATTTGTTGTGTCTTGAACATTGAGTAGATTTAGATGTTTTCTGGTTGTGACTTGGCTTGCTCGTGGGAGAGGTAATTACCTGTTCAGTTATTACAGGCTGGGTACTGGGGATGTTGAGGGTGTGCTTCTGCACAGGACTGATGTTTCTCAGGCTTTCAGTTTAGGCCACCATAGCCTTTAATTGCTGGAGAGCAGTGAGTGGAAATCACACACCATTTGGGAGCTGCCTGTCTGTTTCTAGATTTAATAGATGGAAACCTGCAGGTCTGGGGTTGTCATACAAATTGGGCTCTTTGGGGAGTACTGGTTGGATACTGGTAATTGCCCTGATTTGGTGCCCTGAGTCTGCTGCTTTTCTAGGGTCAGTTAATGTCTGCTGCTTATCTGAAAGGCTGGAGATGTTACTTTGAACCTAACTTGACTGGCACTTTTCTGCATGAGGTGTGTTTAGTCTTACAGTCATTTTAATGAGTTTTAAGAAAATACAAGCCACTTGTGGTATTGGTGCTCAAACAGAAAGAGAAGGCCAAGAGAACTGATTTGTAGCCATCTCTGTGAATTGGGATAGGCTTTTCAGAATATAATGAAATTCTGAATCTGGCTTGCCAGATACTTCCCAGTTGGTGGGTGATAGTAGAGTGGACCAAGTCTGGCTGTCATAGGAGTGCAGGAGGTCATGTAGTCAAATTTTTGGGCAAAAACCACTGTGTCTGACAACTGACTGGGACCAAACCCTGAACACAAGCTTATGCTCTGAAAGGCAGATAAAGAAGTGAAAGGTAGACTTCCAGAGCAAATGCTGTTACCTTATTTTCTGTGATGGATGCTCATGTTTTGGATTTATGCTATTACAGGAAGGGAATAGGATAAAGCTAGCTTTGCCTAAGAGCTTGTTTGGGTACCCTGAGTGGATCAGGTTATCTAAGAAATTTGGATGGGGATGAGTAAACCCCAGCCTGTGGGAGGGAGGCTACCTGGACAGTCTGTTCCTGCTCTCACCTACAGACAGCAGCTGAGCTTAGGGAGCTGCTACTGTAGTAGTCCTGCAGCCTGAGCTCCCAGTACAGACAGTGGGTGGTAGATGGGGCTTTGCTGATCAGTGACTCTCCTTCTTGTGAGTGCCCCAACAAGCTCTCAGCAGTATTTCTCAGGTGATGAAGCTGGGCATGCAATTTCACAACATGCTGTTTGTGTGAGGCCTTGATCTCTGCTAATACTGGGTGTTTTGTCCCTGTCAGGCCCAGAAAACCGTAAGGCTTTTCTGGTGTTTCAAAGGTTTTCTTAGGTGTTTCAAAGCTTGGTGTAGATCCAGTGTAGCAAGTGAAACAGTTTTCAGAGAAGATGCTCACTGTCCTTTCTCTTAACAGGTGTGGAGGTGTATGCTGTTGTAAGGGCACCTGGAGGAGTCTGGAGCAATGCCACCACCTTCAGACATTGTGAAAGTGGCTGTTGAGTGGCCAGGTGCCAATGCCCAGCTGCTGGAAATAGATCAGGTGAGACCTGGTAACCAGATGGGGGAGGAAAAGCACCCCAGCATTGATACTAGAATGTGGGAAGCATAGAAATGGGCAGTATTCCTTTCTGATTGAGAGGAACACGGCTACTGAGGACTCTCTTTCTGTTCTAGAAAAGGCCTCTTGCATCCATCATCAAGGAGGTCTGTGATGGGTGAGTAGTTCTCTGGGAATCCTTGTGGAGAAAGTCTGTCCTGCTGACAAATCTTGCTGGGTTACTGTGGAAGTCTGCTGCTTGTTAATGTGCTGCTAGCACAGTCCATGCTGCCTGCTGCTGGTTTTGGTCATGGAATAGGCTGGGGTTTAAATTGTGAAGAAAAGGCTCTGCTGGAAAATCGGGGCCTTCCATTTTTATTCCAATTCTAAGTGTGTGCATTTGTATGCCTTAGGGTCAGTTTCTCTGAGGATTGGCCCATCCTGCTGTTCTTGAAGTGCAGGCCTGTTCAGGTGCTCCACAGAGTTGATTTAGAGTAGGCTTAAGTCCCACATTGTCCTCAAGAGGAGTTTTCTCCCCTCTTTGGGAGACCTAATTTCCCCTTCTAAAGCTTTGCTTGAAAGTTCTTTTGCAACTTCCTGGGTTCAAGCTCCATTTCCTAATTGACAGCCAGAAGAAAGAGGACAGAGGTGCTTAATGTATCCTTCTTCTTCCTTCCAGGTGGTCTTTGCCAAACCCAGAGTACTACACACTGCGTTATGCTGATGGTCCTCAGCTGTACATCACAGAGCAGGTCAGTGTGAGAGGCAGCAGTTTGCTGATACCCTGGGTGAGAGTCCAAAATGTCTTGGACTACAGTCATGGAACAATACTGGCACTAACCCTTGAGGAGCAGCATCTCTGCTGTCAGAGACATTCAGACTCAAATGGTGCCATTCAACAGAGGAGCTTTGCTCTGCTCCCTTTGCATGCCTGTAGGTGTGGGGACTCAGGCACTCAAATTCAGTACCCTCAGCAGGGTTGTGTGACATTACTGTGCATACAGATGTGCACTGGAGATCCAGCTGGGTTATTTCCCCCCACACTTTTCCGCAGTTTAAGTTTGGGTTTTCTTTCCAGACTCGCTGTGACATCAAGAATGGAACTATCCTACAGCTGGCAGTCTCCCCGGTAAATGCTTCCTCACCTCCCTGTTTCTCAGTAACTCTCCATGGTGGTGAGCTGTTTCTTACCTCTTGGCTTTTCTTTCTCCTTCTCCCCCAATTGCAGGGGGGGTACCTTTGTTGTGGGCCCTTCCATGCAGTGAGGCACGCACTCTTTGTTTTCCATCCTGCCTGTGGTGTATATCTTTCCTTTGGATGCTCTGCCCTTTTATAGGACTTCCTGTCCATAAATCCAGTCTGCAGTTTTAATGCATCTCCTGGATTAGGATGCAGTGAGACACCTGACAAATTCATGCTCAATATGAGTGCACATAGCATGGTCAGTTAGAAAGCAACAGTTCCAGTGACTGAATGATAAAAATTTAAATAGAGACGCATTTGATGAAGAGGAGGTTGTTCTTGCTGAATTATTGCTATTGTGCCCTCAAAAGTCATCTTTTGCAGCTTTCTTTTTATTTAAATTCTTAAACCTTTTTTTGTGCAAGTGTCTTGGCATAGAGCTGAGGGTGAGTAGGACTGGGAGAAGATACTTGGGCAGAAGGGAATTAAGAGGATATCAGTGATCTGTGTCTGAGAAATCTTACAGAATGTCTTGTGAATGCACAAAATGAGATCATGCTTCTCTTTGAATCTATGAGACTTTTTATCAATATTGTATTTCTTTAATGGTGTTGCTCCATATTTCTATACCCACCTCCACTCACCTCAGCGAGGAGAAAAACAGGCATTTGCTCTAACATGCAAAACAGCATTTTACTCACCTCCTGCTTGGCTGTAACTGTTGCTGAGAGAAGCCTTTTTTTAGTCTGTCTTAGACTTGCTGACTGCAGCTACTGAATGTGACTTTGCTGCTATCTCTACCCTGGCTCTGCTCTCCCTGCCCACCCATGGGCTTCTGACAGAATGCTGATGCTGGCAGGACTCAGCCTGCAGGTGCCTGGTCTGTAACTGGCACCATCCCTCTTTCCTGCCAGTCCAGGGCAGCTCGCCAGCTGATGGAGAGGATCCAGTCACACAGCATGGAAGCCCGGCTGGATGCCATGAAGGAACTGGCAAAACTTTCAGCAGATGTCACCTTTGCCACAGAGTTCATCAACATGGAAGGGATTACAGTGCTGACGCGGCTTGTGGAGAGTGGGACCAAGCTTCTATCCCAGTAAGTTTCCTTTATTCTAGGACTCTGGGAGAAGGCCTCAAATAAGGGACTTATTTTGCTTGCTGAAGTGGCATTAAGCAACTAACCTTATAGCAAATACTGGTCTGTGGAGACAAAGTCTTTCCAGTCATTGCTAAACCTCACGAGGCAGAAGAGGAGACAGTCATGATTGGCTCTGGAGGTTTTCTCAAGCACAGTCACAGTGAACTATGGTACAAATAATTCAGGTGGATTTTCTGTTGCAGTTGTTATATTGCATTGAAAGTAGTTTTAAAGTCTTGATGACTTACTGTAATAACATTTATAGTTCTTCTTATATATTAGCAGCTAATACATTTTTGGCGCTTTTTGCAATCTTTCCCTCAGTCTCTTTTATCTTTCTGTCTTGTGGTTATGTATTAAATTTTCCACAATTCATGCTGTGCCTTCATTTTATTTCAAGTCAGGTCCCAATATTTAGAGGACAATTAACTTCCCTTAGTTATTTTTTCTGATGTGAAAATGTGTTTGCTCCTTTGAGTAGCCAAGTACTGATCCTGGTGATTGTGAGTCTCTGGTGGCAGGACTAGGGACTTACTGCTGCTAATTTTAATTTGTGCTTGTAACCAGGAAAAATAAAATATCTTTCTACAAAACAGTAAAATTATCTGCGTGAATGCATGCACTTTATTGCTCCCCCAGGTGCCAAACTGTGTTATTAGGAGAATGTGGTGACATTTTTCTCTCATCCAGCTTGAACAGGCTTTTTTTCTTGCCAACAGATCTTTTATAACTGAATTCTTCAATTTCTCAGTTATAGTGAGATGTTGGCTTTCACCCTGACTGCCTTCTTGGAGCTCATGGACCACGGTATTGTCTCCTGGGACATGGTCTCCATAACCTTCATCAAACAGGTGAGTTTGGGTGGAGGGGGTTGCCTGGATATTATTTCTTTTCATGCTTTAGTGCATCTTCCAGGAAGGCCAAAAGACTCTGAGAAGCTGAGTACTGTCTGAGAGCACAGTGCACCCCCCCTTCTGATCCCTGGCTCACTCAGCACAAGGTGTCCTGGCTGGCAGCAGCTGACCTGCTGCTTGATGTCTTTTCAGATTGCAGGGTACGTGAGTCAGCCCATGGTGGACGTGTCCATCCTGCAGCGCTCCCTGGCCATCCTGGAGAGCATGGTGCTCAACAGCCAGACTCTGTACCAGAAGATTGCAGAGGAGATCACTGTGGGGCAGCTCATTTCCCACCTGCAAGTGTGAGTGTCCACCCAGCAGTGGTGGGATTTATACCAATTTTATGATTATTCGTTTATTTAAAAATACATCCTCTTACATTTGGAACACTTAAAGATTATATTTTTTTTAAGCATTACCAATATGACAACTTACTTGAACTTTTAAGATTGCTAATGGATTTTTTTAAAAAGTAGATCCTAGAAAAATATGTTCTGTGTTCTGGAAGAACTTGGGCACATGAGTGTTGAACAAAGATATTTAGCTTTAAATAACTGTCCAAGTGCGTTCAGTGCTAAGACCAAACCTGCGTTTCACTAGAACAACTTTCCAAAGGTTTTGCATCCAGCTGTCTGTCACTTTTACCCCTCTTTAAATTGTCTCCACTAGAATCTAAGAGCTCATCATCTTCTGGGTTTTGTCCTGCATACTAAGGAAGAAAACAATTGCTTTTCTTGCTTGAAGGGATTAAAAATTCCCTTCATTTCCTTCCTCTCTTTCCAAACAAACTGGCAAATTAATATCTGTCTCTTAGGGCTGTTTGTCTAGGTCAATTCTACTCTTCATTATAAAAAAGCTGCATGTAGTTGTTAGAGCTTTGCACAGGTTAGGTTTTTTCTCAAGCCTTTTAATTCTGAACGTATGGAAAAGCACTCTTTGTGGATGTGATTGATGCTCTTTAATCAGTGAACAGTAGTTTAACCAAATTATACTGCAAACAAAGTAGTGCATCAATGTCACTGTGTGCTTGGAATGCTTATACATTTGAATTTGGTTAACAGAAAAGCTAAACAAGTTCTCCTGAACACTCCAGCATCTTTATTCTGCAAAGAATATATGTTCTTTCAGCTTCATGATTTCTGGTTTAGTCAAACACAGATTTGCTCCTAACATTGAACACACTTGTGCAGATTTTTAAGCAAATTATCTTTGTTCAAGACATCAACTTGTGTGCTTAAGTGCTTCCAGAACACAAATGGTCACTTAAGAAAGCATTCATGCAGGGAATATTTTGGAAAGGGAGGTGGAGGGTGAGTCAGGCTTTGCTGGTGGTTTTCTTGGCAAGGCCATCAGGAGGGAACAGTTCATAACAGAGGATATGTTCTGGAAGAACATGACCATGGAAACAAGTCCAAAGGAGATGAGTTAGAAGAGGAGAAACTAACCTAAAAATTGTTCTGCTTTGTCAAAAAAAGCAAGCAGTGTGGTGAAAAGAGCAAGAAACCCTGAAAAGGAGAGGAAAAGTGAATGACAGACTTCAGAGACCTGTGCAGCTCGGAGGCCCAAGGAAAACCTAGGATGGTGCATGGAGATTTGCATGTTTGAAGTACAGCAGATTGACCAAAATGAAAAAGATTTGGAAGGGAGCAATAGAAGAAAGAATATGGTTGTTATCCAAACATATGTCAAAGTGAGGAAAATAGGTATTTAAGCTAAAAGAAGTATTGGCTTTAGATCTTTTATAAAAAGATCTTTTATTTCTACATGCATAGTTAAATAAATAAAAAATATGTTTAAAAAAGTATATTCATGCACACATATTCATTTAGGTGATACAGTGGACTTCTGTTCATGAGAAGAGCTTGATGCAGGAGTGCACTGGGTCAGGCTGAGATGGAGTTCACTTCCCCAGGGCAGCCCTCACAGAGCTGTGCTGTGCTCTGAGAGCTGAAAAGGTGTTGATAAAGAACTCAATGTTCTGGCTGCTGCTGAGCAGTGCTCCAGCATCAGAACTCTCTCTCCAATGTTTCCTCCCCTCATCCACTACCCTTGGGGCTGGGCAAGGTCTTGGGAGGGGCAGCTGACCCAAACTGACCATATGACATCTGCTCAACAGTAAAAGCTAAGAGAAGGGAGGGATGAGGGTTGTCTGCTATGACATTTGTCTTCCAAAGCAACTGAAGTCTGTGCTGAAGCCCTGCTTCCCAGGAAGTGGGTGGACATCACCTGCTAAAGGGAAGTAGAGAATAAATCTTTTGTTTTCCTTTGCTTCCATGCACAGCCTTTTTGCTTATGCTTTATTAAGCTGCCTTTATATCAAGTTTTTCCCATCCTGTTTTCTCCCCTGCCTTGTCCTGCTGAGGGAGGGAGGGATAGAGTGGCTTGGCAACCAAAGTCTACCCCCCCAGGAAGAGTTGTAGTATTGCAGGAAACAAACTTGCATTTGACAGAATATCAGGAGGAGGACAGAAGAATATCATTGGCATTTAGAAGCTTCGTTTTGTGCTGTTTTGAACATGGCAAGTGTAACCACATGCTCTGTGTAAGCTAGGAAGGGGCTAAGCACCTGAAAAAGTTCTGCAGTGAAGCATTTAGTTCCATTGGCTTTTGATGGCTTCCATTGGCATAGGGGAGAAAAATAACTTGCTCCATACCAGTTTCAGGCTGTATCCATGTAGCAGACTGTACCATAACCAGATTTTACAGAGATAGTTGCAGCATTGGAAATAAACTGTGCTGGTACTGGGCTGCAGTCTGTTCTATCTACTGGATAATGGACCTATCAGTCAGAAATCTGTTAGGTTTTTGCAAATCTTTTGAAGAGTTGGACATCATAAGCATAGGTTCCATGAGTCCTGCTTATCTGTTGAAAATGCAAGACAGCTGTAGTCAGTGTTCTCATGGTGCAGGTAAAACAACAAGCTGTAATGTTCTGTACTACCTGTTGCCTTAAAAGCCTCCCTTTTTTCTTTCTGCAGCTCTAACCAAGAGATTCAGACATATGCCATTGCCTTGATCAATGCCCTCTTCCTGAAGGCACCTGAGGACAAGAGACAGGTTTGTTCTTGCCTTTTGACTTTAAACCTGAGTGATGGTTGCTTCCTGGCTGTTTATGCCTCAGAAATCATATTGTCTGGGCAAGGTAGACCTCAGACCTTGCCAAGAACTTAAGTGGCTGTTTCAGTATGGCAACAGAGGAGAAAAAGTACCATCCCATTAATAATGTGTCCTGGAGCACACATCTATATTTAGGACATGCTCAGAAAGGATTCTGAAAGACCTTCAGAGACAGGAAGTAATCCTGCAGACAGCATGGGAAGTTTTTTTAAGTTAATTGTGTATGGGAGAGGTAGGCTGGCTAGACTCCTTGGGGCTGTATGTACTTAATAAAGAAACACCCACCTCCCTCTCCCCCAAAAAGTGACCTTTCTTAAGTCATAGAGGGATATTCCTGCTGGCAAACATGAGAAATGAAACACTGCCCTGCTCTGAGGAAACTCCCAAGATCTCAGCTACCTGCAAGACGTGCATATGTGTGTATTGTGTAGCTTTGCTGTGTTAAGCCTTTCTTCTCTAGTGCCCTGTTTGTGCCTTATTCCTGGACTCCAAGCTAAATCCTGTCTGCTTCTCTTTGTGCCTTTTTTTGCTTTCTGCCAGCAGGACAAGCTGCTTAACCCACTAGACCTGCCCATCACTGTAAGTAACTCAAGCCTGGGGGCTGGTCATGTAGGGGACCTGTAGGCATGTTAGCTTTTCTCTAGCTGTGCCTCCTTGTGTCCCAGGGATGATGCCCACAGCCTCAGAGAGTGGATGAACCTAGGGAGAAGGGCGGGAGGACTCCTGGGGATGCACTCAGACTGTGGAGGGGAGAAGGATCAGTAGCAGGAGAAACCCTGAATGGCACACAAGGTCATACAGATGGTCATAAAAGGAAACTGATACTGCAGGACTGATCAGGTGAACCAACTGTAAAACTGGAACAAGGCCTTTAGCAATCTGAATCTCCTTAAACTTACTGCAGCATGAGTTTATAGCCCAAATCTCACTTGTGTTAATGACAGATTCATATCCAGCTGCATCCTTCTAAAGATAGAGCTGTGAAGAGCAGTCATGAAACTTGATGCTGACTGAGGGCTAGAGCATAAATTCTGCCTAATTTGTGACTTCTCCCTTATGGTAATTGTAGTGTAAGAATGTTTTTTTGCCCTGTGCTAACTCCAAGGAAATCACCATTCTTGTTAATAGCTTGATTTGGAACCTTCTGTATTGAGATACTGGTAGGTTTTTTGGTTTTCTGCATGGCACAGAGAATGTTCCACTTTTTTTCAAGGATGCAGCACCTTCAGAATGGAAACTGCCATCTCAATAAATGTTACATAATTTCTAAAATTAATGGATATGCTTAATACATGAAAATAAGAAAAATCATATTCCTCTGTTGGTAATTCAGCAAAGACAGTAGACTTCATAGCAAACAAAATTCCAAGGGATTTTTCATGTTTTTCCCCTCCCTTGAATACAGTCCAAATAACCACAAAGAGCCATGGAGTTGTCTAAGGGATTTGGAGTGTCTTCCATATGAATAGAGCCTGAGAGATTTGGGACTGCTCAGCCTTAAGAAGAGAAGACTCAGGGAGGTCTTACGTGTTTAAATATCTGATGGAAGGGAATAAAAAAGAGGGAGCCTGACTCCTCTCAGTTGTGCCTACTGACAGCACAAGAGGCAGTGGGCCCTGCTTAAAACCCAGGAAATTCCACATGAAACGTGCACACCCACACGACATAAATATGAGAATGGTCAAACACTGGAACAGGTTACCCAGAGAGATTGAGTCTCCATCAATGGAGATACTAAAAACCTGACTGGACACAGTCCTGGGTAACCAAATCAGTCTGATATTGCTTGAACCAGTAGAGTTGGACTCTACTGGTCAAGACATCTAGAGTGTAGAGTCAAGACATCCCTTTCAGCATAAATCATTCTGTGTTTCTATGACCATCAAGCAGCAGAGTGGGCCTTACTGGACTCTCAGCAGAGCATAGATCCCTTAGCAGTGGTTTGACTGTATGTGTGCTCATGCTTCTTTTGCTGTTTAGAATTGTTTGATTGTCTTTGTCCTTCCCACTTTTTATCTGCTTCAGTCACCTGTTAACTCCATCCCACGTACAATCTAATTCCTTCAGAGAAAGGATTCTTTGTGTCACATGCATGAGCAAATCCTAACAACAGAGCCTTGTCCTATTCTCAGTACTACATCTCACAAATAGTAGTAGAAAATAATGACTCAGAGGGCAGCGTGTTCTCTCTGAAAGCACCTCCTACTTCATCTAGAGGCTCCTTAGATACCTTCCACTCAAGCACTGACTCACTTTGGTTGTAAGATGAGTGCTGCTGAACTTGCAGCCATTACGTCTTGGCTGTCAGTCATTCTCTTGGTTCAGGAGGTTTCTGTCTAGATCAAAAGTGGTAATAGGAACTCTGAACAAGGTTAATGCACACATTTTACCAGACTTCTTGCTCTGTCAAGAGTGATGTTGATATGAGCAGCTGGAAAGTCTTGGATTACTCAGAATGTACAGCTGATTGAGTGCAATTGTCTGAGACTCCACATCTGCTCCCAATTCTCAATCTGCACTGCACAGGAATGTGAAGAGAGATCTCAGACTGTCAGTTCTTTTGGACTTCTTCCAGATGATAAAATGCCCAACGCATTTTTCTTACCCAAAAGATTTTGCTTATGGCAGCAAATTAATGCTATTCACCTTGACATTAGCACTTGTGCCATTCTTCTAGCAGGGGTGATGAGGTCACTGGTATGTTACAAAGTGCGTCTTCACAATTCACAGAGAAAGTACAGGTTAGGTTTTTGCAGATGCATGTGTAACTGTTGCTGGAACTGAAGACATCTTGCATCTGCTGTGACTGTTTGTCATCATGACTTGATGTTTGGGAAGCCCTCCTCATCTAGAGAAGGAAGCCATGCAGTCAAGAGGGAAACTGGAAGCTTTCCTCTAAGCATGAAAATTATTAGCCTGTATTTTTGTAAATTGAAATACTTCTGCAAATTGTCCTCAAGCTGATTTGTGATCATCTCTTTAGAAACTGGACAAAGGAAATAAATTTCAGAGGGAGAGTTTTTGAGAGGGAGGAGACCTGAGTCCTGCATCCCATAGCTCTTGTTATCTTGGGTGTTTACCTTGGTATAAGAAGCTGTGAAATGCTAATTGGAGGAAGCTCCTGTGGATGGCAGATTTTTCCTGGGCAATGCACAATATGCTCCCTGCTGCCATATCTCCTAATAGTGAAGTACCATTTGATGTCCAGCATTAAGCTAAATTTGCTTCTGTGCTTTGACTCTGCTAGTGGCTTTCTCCACACTAGTGATGTTCTGTAGTGAAGCCATCTATGAGTTGTGGTGAGATGCTATGCTAAATTGATGGTCTGTAGAAAAGCACTTTGTTGTGTGCCAGTGCTATCTCCAATTCATAGGCTTCTTCCATTTTCTCCTTTCTGCACAGTGTGGGCTTTTTGTTTATATTTCACTCATGTTATTTCGTCTTTAAATTCCACAACAGGAAATGGCTAATGCATTTGCCCAGAAGCACCTGAGGTCTATAATCCTAAACGTAAGTATATCTGGAATGACAAAGTGCTTCCTAATGTCCTCTCAATGGAGGTTTCACTTACGCATAGTGTAAATTCTACTGCCCTCAGGGCACTTGCAGAAAAGTGACTCTTTCAAAGGTAAAACTTATTCAAAAGGGAGTTACCAGGATGCTGCTTTCTGCTCTTGCCGAGCATTATAATTATGCTTCTGGTGGAATATGAAGGTTAAACAACTGAATTTTCATATAGAGAGATGCACGGGGGCAGTCTGGCATATGCCTAGGGCTAATACCTCAGCTTTTATTTGCATTCTCTTAATTTCTACCCTCTCCTTTATTTTGCAGCATGTGATCAGAGGAAACCGCCCCATTAAAACAGAAATGGCACATCAGCTCTACGTCCTGCAGGTCCTGACCTTTAATCTCCTGGAAGAGAGAATGATGACCAAGATGGATCCCAATGATCAGGTCACTATTAGAGCTGACTAAGATCTCATAGAATAGCATGTACAAGGGGCCGTATTCCTGAGCTCCCTAGTGCTATGGAATTTGCAGTGGATGGTACATAAAGTTTCAGACTTGCCCTTCACATTGTCAACCTTGAGATTAGGGTATGCTCATGACCATCCTACTGCATTCTGTGGGACTTTGAGATGTAAGTGGGCACTGGAAGTCATATACTCCTTTCTTTACCAGTGTGATGCCAGCTGTCAAACTGGTTATTTACCTCTATGGCAGGCACATCATTTTATCCATTTGCTTGCAGTGTAGGAGGAAAACTGGGCATTTTTAAGGTGTCTGTTACTCTGCTGTATTACAGTTTTTAAGAAGTGCCACAGTATTACCTGAATGCCTAGAAATTGCCTGTAACTAAACTTGCAGTTAAAGAAAAATGCAAACAAATATTTCGAATTACCCACTGTACTGAAGCTTGCCATTTTGAAATGGGTTGCCTCTGTGCATAGTGTTAATGACCTTTGGCATCTGTGTTCATTGTGTGGAAATACTGTAGTGATTGATCACATCACCATTTCCCTGCCTTCTGTCCTTCAGGCACAGAGAGACATCATATTTGAGTTGAGAAGAATTGCATTTGATGCAGAGTCTGACAGCAACACCGTCCCTGGCAGCGGAACAGAGAAACGCAAAGCCATGTACACCAAGGACTACAAGATGCTGGGATTCACTGTATGCATCTCGACTGTAAACCTTGTCAAGGCAATCTGAGCAATCTCCATAGGAGCTGTGGGGAAATAAGGAACAGAAATAGCTGTTTCCTTTACCTTACTTTGGTATCTGAGTTCAGAGATTCAATTACATTCACACTCCTGGGGAAGATCGTTATGAACTTGTTGATGGGTTAAATGCAAGGGTTCATTAGGCATTCTCTGGAGGTATTTCCTTACCGTATGCACCTGTGCTATGAAGAACTTGGAACCAGCCTCTCCTCTAGAAAGTTCAGATAGCATTGTCAGCAGGTCTTCAGGGTTACCTCTTGGATAGATGTGAGGGAGTGCTTGATGGACAGGTGGTTTAAAATTCATTTGGAAAAGGTTCTCACACAATTCCTTTGAGCTAATTCATTTGGGTTCTTTCTACACACTCTTTTCACAGAATCACATCAATCCAGCTATGGATTTTACACAGACTCCTCCTGGGATGCTGGCATTGGACAACATGCTTTACTTGGCCAAATTTCATCAGGATACCTATATCAGGGTATGTGAAGCTGCTGATTTTTACAGATGCCAACACCTTAGCAGCTCTTCTTAGTGTGTGTGGCATCCTGTTCTTGTAGATTGTTCTGGAGAACAGCAGCCGAGAAGATAAACATGAGTGTCCCTTTGGGCGCAGTGCCATTGAGCTCACCAGGATGCTTTGTGAGATCCTGCAAGTTGGGGAACTCCGTAAGTGCCATTTATTACCCAGCTTTGCAGGCTGCTGGGCTGATGCTTCTAGAAACTGATATTCACAAGCATTTGTACCTTGATCTCACTTCTGCCATGTAAGGAAAGGGCAAGCTTGGAGTTAGCACAGTTGATGTCTGAGTGATAATACCATTATCAAAATAAAGTAATTTTGGTGTGTGCACTCTGGTTCTCCTGAAAAACTGATACAAGCAGAAAGCTTCAACTTCCCAGAGCTTCAGGAGGGCGCTGTATAAAAAAAATAGTCTTGAAACCATCATGAACTTGGGAAAAGTTTGTTAGCTCTGACAGTTTCAAAACAGCATTGTGAGAAAATTAACCACTGTAAGAAGTTCCACCAGAGGAAGGTGGGAAACACTGCAAGCAGTTATTTTAGGGGACCAGGATGAAAGGGGCATGAGTCATAGAGGTTTGCATGGCGAAGTGTGGGGAGAATTGCTGTTGTCAATAAACTATAGGGTGACAAAGTATTGAACTGTCTTAATCTCTTGGAGTAAGTACTGTTGCACACCATCAGTTGTCTGTCACTGTAGTGGACTTTAGTTACTCCTAGTACTTTTTGTCCAATATGCTCACATGGCTGTGGTTTGTTTCTTTCTGAAGCCAACGAAGGCCGGAATGACTATCACCCCATGTTTTTCACCCATGACCGTGCATTTGAGGAGCTGTTTGCCATCTGTATCCAGCTGTTGAACAAGACCTGGAAAGAAATGAGGGCGACAGCAGAAGATTTTAATAAGGTCAGGGTGGAGAAGAGATATTTTTATAAAATCTTTTGCTGATCAGCACATGTTCACTCAGCCTGTACATTTGGTTAAGGAGTAGGGCGCAGAAGCCTGATACTCCTGGCCCTGGTTATACCATGTCAGTTCTTTGCTGCCACTGGGCTGTGCCCTGATACCCTGCTGCCAACAAGAAAGTGACTTGTTTTTCTTCCTGTCCCACCTCTTTAGGTTATGCAGGTTGTTAGGGAACAGATCACAAGGGCTCTGCCCTCGAAACCAAACTCCTTGGACCAGTTCAAGAGCAAACTGCGCAGCCTGAGCTATTCTGAGATTCTGCGGCTACGCCAGTCTGAGAGAATGAGCCAAGATGACTTCCAGTCTCCACCTATTGTGTACGTGCCTAACAAAAACAGTTGCCTTCTATCCATGCCATTATCTCCATTTTCTGCTTACTCTTCTATATTTGATTGCCAGGGAGCTGAGAGAGAAAATCCAGCCTGAGATCTTGGAACTGATAAAGCAGCAGCGCCTGAACAGGCTTTGTGAGGGAAGTAGCTTTAGGAAAATTGGAAATCGCAGAAGACAAGGTAAGGTGACAGTGTCTACTGTATTTTTTCATGTGAAGAGCTGTAGCAAATAAGATCTAATTAATTAATCTGTCAGCAGGCATGTTGCCAGAAAGAAAAGCTGGTTACTTGGCTGTCCATTTCAGCTAGTAGTTTGGAATGGCCCAAAGTGCATTTCTAAGAATACAGCTATCCCCTCATGAATAAGAAGCTGTGCTGAGGAACTGGGCGAGCAGATGGATTGGGTGGAGAGGCTGTAACATAGTGGCTGTGAGACCTTATGTGAATGATCTTGCTCAGCTTACTCTACTTGTGTGTGTTCCAGAAAGATTCTGGTATTGTCGCCTGGCTCTGAATCACAAGGTGCTACATTATGGAGACCTGGAAGATAATGCCCAGGGGGAAGTGACCTTTGAATCTTTACAAGAAAAAAGTAAGTCCTGATTACAGGCTGTGCACTCTTCTGTGCTCTGCTGTCTAGAGGCTGAATATAATCCTAGATAAAGATGAAAGACACAAGGCTGAAGCCTTGACTAAGGGGATACCAACTTTTGGTCCTTGCCCAAATTCTTCAAAACTTGGAATTACTTGATAGTTCTTTTTTAAAAGCCAGCTGCAGGGATGTCTCACGGGCAATGTGTTTTGAAAAACTGCACTAACGAGCTAAAAAACCAAACAGTGTTCAGTTGCAAAGACAAAAAAAAGTTATGTATTTTTCTGGTTAGAATTGCCTGTTTGGGAGTTTTACTTTTTCCTTGTTAGTTCCAGTTGCAGACATCAAAGCCATTGTCACAGGGAAGGATTGTCCACACATGAAGGAGAAAAGTGCACTGAAACAGAATAAGGCAAGTGCTCCCTTTTCACAGTCATTAATATCTAATGCTGTAGTGTTTGAGATTGGAAACGAACAACAGGAGTGAATGATCTCCCCCACTGCAGGTGTGTTGTGTATAACCCCATCTCCTGTCTGAGCCCTTTCCTCGTGTTCCTTTGTGACTGTGAGCTGTAAGCATGATCGTGCTGTAGTCTCTTCAGAATTGCTCACCATACCAGTATGAGAGAGTGTACTGAGCTGCAGCAAGGCAGCTCTCTTGGGGTGGCAGACAGAAGGTGCTGTAATGTTCTGTTCAGTTGGTGAGTGAAAGATTCTTCTCCATTTAGGAAGTGTTAGAATTGGCCTTCTCCATATTGTACGATCCCGATGAGACCTTGAACTTCATTGCACCTAATAAATATGAGGTAAGAAGCGTAGTGGTTAAGCAGTAGAATATATAGCAATTAACTTCAGAGGTTAAGAAGGATCAGTTGCTTCTCATTAGAGACTCGAGCAGGCTGTCACTCACCAGGTTCATTCCTAGAATATGTTGCTGATGCTTAGTATGAACCATCTTTTTTTTCCCCTTAGTTATCCATTTCATTTAAAAAGAAAAAAAAATCCCACACTAATTTCCCCTAGTCTGGACTGCTACTTTTTTTCCTCCTATGATGCCTAGAATAGGTTTACTTTTTTCATTTGTTATGCCACAGTAGAAACTCTTGTCCTTCTAGTACAACCATGGGCTCACACTTTCCTCTAGGCTTTTAACATCTATTGGAAGTGGGCACTGTGTTAGAGCTGGGGGTGGGATTTTTTTCTCTATATATTAACTCACTCCAGCGTTTCCTGTCTTGAAGTTCTCCAATTTTTGCATGGACAGAAAGATTCGACATAAGGTATCATTTATGCCTGAGTCGTGAATGACCCCTTCTTTTCCACAGTACTGTATCTGGATTGATGGGCTTAATGCTCTCTTGGGGAAGGACATGTCCAGTGAGCTGACCAAGAGTGACCTGGACACGCTGCTGAGCATGGAAATGAAGCTGAGGCTCCTGGACTTGGAGAACATCCAGATCCCCGAAGCGCCGCCGCCGATCCCCAAGGAGCCGAGCAGCTACGACTTCGTGTACCACTACGGCTGAGGGCCCCGCGCTGCCGCCGGCGCCCGCACCGAGCCCGCCGGGCCGTGCGGCCGGGGCCGCCGCTTGCTGCCGTGCCGCGGGCTCGGGCCGGGGGCCCCGGCGCCGCCCGCCTTTTGTATCGGTTCCAATAATAACCAGTAGCGCTCCTCGCCGCCGCCGCCTCCGCCTCTTTCCGCCCTGCGCGGAGCGTCACCGCTGCGCGCCCGCCCCGCTCCGCCACCGTCGCTCGTTCCCCCGCCCCGCCGGGCAACGTCACCGGCGGCCCCGCTTTCCCCCGCCGCCACGGCCCGCTCAGCATCGCGGCCCCCCCGTCCCGCCCTGCCCTGCCCTGCCGCGGCCCCGTCGCCGGCATCCCCCCGTCCCCATCCCCGGTGCCTCCTGCTCCTCGCTGCCCCGGCGCGCTGCCGGGCGCATGGCGGCGGGGCCGTGCGGCGCGGCCCTGGGGCGGGCGGCGCTGGCGGCGCCGCTGGTGCTGCTCTACTACGGCTTCTCCATCGGCATCACCTTCTACAACAAGTGGCTCATGAAGGTGCGGGGTGGCGGGGCGGTGCGGGGTGGCGGCGGCGGAGGGCGGCGGCGGTGACAGCGGCTGTCGGTCCCGCAGAGCTTCCCGTTCCCGCTGTTGGTCACGCTGCTGCACCTGCTGCTCATCTTCGCTCTGGCGGCGCTCGCCCGTGCCCTGGCGCGCTGCCGCTCCGGGCGGCCGCGGGCAGCGCTGTCCTGGGCCGACTGCCTCCGCCGGGCCGCCCCCGCAGGTACGGCCGGGCACGGGAGGGGACGGGAGCGGGCCACGAGTCTGGGACACAACAATATGTGAAAGACATTGAGGTGTTGGAGAGCATCCAGAGGAGAGCCACGAGGATGGTGATGGGAGTGGAGGGGAAGCCTTATGAGGAGCGGCTGAGGTCACTTGGTGTGTTCAGCTTGGAGAAGTAGAGACTTAGGGGAGATCTTATTGTGGTCTTCAGAGTCTTCACGAGAGGAAGCAGAGGGGCAGGCACTGATTTCATCACTCTGGTAACCGGTGACAGGATCCAAGAAAACATAAGAAGCTGAATCGGGGGAGGTTTAGGTTGGAGATTAGAAAAAGGTTTTCACACAGAGGGTAGTTGAGCACTAGAACAGGCTCCCCAGAGGGGTGGTCATGGAACCAAGACTGACAGAGTCCAAGAAGTAATTGGACAATGCTTTCGGGCACAGGGTGGGATTCTTGGGGTGTCCTGTGCAGGGCCAGGAGTTGGACTCACTGAAGGGAGTGGTGAGGTCCCTTCCAACTCAGCATATTCAGTGTCTCTGTGAGGCTGCTCAGGGGTGCCCGTGGCACTCTGGCCGCTTCCAGAGCCACTTGTCTGCCTGGTGTGGTCGGGGCCAATCCCCTGGGACAGGGTGAGCGAGGGGGTGCAGCCATCGCTCCAGCCCCCGTGTTTCCCTACCAGGTGTAGAGCAGGTGTAGATACTACTTAAAGCTTCAGCCTGAGACATACCACATTGCTCATTACAAAGATAGGTAAGAATAGGGAGAGGCCACACAGAATTAATCTTTCTGAAGGAGTCACTGGCACAGAGAACCTTCTGCAATCCCTTGAATAAGTTGTGTTTGCAAGTAACATTTTCTCTTTAACGTTAGTATCAAGCCATGCGTTTCATCTTTCTCAAGGTGGAGCTTGGTAGAGAATTCATCATTCATGGCACACAGAACTACCTGAGACCAAGGAGTGAAGCTCCTACTCGGAGCACAGAACTGTAACTACTGCAGTTCTTTGGCTGTGTGTTGTGTTGGCTCCCACAGAACAGCATCTGGTCTATGATCTCTGGCAAGGTTTGCAGTACCTTACATAACATGCCCCATGGTTTCTTGAAAAAAGCTTTCTCCACATCTGCAGCAATTTTACCTTCCAGCATGGCCTGCCCTTGGATCAGTAACACTGTTTCCTGTGGTAGGAAACTTACATAGAAGGGAGAATAGACTGTACCACAAGCTGCACCAAGGTTAAGGCTGTGTGGTGATAATTGTTGCTTCTTCAGGTTTCTTGCAGTGGCCCTCAGACTTACAAGTTATCATGTCCTGATACATTCAAGAAAGACTTTATGCAAATCTGCAATCACTTTCAGTCACAGGGAGAGCAAGAGTTATTTCTGGCTTTTTTGTAATGCATGTTGAGTGAGTGCAATGCTGAGCCCAACTTGAGTCACAGGGAACAGGACAGAAACATGAAGAGCTGAGAATATCTGAGTTACGTTGGTTCTGAAGAACTAACTTGAGGAAAGCGTGTTTTTTCCCCTGGGTCTGCTCTGCTGTCCATGTTTGTGGCCATGAAGCAGGGTTTTGTGGTGGGTTTGTTTAATGTCACAGAGGACTGTTAACTTCAGGACTTTTTCATTGATTCTTTAGCTCTGTCAACTTCCTTGGATATTGGGCTGAGTAACTGGAGCTTCCTGTATGTCACTGTCTCCCTGTGAGTACAAACACCACGTTCCTTGGGAGCCTCTGGTGGGGTTTGGAGAGTGCTTTGCCAGGGTGTGTTTCTTGAACAGGTGTTTGGTTAGAGGGGTCAGCATGCAGGGTCTGTGTCAGCTTGCTGGTAGCACTGTAGAAATGGCTGATGGTTCCTAATAGTATCTTGATGGGAAGAACTACATTCAAGGAGTCTGACACTGTATTTTGGTCCTTACAGCTACACAATGACCAAATCCTCTGCCATTCTCTTCATCCTGCTTTTTTCACTGCTGTTCAAGCTAGAGGAAATGGTAAGAGTCCCACACAATGCTTTAGGGAGGGAGGTCAGACCCAAGGACATAGGCAGTGCGTGTACAAGAAACATGTAAGCAGAGGAATGATGCAGTTCTGTGGGTGAATCTGAAAGGAAGGAGGTGCCTGTCTCTGTTGTGTTTGCTCTCCTGCAGAGAGTGACGTTGCTGCTGGTGGTTCTGCTCATCGCTGGGGGACTCTTCATGTTCACCTACAAGTCCACACAGTTCAATGCACAGGGGTTTGTGTTGGTGCTCTGTGCCTCTTTCCTGGGGGGCATTCGCTGGACTCTCACACAGATACTGATGCAGAAGGCTGAACTGGGTATGTGGGGTGTTAGGAGGGGGTGGTGGTGCTGGTAACAGGGAGGGGAATAAGGAGAGGTGATAGCCCTTGCTGCAGAAACAAAACATCTCATGGAAGGTGTTTGAAACCTTGGGCACGGGATATCTGTTGGTGGGTAATGAAGGTGGCTTGGTGTCTGCAGCAGCACAGGTGTGGGCATCACAAATAAGGTGTATGTCTAGGAATGGTGCTAATAAAGGCTCTGGGACCTGTGTTATTCCCTGTTTTGTTGCTGCCTGCTCTGTTATTGGTTCTCCTCTTTCAGGGCTCCAGAATCCCATTGATATCATGTTTCACCTGCAGCCGCTCATGTTCCTGGGGCTCTTCCCACTCTTTGCGGTGTTTGAGGGTGCGTGAGTTCATTAGAGAAAGCAGGGATAGCTTTATAGAGTGGTTGGGAGATTGCTTACCAGTTTGTTGTTCGAGATCATTCACTTAGATAAGTGAACAACTATGAACTCTGCAAAGTAGTTTGAGACCTGGATTTATCTTATGCTGGCAGGACATTAAAGAGTGCATAGAAATAGTAGCCTGCCACACTTGTGGAAGTAAGGGCTGTGAAGAACTGGCTCCACATCCTCCTCATACTGGAATGTGAGCAGCCCACCCCATCAATCTTATTAAGAGGAATCCTGGGAGCTGGGAATGGTATTCTGCTACTCATTGTCTTGTTCCTAGGCCTTCCTTTGTCCATATCAGAGAAGCTCTTCCGTTTCCATGAAGCAGGAATGCTGTTCTCTCTGGTAGGGAAGCTGTTCTTGGGTGGAATTCTTGCCTTTGGTCTAGGCTTTTCTGAGTTCCTCTTGGTTTCCAGAACATCTAGCCTCACCCTTTCCATTGCTGGCATTTTTAAGGTAAGGCATGGTTCCTGTGCTAATACTAGAAGGCAAGTACTGAGTCATCCCTATTGGGCTTTATGTGGTGGGAGCTTGCTTAGATCCTTAGAAATTATAGCTTGTTACTTTTGTTCTCCTTGCACAGGAGCTTGATGCTTCACCTTTTAGTATCTGCAGTGAAGTCTCTTGGCCTCTGACAGCAAAGGGCCAGAGAGTAATGGCTGTTCTATAAAAAATACCATTATTGATCAAACTTTGTTGGAATGTGGGCTAGACTAAAACATAGACATTGCTCTCATGAGCAGCACATGGTGTGGAAGAGAGGAGGGGTAAGAAGGGCAAGCACTTGCATCAAACCTGCATATGACCAAACCACTGGTTTGAGCTATCTCTGTAGCCTAGTTTGCACATCCTCCCCTTCCCAGAGGAGTCCAGCACACATACCTTTGAGCTGAACTGTGATATTTGAAATCTCTCTGATCCAGAAGTTGTAAGATTCCTCTGTAGCTGAGCTGTGCAGTCAGATGACTTAAAATCCCACATCCTGGTTTGACAGGTTGTTTGTTTCTAGAAACTGTTTTTAGAACTCTGTGTGCATGAAAGAATGTGCTGATAGAAATTTAGCAGCCTGACATCTTGATCTAGGCTTCAGCTGTAAAATGTCTCATGCATATCTCTTCAGGTCCTGCCCTGCCACTTGTCATGTTTTTTTGTTTCCACAGGAAATCTGCATTTTATTCCTGGCCACACATTTACTGGGAGACCGCCTCAGCCTCTTGAACTGGCTGGGCTTTGCTGTCTGCCTGTTAGGAATCTCCCTCCACGTTGTTCTCAAAGCCATGAATTCCAAAGGTGATTGTTTTAAATCCCTTTCTCTTTCTTTGTAGGCTTTCTCATTGCTTCACTAGGAGCTGTGTCTAGTTCCAGCTCCTTGACACTGCCAGGTTTGGTGGGAACTCCAGCAAGTTTGTCACTAAAGGGGCTGTCTGCATGCAGGTGACAAAGCACTGGAGCCACACAAAGAGGCCAGCTCTGACCCTGACCTGCAGCTGCTGCTGCGCCACCCCGAACATGGTGAGGAAGAGGAAGAGGTTGTTGAAACCCCACAACAGCACTGATTGAACAAGAAGCACAAAGCCACCTGCTCTGTTCTTACCAAACCTGCCTGACAGCTATCCAGGAGGAAGGTCCAAAAGTCTCTGTGACCACCCACAGCGGAGCCAGGGCCCAGTGAGAGAATTCTGCTGTTTTACTACAGTGTGAATCTGTAGATGCTGCACAAGAAAAGGCAATATCCCTTTCACAGGACCTTGGAAGACAAGCCCTGCTTCAGTGGGTGCAGAATAGTGAGTTGAGACAGGGAAAAGCTGTAAAAAGTCCATTAGGAGATCCTGAAGGTTGTTTACTGAGAATGTAGACCATGAGCTGTAGAATGAACATGGGCATGTCTGGACTGCAGGCTGAGTGGTTCAGGGATGATTTTACTGCTGGTTAGCTTTTGACTTCAAAGGAGAAGGTAGATACACCTTCCCTTTTTTTTTTTTTTTTTTTTTTATGTTTCTGCAAATTAGGAATTCCCATCCTGATGGAATCATCCCTAGAGTTGTCCCAGTGAGGACCTTTTGTGCCTGGGGACTTCCATGTTCTGTGTGCATAGTAAGGAGAGAATTAAATGCTGGTATTTGGGACCAGTTGAAAATGATGAACATTTCCAGATGATGTAGGTTGGAGGGAAGACAGGGATGCAAGAATACTTCTGGTGCTACAGGCCAAGAGGAGAATGAGCAGTGTCACAGGAGATCTAATTTGAGCAATAAGCTTATCAAAAACTATGTGGGATTTTGAGGGGGGGATTTTTTGGTTTTTAAATAAACTTTTCTGATTTGCATTTGTCTGTACATTCTGTACCTATGCTTCATCAAGCAGAGGTCATTGTCTTCTCAACTCCTTTTTCCCTTTAGTCCTCCACTGACCTTGCTACTGCATGCCCATAAGGCCTCTCACACAAAACACTTGCCCAGCTATCACTGATCTCTAGAATTAGGGAGATGTTCTGCAGCCTTTCATATTTATTCCAGCCAAGAGAACTTACTGACTGCTCTGCCTTAATGCACCATGTCCTAAGAAGACTTCTAGTATTGTGGCTTTTGGTAAGAATCTTACCTCTTTGCCCCATTTGATTGGATCAGGTAGTGCTGCAGTCCAGGAAGGGGGAATAGCAGGATTTCAGATGTCATTTTCGTTGCTGCTAAGCCTCAAGTGGTGTTGGGCAGGTGGCTGTTTTTTTTTGCTTGGCAGAATTTCCACATATTTCAAAGTTTTATTCAGTGCTAGCTTTTGTAGTTTTTAGAGTAGAAATAACTTGACAGAGTTTCCCAAAGGGATAACAGTACAATCTTTCTCCTGGCAGGAGCTGGGTATTAAAGTGAACTTCCCATATTCTGTTGGAGAGCCTGAGCCATTTTGACTAAACAGTCTCTCTGTTGATCTTGCTTCTTAGTTTTCAGATATGAAGTCTTTCTTGATGACTTTAATCAAGAGCATGTCCTGTAAAAAACTGGTTCTGAAGAAAACTTTAGTTATTAGTGATCATCTTTGATCATGTTCTGCTAACTGGCTTCATAGCAGACAGCAGGTGGTGCAGCTTCCTCATGTAAAGCTACTGAACCAGCACGTCCACACCAGGCTGGTAGACCAAGGGATTTTGTGCATCAAGTAGAATGTCTGGAGCTGAGAATGACTTGGTCTGGCCCTAGCTGTACTTTCCAATAACTGGGACTTGTGATACTTCCAGCAGGATTCACCCTGTTTACCCTGCCAATAGCTGTGAGCTCTGAGCCCCAAATACTCTGTACTTGATGTGGGGCAGTGGCACTTTCTGCACGTGAACTGTGTTCAACAGTATCACAGCTGCTCCTTCATTTCACCTTCCACTCACCTGCAACTGAACCTTGGGAATCCTTCTGCTGTGTAACTCCCAGACTGAGATTTCATGTCCCTGTAAATCCAAGGTAAAGGCAATTTCATTCTCAGCCCAGAAGTTGCACCAGATATGGTGCTTGAAGATGAAATCCAATTGTGCTTGTGACCTGTAGAACCATGGAGTCTGTTGCTTCCAGCCTTGTTTCCTTTTTAAGACAGAAGTGATGCCCTAGAACTCCAGCTCTGTCTTGGAGCTCCTGGAACATGGCAGAGTTGTGGGCAAGCTTGGGAGGGGTGGGGTGGGACTGGGCTGGTGTAGGGCAGTGCAGCAGAGTGTTAAAGCAGCACCACAGCTCTGCTGAACACTGTCCACCTTGCTTGAATGGGCACTAATATTTAAAAAAAAAAAGGAGAAAGAACCTTTGCCTACCCTCTCATATAAGAAAAAATCCTACTGTGCATTGAAAATGCTGGAAATGGAAAAAGACACAAAGATGAAGGACTTGGAGGAGGGAACCAGGAGTGCTGCAGCAATGGCACAAAATAAATGAGAATGCACAATCCTGTGGTGAGTGTTGAAGTACAGACTGTAGGCATGAAGAAGTAAAATGGGAGATTGGAGTCTACTGAGGAGGGAGGATGGACGTATGGACAGGATGGAAGTGGAAGCTGGGAGCACCAGTAGATCCTGTTTGCCTCTGGAAATAGCCCTGGGTGGCTTTGCAGTGCTTTGGCCAGAGGTAGTTAAGGCCTCTTGGTGTTGCTGAAGCTGTCTGAGGCTTGGATTGATGCAGTGGGCTTGGGCTGGGAAACCCTGGGAGCACCCAGCCGTGTGTGCAGGCACAGAGCCTTGTCTCCTGCCTTTAGGAGGTCTCCTGCTGCCACAGTGTGGTCCCTGTGGCTGAGAGGAGTGATGCAGCTCGCTGCTTGTGCAGACCATTTTCTGACAAACCTCAAGCCAGGGGCCACTTTAGGGGACAGGGGAAGTAGTTTTCAGTACAGACAAACATTGTGTGGCACAGTTTGGCTCTGCCCCCTTCCTCAAAGGAAGTGTGTGAAGGCTGAATGTCCTGGAAGCGCTCTGGAGCAGGGCAGTGCCAGGGACACGTGTGCTGCAGCAGCACAGGGGGATGAGCCCTTTTGTGGGGAGGGCTCGGGGTGTGTTTGTGCTGCCCAGGCCTCCCCTGTCTGTGCCAACCCCTCACCAACAGAGCCACCCTGGCAAGGGAGGGCTGCCATTGAATATTGATGGTGTTTGAACTCATTAAGCAGCGGAAGCAAAGCTGAATGAGTCTCAGAAGTGCTGCACTCCTTCCTCAAACTCTGTTCCTGCCTGTAAGACCAGGTGTTTACATGTGTGATGATTCTGCCTCCCCACACATCCCCCTGGGAGACCTTTATTGAAGAACAGATGCTTGGCTTCCTGCTAAAATTTCAATACTGTAAACATCCTGAGGGCAGGGAGAAAGTGTCCCTGCAGACCCCCCTGCACTCCTCTGGTCCTCTGCCCAGCAAACAAGGTATGTAACACCAGTGGGCTTGCAGTGGGGAAGCAAGCCTGTCTCCAAAACACACAGGAGCAGCAAGGCAGAGCAGCAACATGGGGTCTGGTGCCAGCAGTCAGGATGCCTCAGGATGTGCTTCATTTCTCATTTCAGATGAACATCTCTGTAGTATTAATTACATGGTTTGTGGTTGGTGCCTTGTGAGGTGGGGAAGGGGGAGCTCAGGGTGTAGATGGGAGGAATGCTGGTTACTGCCAGCCTGGGGCTTTAAAGGGCTCACATTCTTCTGCAGTCTGCAGTGGTAAAAAATTGCCTCTGACTCTGATACCCCTGCTGCTGCACTGAGGCTCTCTTGGTTTTTCTCCTTGCTGGGGTATGCAGATTTTGATGTTCACAGCCTTGGATCTCTGCAGGGTTTTTCTGGGAATTGCACTTTCCATTGTCCTCTTGCTGTCATTGGCACAGTACACCTGCACCAGCCCCCTTCCTCACTGCCACATCACGCCCTGGAAGGGAAGGAATGGGGGAGGCTTTGAGCAGAGAGGTGGGGGAAGAGCAGCTGGGCAAGAGAAATGTAGAAATGGCAGAAGACAAAGAATATGAATGGTTGGAGATCACCACCACAGCGTGGTTCAGGTTGGAAGGGACATTGGAGGTCATCTTGCCCAAGCCCTTGCTCAAGCAGAGCCAGCCAGAGCTGCTGCCCAGGAATGTGTCCCAATGGCTTTAAATTCTCCAAGGATGGAGACTCCAGAACCTTTCCGAGCACCCTGTGCCAGTGTTCAGTCACCCTCAGGGGAAAAGGTGGTTCCTGGTGTTCAGAGGGAACCTCCTGTTCCAGTTTGTGCACGTTGTGTCTGTCTCTGGGCACCACTGAACAGAGCCTGGCTCCATCCTCTTTCCACCCTCCCCTCAGGTATTTATTGACATTGACAAGTTTCCCCCTGAGCCTTCTCCAGGCTCAGCAGTCCCAGCTCTGTCAGCCATTCCCCAGATGTGAGGGGCTCCCAGGCCCTTCATTATCTTCATGGCCCCTTGGTGGCCTCCAGCATGTCCATGTGCCTTGTAGTGATGAGCCCAGCTCTGGCACAGCACTGCAGGTGTGGCCTCACCAGTGCTGCATAAAGGCAGGAACCACCTCCCTTGACCTGCTGGCAGTTCTTTACCTGAGGCAGCCCAGGATATCATTCCCTTCTTGGTGACAAGGGCTGTTCACTCAGGTGAAGATGCAGGTGTGCAGCTAGAGGGCAAGAACCTGCCCAGTCTAACACTGCCAGAGGTTTGCTGGGACAGAGAGCTGTCCTATAACACCTACAGTGACATAAGTAGCCCTTCCATCTCATTTTGTGCTCTCCAGCCTTGCAGAGCTGTGTAATTGCTGTATCTATCAGTGCTCCTTGCATTAACAGGCAGTAATTGACACCTGTGTTAAGGAGCCTGGTTTCAATTACTGCTGAATGCAGCCCAAACTCCAGAGCTGGGAGATTACAGGGGGGAGGAGCTGTAGTGCTCACGTTTACGCTCTGTTTTTCCACCAGGTGCTCCTCTTTCTCCAGGGATGAAGCTTTTTTTCCGTTTCTTGCTTGTGCCTTGAATCTGCAAAGCTGCCAGCAAAGGCTGCCTGGGAGGTGTGGGGCTGTGCCTCAGGAGCACAGAGACCAGCTCTGTTCTTCTTCATCTGGATGTTTCTTACAGAAGCCTCTGCTACAAATCCTGCACTGAATGGTGGGGTTGCAAGGTGTGGGAGGAAATCAGTCCTTGTAGGTGGTGGCGTTTCCCCAGCCCCATGCAGCAGCAATCCTGGGGGCTTTCTCATTCCCTGGCCTGAGCTACACCTCTCTCTGGTCTCCAGTGCATCAGCACTCCCCTGTGTGCTGGGCCCTGCCCCCTCCTGCTGCCATTCATCATTTCTGATCCAATAAATTACAGCGCCGTAAAAATGCACGGGGAATTGTTTTCTGTGTTATAGAGCCATGAGCCCTTAAATTTCCATTTGTTCAGTGGTTGATGAATGGACAGTTGTGGCTGGTGCTGGAGCCATGTGGAGTGGTGGGAGAGCTCTGACTACAGTCAGGGCTCCCTCCTGCAGCCTCAGCACCAGAGACCTCATTGGTTATGAGGCAATATCTGAATGGGGCTCCCCTTCCCAGCAAAACTGCTCAGTTCATAGCTGGGGTCAAGGGAGGGGTTTGGAGGGCCTAAGTCAGAACATTCAGGCTTTGCTCCTACCCTGTGGTGGGAGTTTTATCATGTCTGGGAGGGATGCCAGGGTAAAAAGCTGTGCTGTAGAAGCAGGACTGGGAGTCTGGGGCCCATCACTCCCTGAAGGACTGGTTCAGATAGTGGGTAGGAGCCTGATATCAGGAAATGGAGATAAATGGAGAAACTTGGCACAGTGTGAGGGCAATGGGACAAGGAAGAGGACTGGGATAGTTGGTACAAATGCAGGTGTGGCTACAGGCATATGGGGAAAGGCTGTGCTGGCATCCAAGGAATGGTGTGACTTAGTGGCTTCCCAGTGACAGAAGTTCTGCTTGATGCTGGAGGTCAGCATCTGTGCTGCTGTTGTCTTTCTACTCTCCAGTAACCTGGAGGCTGCACCTGGATCACAGTGCTTAAACTGTGAAAATGGCATGTGAGGGGCATGGCCACCCTGCATAGTTTGCATCCCTTTTTCTCTAAGTGGCTATTCTCCTCCAAATGTGGTTTTAAGTCAGTCTTGCAGCACTTTGGACCTGTCTAATGGTTTTGACACCGGATGTAAACTTAGCTGCATGACTCGTGCCGCAGCTGAGTCTGAGTCCTGCCTTAAGCAATAATAAATTCCTGATCTAAGCTGCTCTGCCTGCACTGCTGATGCATGTCATGTTCTTCTCTTCCCTGTCTCTTCAGACTGCAGGCCACTGGGAAGAGCCTGGGAGAGGCCTCCAGCTCTGTGCTCCTGCTCCAGTGGTACAGCACAGCAGTCATTTCACTGCCCTGTGATCCAGCACTTGCATAAGTGACAGGAGAAGGCACAGAAGGAGTTAATCAGTGCTAGAAAAATTGGTATTTAATCCATTGCTGTCCCTTCTAGCTAACCTAGATGTGAAAATGCCTCCCTGTTGGAAACAGCACCTCTCAAAAATGGAAATGCAGGATGGCTGGGGATTAGGGTGCCTATCACTGGAAATGGGTTTCTTATCATCTCTCTGAGCTGAATTGGTGGGACAGCCTCTGAAAATTGAATTGCCTTCCCCGTTTTGGTCTCTGCCATTGCATCCCTCCTGTGCTCCAGCTTTGCACCCACCTTCCCAGCCTCTGGCCTGCCCTGTCCCCATGCTCAGCAGAGCAGGGGCTGCCTCTGAGGGGCTCTGTGGCTGTGGAGAGGGACTGTCCCAGCTGCAAGGTGGGCAGGACTGGCTACATCTGGGAAGATTCACCCTTTGGATTCTCAAGGCCAGGAGGATGTAGTCCCTCTTTCCAGGCTTCCCTCTGACCTTGCAAGGGCAGTGGTGGCCTGGCAGAGCCTGGTTTAGGTCAGCCTGAGGAAAGGTGTGAAATGATCAGAGGACATCGGGCTCTGCTGGAAATAAGAGCTGCTGCTGAGGAGCTGGGTCCAGGATGGGTGAGAGGCAGAGAAGATGAGGGAGCTTTAAGAGATCCAGGAGGGACCACGTGGAACACATCAGAGCAGGAATGAGTGTGATTTTGAGACTGTGGGCAGCCTGAGCCCTGGTCTGTGCCATGCCAAGAGGAGGCATCTCTCCCACTAGCACTCAGGCTCTGTTCTGGGATGGCCAAGGAGGCTCCTCCAGTTCCTCCCCAGTCTCTGCACACCACAAGCACCAGCCAGCCTGTCCCCAGCTCTGTCCCCACAAAACCTCGGGGGCTCAGTGCTCCTCTGGCCCATGATGGGTGAGGCTGAAAGCTGATCAAACCCTTTCTCGTGGTGCAATCTGCAGGCCCCAGCCCAGGTGTGCCCAGCTGTGCCAGCGATGATGTCCAGGCACAGTGCAGGGACTCCTTAAAAGGTTTTTTTTTCCGGTGTTTGGTTTTACTGAGCTGTATTTTACCATAGGTTGCCAGTGCCTAATTTCATCCTTGTCTCTGTCATAGTATGTTTGGGGTTTTTTTGAGGAATTTCCCATCCTCTGTTAGAATTAAATGTGAGCCATAGTCACAAGAGCTGCTGAGTGTCCACCTCTCTATGGCTTTTCAATTCACCAACTTGCAATCATGCTGCTCCAACACACAGTTGGTGCCCTTGATTCTTTGTCTGCCAGAACACATTGAGTTTGAAAGTAAAAATTATTTTGAACTAATTGGGGGATTTTTTTTTTACTCTAACACAGCTACCGTCCATAGTTAATAGAATCTGAAGCAGATCTCTGTCTCAGAACAGCCCCTCTGCACTGAGCTGGAACACATAAAGTAATGCTGCCTGTCAGGGCAAAGCACTAACCGTGGGCCTGGCTCCTTTTGGAAGAAAAGGCTGTGCTCAGGTTGCAGAGTCTTGCTGTCTGCCCTGAGAAAGAGGAGAAGTCCTCTCTTCTTGCTAAGGTGCTGTTCTCACCCTCTGCTGAAGGACTGACTCAAATTGCTGACAAATAATGGAGAAAAGGTTACCTTTAATCATAGAAGTGCCTCCTTTTATGCTGAGGGACAACTGTGGTCAGGTGTAGCATCGTGAGAGGGGTGGGGAGCCTTTATCTCTGCAGCAGAGGAAGTCATGGCCGAAGGCTTTGAGCTATTTGAGGGCCCTGTTCCAGAGCCCCTTCCTGGAGTGGAATGCAGGTTTGCTTGTTGGTCCCTAGCTGCACCCACCCCTGTGTGGGAGAACACGTGTGACACAGGCTCAGCCTGCAGTGTGGCCTGAAAAGGAGGGACAGGGATGGGGGCAGACCAGTGGCAGCCACGGGTCTTAATGCAATTTTGCAAAGTTTCCTTGTTGCCAGCCCCACATGCACTGGAATGGGCTGCCCAGGGAAGTGATGGAGTCACCATCCCTGGAAGCATTCAGGAAGTGACTCAATGTGGCACTTAGGGTATGGTTTGGTTGATATGGTGGGTTTTGGTCAAAGGTTGGTGTTGATGATGTTGGAGGTTTTTTCCAACCTTAGTGATTGTATGATTCTGTACTTCTTCACAGCCTCTGCCCTGCCCCAGGGCCTGTCCCTGGGGAATGGACCCATGGAGTTATCCCAGGTGGATTTTGCAAGGGGGTTGTTTCCACCTGCACTCAGTGGGGGCCAGCACAGAGCTGTGGCACCTGTCAATGTGAAGTGTCACCAGCTGGGCACAGGTGCCCTATGGGGCCATCACAGGCTCCTGGTCATGAGTGGTCATGTTTTTAACAGTTTGTCCAAAGCAACTTACTATTTCATTTTGGGTTAAAACTGATAAATCAAGGTGACTTTGGGGAGAGAAATAATTCCTTTTGCAGGATTTGCATAATCCTGGCTGGTGATATGATAATGGTGTTTGTTAAAGACAGAACACAATGAATTAATACTGTTAAGTTGCTGCTGCAAAATGCAAAGCAGGTAATTTACAGTGGGTGCAAGCAGGAGTGTGAGTACAGCAGCCTTGGCAGTGGAAGCATCAAGCCCAAAAGGCTCCTTGCCTCAGGTCCAGCCAGGGCCTGGCACAGAGTCAGCAACAGGCACCCCCTGCACTCTTCTTGGCCCTGGCTAAACGCTGTGCTTGGCTTCCCCAGGGGAGGATTTCCTCTCTCAGTCCCTTTTCCCACTGTCTCTGTGAGACTGGGACCTGCTTTGTCTCCTGGATCATTCTGGAGGTCCACCCATGCAGGGCCACTTCCTGCTGGAGGAGGGACAAGGGAGCTGAGGGTGACAGATGTCATGCTGGTTCTGAAGGGCTCTCTGGGCACAGAGATGCCCTGGTGAGGAGATGGGCTGTGGCACGGGCCTTGATGCCATCTTGGGCACCCCCAGGAGGCTCTGGAGGCCGCTCATTCCTCCCACAGCACAGGTGGAGTCCCTGGGGTGGGTACAGCAGCCTGGGGACCTGCCAGCTCTGGCCTCAGCCCCCAGCTCCCACCTTGCTCAGCTGAAGGAATGGTGCTGCAGGCTGAGTGAGGATGAAGAGCTGGTGTGAGGCAGAGGTGGAGGGAGGTGTTTGGGAAAGGTGCATGGGTGTCTCGCTCATTCCCTGGGCCGGCGCTGCACTTCCAAAGCCATCCTTCCTGCCAGACCCCACTGGAATCCTAATGCACTGTTTATCTCTGCAGCTCCACAGCTCTGTGAGAGGGAGATGCTGTGCAGGAGTCAGAGCAGGATTTCAAGCTAATTGGATTCTGTGTCTCCGTGGCTTCCCGTGTAGGCAGGCGACTGGGATTAGTGCAGTGTTTCTGAGGAATAGAGGAGAGCAAGGATGACCTGCACAGGGATTTCCTCCTGCACAGCTTCTGCTGCTACCTTCAGGAAAGGACTGAGCAGGAAAGGTTTTGAACAGGCCATCTAGGTGAAAGGGCCCAAAGCAGCATGTCCCCACCATCCAAATTGCTTCTGTTCTTCCTAAACCTTTGAGCACGGTGCAGTTCCCGTCCCAGAGAAGGAAACAGCTCGAATACCTCCTGAGCCTGAGCCAGCCTGACATGGGATTGGTCTCTCTTGCTGACTCCTTGTCAGGGAACCAGAAATGGAAATCCAAGAACCAGTGGCTCCTGTGCTTCACCACCCACCTGCCTGGCTTTGCTTCCCTTTCCCTCCCCACTTCCATGCCCAGGCCTGGCTGCTGGCTGGGAGCAGAGCACATTTGAACCTTCTCCCGTGCTGCTTGCTGTGTTTCAGAGCCTGTCGGGGCAGGCGCAGGATGCAGCTCATTAGCACAGATTCGTTCCTGTATAAACATTTCATTCCTTTAATTGCACGGCAGTCACGCCGCCGGCAGCAGCGGGAGCGGCCCCGATTGCACCAGGTGGGACACGGGGCTGGGCACTCCCACCCTTGTGACACACACCCCGGTGCCCACGGGCAGAAATCTGAGCTGTGCAACGGTCTGGATGAGTTGTGGCCCCAGGCACTGTCTTATGGGATTACAGCAGGTCTGTGGGGTTATAGAATCACAGAATCCTGAAATGGCTTGGGTTGGAAAGGATCTTAAAGATGATTTTGTTCCAACAGCCTGTCATGGGCAGGGACACCTTCCACTGTCCCAGGTTGCTCCAAGCCCTGTCCACCCTGGCTTTGAACACTCCCAGGGATGGGGCAGTCACAGCTTCCCTGGACATCCTGTGCCAGGGCCTCCCACCCTCACAGGGAACAATTTCTTCCTAATATCCCATCTAACCCTGCTCCCTGTCACTGGAAAGCCATTTGCCTTTATTCTGTCACTTCATACCCTTCTACAATGTTCTTTTCATCTCTCTTAGAGCCCCTTTAGCCCCTGGAAGGGGCTCTAGGGCTTCCTCAGAAACTTCTCTTGTCCAGGCTGAACAACATCAGCTCTCAGGCTGTTTCCAGAGCAGAGGTGCTCAACATCTCACTGGCCACAGTTCTGTGGTAGGACTGGAGTATTTTCCTTGCTGTGCAGAGGAAGGGCAGAGGCCCAGAGGTGCCCAGCCCCTGGCTTTACAGGCAGTGTAGCAGAACATTGAATGAGCCCCTGTGTCAGCAGCTGTGCACCCCAAAAGCTGCTGGGATGCTGGGTGTCCTTGTCTCTGCTGTGCCAAGGGACAGCCCTTGGGCACCTGGGCAGTGGGATGGAGCCATGCAGGATGCTGAGGGTGGAGAGAGGGCCTGAGCCTTTGTGAGTGCCAGGGAGGGGTTCCCCAAGGAGATCTAGGATGTGGCTGGTTCCTGCCCTTTGCCACTTACTCCCTGTGGCACTACCAAAATGCTGCCATCTCCCAAAAGCTTCCTGGCAATCCCTTTCTGGCAATGGAGCACCCATTGTGCTCCACTGGGTCAGGCACTGGTGTAGGAGGCTGCACCCAGTCAACAGTGCCTGCTGGGCTCTGAATGCAGGGGTGGCAGGGACTTGCAGACCTGCTGCTGCAGCTCATGGTCTCTTCTCCCACATCCTCATTCAAATGTTAATTTTATGGATGCCTATATAAATCTTGTGGCTTTCCCCTATCCACAGGCTACATAGATTTCATCTTGTTGAGAGGTGACACTTCTGGCCTTTGGTACCAGGCAATCAGTTTAATATTCTGAGAGTAGTAAAAAACATGGGACCATATTAACTCACCATTACTCTGCTGCTCCTTCCTGTAACTCTTTCTGTGCCATCTGAAATGCCAGGATGATGAATAGGTGCCTCAGCTGCTGGCAGAGCCACAGGCATGGGAGAGCACCAGCCAGAGCCAGCCTTCTAGCTGGAACAGCTGCATGGTGTCCAAATTGTGAGCTGCTATTCTCTGCTTGCCAAGAAGACAGAGGCTTGTGCCCACCGCTTTGTTAGAGCTGGCAGTCTGGAGAATTGCTTGTACCTTACCTTTGAGGCCCTTCCATGTGTTCTGAGCAGGGGACACCTGCAAGTCTGCCAGCCACCCAGCACATTGATTTGCCAGGCTGAAAGGAAAAGGCATCCCTCTGCTCACTGTGAGGCAGCCTTGCTGCTGACCAGCCTGGAAAAACATGTTTGGGTCATTCCATCAATGTAAAGGTTAAATGTTTAACTGCAGCTATTGAAAACAAAGCAACAGCAGCAACAACAACAGCAGCAGAGGAGCTGGATGTCAATGTTATCAATGTCTGGAATTAAGATCTGCATCTCAGCACCTACCAGGTACAGTGCACTGAGGTCCTGTCTGGGCCCTGCCCTGTGTTGAGTGTTGCCTCTCAGCACTTGGCAGAGCAGCCCGTAGGTGACAACAGTTCGGCCCCCATTCACCCCAGCTGACAGCTTTGCAAAATGGATTTTTAGACTCTTATTTTTGCCTGGGAATTTTGAAGAAGCACCTGATGTGCTCTCTTTGCTGATAAAGAGGGCTTCTTTATGTTGTATCCTTACTTTCAGCCACTCAACCTCTGTGAGTATGCCAGTGAGAGTTACTTGAATACAGGTCCTTTGTTAAGTAAATATGGACCTGGAGGTGTCATTGTTTTCCTACCCTGCATATCTCCCATTTCAGTAAACCAGTAGATTTCTCATGTATTTAACTCTTGTTGTTTTACAAAAAAACAGTTTCTATTTTAGCATTGCAGAGCAGGTTGTCATTTAGAAAACGTGGCTCACAGCTTTCATGGCTCCATTACAAGTTGCAATATGCATATTTGTAAAACTAAAACCTCATCATGACACAATATATCCAAGAATCCCATAATCCCGAATTGCCTCTTCCTGTCACATTTGTGGCATGTCACAGCAACTGTCCTGCTGCCAGGCTGTTGTCTCTGGAGTCTGGGCTCGCCCTTTGTAGTCACATGCCTGGCAAACCTGCAGAGACCAAGGCAGACACCAGGAGACACGGGCAGAGGTCCTGCTCCATGTGTACTCCTCCCTGTGCTTCCTCTCTCTCTCTGTGCCTGTTCTTGTCACTCTGTCTCCCCAGGATTGATGTTCTTCCAAGCTCTTGCTGGCACAGTCACCCTGTGATGGGCCCCTTTTGGGCTTGAGCTGTGATCCACTGCAATCCACAACCAGCTGGCCCTGCTGACCAGCAGACTGATCCTCTGGGGGACTTGATCCACAGGCTGGGTGGGAGCAGCTCTGTGACTCTGCTGGCTCCTGAATGGAGCCCTGGTGGGATGCCCTGGCTCCACGTGCTGCTGTGCATCAGCCCAGCCACAGGCTGCAGCCAAATGAGGCTGCTCTGGGGTGCAGGGGCCCAGTGAGATCTTTACTGGGCTGTCACCTGAGGAACAGCAGCAGATGGATGTGGAAAGCCTTTAAATTCAGCACATGATCAATACTAAACTGATCTTCTGGAGTCTCTTATAAGATTACCCCAGCCTCATGCATCCAATTGCAAAAAAATCACTCAGCACACTAGGGAGATGTGAGAAACGCTGCAGCCCCCATTTAGAATGCATAGAGCTAGAGTAAGTGACTTCACAATTGTTTATTGTAGTAAATAATTCATCCACTTTACATTTGGTTTTGTTGCTACCCCCGTGCCCCTGCCTCAGCTCCTTTCTCTTAATCCTAAAATTCCCATGGTGGGTCGTTTCTTTGGTCATGATTCCCAAACACACACAAACACAAATCTGTCTCAGTCCAACTTTTCCTGACTGCCATACCAGGGAGAGCAGTGCTGAGGGAGGGACAATCCTGGTTCACTGCTCAGCTCAGCCCATGCCCAAGCCTGGCTTTGCTGCCTTGGTTTCTGCCCCAGTTCTGCTTTCACACGATGCCAATGTGCAGAACTGTTTGGAATACATTAACATTGCTAATAGTGTTTTTCTACTAATTAATAATGACATTTGAACAAACTAACACAAATTATCAGCTGGCCGAGTGTGGAGCGAGGGTTGCAGCTGAGACAGAGCGGTGGTGAAGGGGTGGGTGCTGCTCTGGAGTGAGACCTGGCTGGAGTGAGACCCCCCCGGCACCTGTCTGGAAGCCCTGGGCTTGGGTCCCTGCAGGCCTCTGGGCTGGGGTGCCTGCAGGGCTCTGCCCATCCTGATCACACACTTGCCAGGGTGGATTCTGGTGGGCTTGCTGAGCCTGACAGCTCCTGTGTCAGTGCAGGTTGTTTCAGCTGCTAAGAACAGATTAATGAGAGTCCCTGCCATGGGATGAAGCTTTTTGAGTCCTGTCAGCTGAGACAAGACTGTTATACACATCTCTGAAGCCCTTGGCAGCATGCTACCTCCTGCTTCTGGATAGTTTTGTCAAAAAGACCACGTACAAATTGGCATGTGTCTCTTTGAATTGAAAATTGTCTAGAAGAGTGTTAGGAAGAGCATCACACCAGCGTGCTCCAGGCAGTTGTTCCTGGCTACTCTGGAGACACAACACAGGAGAACCCTTGGGACAAATTTTGCTCCTCCCTGTGGAAACCATCTTGACTGTCTGTGCCTTGGAGCCCTGCAGACACCGTCCTGGGAGTGCTCTCATTTGTACAGGTGGGTGCTGAGGCTCTGATCCCACCTCTGGTTCTGTCCACCCATGATCACTATGGAGGGCTGGAGAGTTGAGATCATGGTGGCAGTGGTCTGACCTGAACTGATCCATCTTCAGGTATGAATCCTCCTTTACAAGCATTGCCCAGGCATCTCCACTGTCTCTTTTAACACTTCATCCAGCCAGGCAGCAGGTGACCTTTTGCAGTAAAATGATCCCAGCATCCATATGGTATTTTGCATGCTGTCCTCTTGGGATCTGTAAGTAGAGGCCAAGTCAGTGTTGTTCTCATCCACTGCTTTCAGAGGTGCCAGTGAGGTTTCGCCATCTGGGATACAGTCACTGCTCTGGGTGATTTTTTTCTCCAGGACAGAATCCCTGAAATACCTCAGGGTAATTTCTTGATGTGCCCCCTTGGAGCCCTTCCTGGGACCTGGCTGGAGCACCTCAGGCATGAGCTGCTTTTCCAGTTTGTGATTCCTGCTGCTCCTTGCACCAGACTCTGACTGCACAGAGGTTGTTACCCCTGCTCAAGGTGTCAGTCCAAGGCCCCCAGTGCCTCGGGCATGCAGAGCATTACATTCCCAGCAGCTCAGGTAGGCACCTGCACAGGGTGGGTGAAGTCCCCAGGAGTGACCTCTGAGCTGTGGAAAGGGTTCTCCACCTGACCTTTGCCTAAGGTTGTCCATTATGTTCCATCAGGAAAGCCTGATTCCTAACCTGGAATTGTAACCAGGGTGGGTGGTAAGGAGGTGTGTGCACAGCCCTGCCAGACCCTCAGCTCCCTGCAGGCTGCCAGCAAGTGAAGGGGGGTGGAGGAGCACAAGGTGGGTGTTCAGCATCTTCTGCTGTCCCTGGGCCAGTCCCTGGAGCAGAGCACTCTGGATACCCCTGCAGGTGGCAGCTGGTGGCCCTCAGCACCTCTGGAGCCATTCTTAAGGCTGTGAGCTTGTTTCCATTAAAGGTGTGTGCCTTGGCTCAAGCCCACGTGCTTCCCATGGGTTTTGGCAGGCTGTGCCCATGGGGCTGGCTGCTGACAGTCCTCCCGTGCCAGCAGACAGCAGCTGGGCCTGGGGCTGCACTCGGCCGCGTCAGGCTGAGCTGACAGGCCTGGTGTGAAACAAGATGAATGGGCTGAAGTTGGTGAAAATTATTCTAATTTATAATCTGCTGCTTTGTGGAGCTCCCCAATTAATTCTTTCTAGATACATAAGTAGGCCACATGTTTGCTTTGCTTCAAATGTAATAAACATTACACTCTGTCCCCTGCTTTTGGTGCTGGTTCCTGTCAGAGCATTAGTCCCTGTAGCTAATTCCTCACACCTGTCTCTGGGGCTCCTGGGACCTGGACTGAGCACAGGGCGGAAACGCCAGGCTCCAGGAAACTTGTGGCATGGAGAGATAAATTGCTGATCAAAGGGCTAGTGCACAGTGCCTCTGAATATTTAGTTGTAGGCAAGGCAGCCCAGCCCACTCGGGAGAGGGCTTTGTTCCTGACAGCACAGCGAGCACCAGGGCGGGATGGGGTGCTGGGATCTGTGCAGCCCCAGGCACAAAGAGCTGGGGAAGAGTGGGGCCCATGGGGTGCAGTGTCTGTGGGGAGCTGCTCTTCACAGCTCTGCTGGGGTCTGGATGTCAGCACGGGGCTGCTGCAGCACCGAGGCACCAGCCCCAGGCAGGACCATCAGCCTCTCTGGCTGGTGCAGAAGTGACCCCTGCACCCACCCTCGGGGAAGGGGACTGATGTTCCTGCCCTCCCCGGTGCTGCAGAGCAGGAGCTGAGCACAGCCATGGCTGTGGAGTCAGACCAGGAGCTGCAGCCTCGTGGCTCAGAAATCCTGGAAAAGCCAGGAAGAGGTGGGGAGGTTGCAGCAAATAGGAACCAATGGTTCCAGAATGTCCCTGGGATATTCACAGCCCTAAAGTGCCAGGGTACCCAAGGAAAGGCCCATACTGCCTCTGCAGCCAAGGACAGTATAAACCAAAGGTTTGGGCACTGCTGGTCCAGGCAGTGCTAGTCCTGCTGTCAGGAGGAAACAGAGGTGATGGGCAGTTCCTTGTTCCTTCTGTGCATGTAAAAATAGAACCAAATTTACAATGCCTTGCTGATCCCTGTCACCTCCTTCCCTATGTGCAGGGGATGGAGGCTGATTCTGGATTTGCTGATAACAAGGGTGCAGACAGATTTGCAGGAGCAAAAGCCAAGTGCTGGATGTTGGGCTTTATTTTCTGTTTTGATTGTCACATGACTGATCACAGACATCACTCTCTGCCTTGATTTCTGCCTCCTCTCCTGGTACCATCATTATGATCTCTTCACCTACCTAACAAGTCAAGCCCACCTCACAGGCCTCAGGTGTGAAAGTGAGTTGAAAAGCCCAGGTTTTATCATTGCCATCACATCCATCCTCCACCTAAAATCCAAGAATTTCCAGCGCTGAGGCAGCAAGCTGTGATGCAGAAGCATACACGAAGTTTTACTGAACTAGAAGTGACCCCGCTGTTTGTCCTATTGCCAGTGGTTTCCATGGTCCCAGAGAATCTGGAGACTTTTCCCAAGCCTTTCTCTCCCTTCCACACACAGAAAACATCCTCCATCCTTGCCTACTTTCCCCCAGGCTGTTCAGCACCCTGGCCTTGCTTTGGTGCTGTGTTCTTTCCACAGGTGAAGCAGGGTAGAGCTGCTTGGCTTGCTGAGATGCCTTTGGTGGAGGGTGAATGAATGAATGGGGGCTGGTGCCTGCTGGTGAAGGTGCCCACTTCCACCTGGTTTGATACAGTGATGTCTTCTTGCTTGCTGTGCAGAAGAGTGGGGGCAGATTACTTTGTTTGCACCATCTGCAGAGGAAAGAGAATTTTAAAAATAAGTTTAGAGTGTAGTTGAATAGTGGGTTGCAGCATTCCTGCCACAAGCAATACCTTGTTCTTTTCTGTCACCTGGCTCTACCCCTCACATCCACAGCTTCTCTGCTGGCATCCAAGTGCAAGAAAGCAGCTGCCTGGCCTTTAGCTCCTGTCCTGCCCTGGATGGTCCAGAGCCAGCAACTCCATGTCCTTCAGTAAGTTTTGGGACAGGGACCAATTCCTTGAGCCCTGCTTGGGAAGAGGTGCTGGCTTTGCACTCTGAGCCCCAGCACTTTGTTCTGTGAGTGCCACAGGCACAAGGAGCCTGGCTCAGGATGTGCCAAGTGTCTGAGCACACCGAGGGGATGCACCTCCCACCTACCCTTCACCGTGGGGGTGAGCATTCGCTCTGCACTCCCTGGGGATGTTCCAGCAGGAGAAGCTGTGCTGGGGGCTCTTAAGGGCAGAGATGCCAGCCTGGCCTTGGGGCACGTGGTCCCCCCTGTTTCCTGCAGTGCCAGACACGGGCACTTGTGTGCCCTGTGCAGGCCTGCCAGGGAGGGAAGCCAAGCAGCCGCTGTTATCAGACTCACACAGACCTTTCCCATCTGGCTGCTCTTCTGAGGAGTGATCCAGACTCTCTGCAGGGGCCGGCAGCCAAAGCAGGAGGTGCAGCTGATCTGCTTGCAGGGTCTCAGGCTGCCTCCTCCAGTCCAGGCTGGTGCAGCCCCTGCAGCACCTGCAGCCCCTTTTCTCACCTCAGTTATGCAGGTGGAGCTGACAGGGAGTCCTGAGATTTGAGTCGGCTCAGGCAGCTTGAGATGTGTGGCAAAAGGCCGGAGACACAAAGCTCAGTCTGGGTCTGGGTCCTGGTCTGAGTCCAGAGCACAGAGGATGGAGAGCTAGTGTGCAGTGAGTGACAAGAGGATGCACAAGATCCTTGAGACTCTAAAACCACCAGTTCTCTCAACTGCTGTGAGGGCCAGTCCTCTCTGAGTCCTCCCCCCAGCCCTGCTGAGGTCTCCAGGGCCAGAGATCTCCTGGCAGACATGGTCTGTGTCAGCACTGGTGCCCTTTGTCCTCCCCACAGCCATTTGCAGTGTGCCACTGGCAGCACATGGAGGTGAAGGGAGAGCTGCCCACCAGCCGGGGTGGAGCTCAGAATGAACACCTTCCCTGGTGCTGGAAAGCTCTGTGTCTGCAGAGCCACTGAGGCCGAGCCAGGACATTGTCATCTCCCCTGTGTCTCCCAAAGCTATCCCCCCAGCTTCTGGGAAGGGCTGAGCTAAGTGGGTGTCCACCACCCTGTTGTCAGACCCTCTTGCAGAGCTGTGGGGCTTGGACTGGCTGTGCTGGGGAGGTTGAGCTGGGCTGCAGCCGTGCCACTGCCTGCAGACGCTCCTGCAGGACACAGGAATGCAGCAATCCCTGGAGTGCCTGCAGCTTGCTCAGTCCCTGGCAGATGGGGAGGGGTGCTGGCTCCTGGGGGGCTGTTCCAGGACACGTTTGCAGGCCTGAGATGGGAGTGTTTCTCCCTGATGGATGCAGTTTGGTTCAGAGGTGATGGAGCACTTGCTGCAGGAGCAGACCAAAGCTGGTGGGCAAAGGGGCAGCCAGGCTGGTGAAGCAAAACATTTAAAATGTTTTTAATTCCAGCTCTCTGCAGCCCATGCCTTGCCAGGGGCTGCTCTCTGTTTTCAGTTAACATGGTAACTGCATCAGGACCAAGTAAACAAGCTTTCCAAGTATGCTGCAGGAGCCAAGGCAGCTCTGGGCATCTTGGTCATGTCCCTGGGGGCAGTGCTGCTGAGTGTTGCTCACGCTGTGACACAGCTGCTCCCATACCTTGACTTTGGGGATCCTCAGCACCTTCTCTCAGGAGACTGAGCCAGGGGTCTGGCTGTGGAGAGGGAGAGGGCATCCCCCAAATCATCCTTGGAGAGCAGGACTCTGCTCTCAGTCTGGGCTGGACACTCCAGCAGGGTTCTGCATGTGTTTCCTGCTCTTTTCTCCTTCCATCTTCACCACAGACACAGGACGAAGCATCGTGAGGAGTTAGAAGAGGTAACAGAGCAGAGAACTCAGAACCACCAAGCCCTGTCTTTCATGGCACCCCACTACTCAGAGAGCTGTGAGTGCCAGACCCTCAGCTTCCCTATCCTGGCCTGGCTCCTCTCCTGAATATATTTTTACATTTTGTGACTCTCAGAGGTTTTTAAATTTAATGGGTTCCTCTTTTTTCCTTCCTCCTTCTTATCACCTGAGCTGGATCCTCTCTGAGCTGCTGCCAGCTCCAGGGATTACAAGTGAATAATTTACATCTGATGGCACATTTGAAGTTTAAGAAAAGGAAATGGCAAGTGTAGCCTGCTCCTTATCCCTGCCCCAGAGCCACGGTGCAGGCTGCTGCTGTGTCTCCAAAGGCAATTCCAAAGATTCCCTAAGGAGCCTTATTCTGCACATGGCATGGCCCTGCTTGGGCACGGCCACTCAGATCCTGGCAGCCTGCAGCTGAGGGATCCCAGGGCACCACAGCAGCAAAGGGCCCATGCCAGGAGGGGTTCCCTGCCAAACCAGGATGTGTCCTGGCAGCCCTGCAGTACAGACAGCAAGGCAAGGGCCAGTCGTGCCCTGCTGGAGGGCTGGCTGCTGGGCTGGCTGCTGGGCTGGCTGCTGGGCTGGCTGCTGGGGGTGCCTCGAGGGTCACCAGCCTGCTGTCTCCAGGGGGAGGAAGGAGGGACCGGCTCCCTCAGCTGTGCTGAGCACAGCACACACCTCTGCTCGACTCACACAGGGTCTGGGGCAGAGAATCCCTCCACACCCAGGGGCTGTGCTGCCTCTGATGGGCTCTGGGCTAGGCTTTCAGAACGCCAAGCTCGTTGCTAATTCTCTGGGGCCACAGGAAGATACTCCGGGAAATTATTTTTAACTCCCTGAGATTCACTCTTCAGAGCTAAGTCACTTTTATCAGCGCTGGTTCAGCCCCAATGAAGGCAATCTTTCCTCATACATTCACTTCTCTCTGCAAGGTGGCTCTGACAAAATTTAAATATGAACTTTAGTGGTTTCCAGGAGCTCTTGGAAGAACTAACAAGCGTATCACAGGGTCCAGCATTAAATCCTTCCCTGCTGGGATGCAGTAGAGAACGGAAACTGTCAGGCAGTTTGAGATCCACTTAGCAATTAGTGCAGATGAAAGAAGCACTAACGTGAAAGCCCTGGTCTCTGTGCTGCTGGTGGGAGGA
This sequence comes from Vidua macroura, assembly GCF_024509145.1. NCBI lineage: Eukaryota > Metazoa > Chordata > Aves > Passeriformes > Viduidae > Vidua > Vidua macroura. The sequence continues at coordinate 7,052,076 of NC_071587.1, forward strand.
GGAAAGGAACGTGTAAGAGAAACATAACAAAATGCCACTGTGTATCCCATAAAACAATGAATCATTTTAACATTTCCAATCCTTTTCAAGCAAGCAGAAACAGTCGATCAATATGTGACAGAATTAAAGACCTGCAGTAAAACCTTGGAGCTGAGGATCTGTGAGAATTCTGAAAACAGACTAATCTGTGAAATTCTGCATATGGCAATAGCACACCAGGAAAGACCAGAATATGTACAAGAGCCAGAAGCTGCAACAGAACAAGTCTGCTGGGCAAGAAGACTTCTCTGCCCACCCAGAGGAACACCCACTGCAGAGGAGAAATCATCACTGGCAATGGATATGCATCAGCTACAGAAAGCAGGAGTATTTCCCAGAAAACTCAAAGTTACAACAAACGTGGCCCTAAGCCATATCCTTGTAAAAGCCTGCGAAAATGTGATTCAGAATGTGTATTCATAAAAGCTGCAGCCATAGCCATGGCTCTGGAGGATTTTGGGCCAGTAAGAGCATCTCATAGCATTTACAGTCTGAAGTGGTGAAAACAGCCAAGAGGTGCTATTCCATGAGTGTGCCATAGCTAACTTCAGGAAAATGACAATTCCAAGGTGGGTTAGTAGGATGGTATGCCTGGAAAAAGGAAATGCAGGCATACAACAGCTAAACAGGTGACTACTTAATTATGTGCTCAAGGGATGTGATGGACTGTGTTTGAATCTATTCTAAAAATATCTGTACTGGGCTGTGTGAAATGTAGTAGGGAAGACACAAGTATGCGGTTTGGAAATAATAATATTTTTTTAACGTTAGGATCATTCTTTGAATCCTGGTAATTGAGTGAGCATAAGAGCCCCACTGATGCACTTACAGCATGTCTTTGGCAGGTCCAGGTTCCTGCAGCTGCACTTTGGAAAAGCTGTAGAACCCTGTCAGATACTCACAGAAGCCTGCTAGCACAACAGCAGGACAATAAATGGCACAAGGAAAGTGTAACTTTAAATTCATTTGCAGTGGGACTGCCACGGGATGAAGGAAGCCAGGGAATTGACTGCATGTGCACATACATTGCCAGTTAATTTAACAGTGGTGGTGGCTGAGCAGGATTTGAGTCAGAGGGAACAGGGCATGATGAAAGATAAGCAGAGCTGGGGCTGATGCTGCACCTCCTACACGTAGGCACTGAACCAATGCCCTTGGGCACAGGAGGGCTTTGCTAGTCCTTCCCAGCCACATTATGGTGATCTTCCCAGCTCAGACTGCAAATCCTTCCAGTGCTGGACTCAGCACTGGTGTACTCCAGCAGTGCTCACCTCACATCATTTCTGGGATGTCAGTCCAAAGAACATCCTAGTAACAGAAATAAACAACTGTTTTCCAGCTTACAGCCTCTCCACTGCTTTTTGCAGCCAGACTGTGACTTTCACTGCACCACAGTTCTCCTGTAATTATCACAGGAAGATTACAATTGCTTTGAACCTCATTTTTCTCTGCCTTTGGCTGACCTCGGGGCTACAGAAGAGTGTGTGTGCCTGCATGTGTGTGGACTAGGGAGAAAAGGACAAAGGGAGGCTGTATCGTGGTCCTCCTGCCACTTAGCCCTGGTCCTAAGCTTTCCATCTAGCTGAAATCCTTGGATGCAACCCAGACTTGATGGCCCCAAACTCTGCCTTTCCTCATTTTCTTTCCCTGTCTTTTTTATATTGCCTATCTAGGGCATAGCTTCAGTTATCCACTCTCTTGCAATGCCTAGGTGGTGAGCTGTGCATCTAGATGTAAGTCTTGGGAGCAAACAACTTGGAATAAGTCCCTGTGCCACTGAAGGGAGGGCACTTTGTGAACACCTCCCACAGCAGGGGCAATTCATCTGCCTGCCTATTAGCAGAGCCGAGTACTTGTCACTGGGCTTTCTTTAGTCTGGGCCTGGACCAGTAAAGCAAATGTTGAATGACTGCTACAAATAACTGCCCCAGCCACCAATTTTTATAGGCAGAATGGCAGCATTTCACACTGGGCACAACAAGCAGTGGAGATGACAGCTCAAAGCCAAATAGACATCACAGAGCCAGTACAGATGTGATTTATTAAAGAAATGTCTGGATTGCAGAGGAAGCAGAAAGGTGTATCTTGAAAGGAACCTTTAACGCCTATGAGTGAAAAGGAACAAGGGCTGGGAAGCAAGGGAAGCTGCCAGGGGCAAAAGCTAATGGGGCTGGTCCTGGGGTGTGCTGTCAGCAGGGGACGTGTGGCTGCAAGCCAAAGGGTAAGCTGTGCTGCTTCATCTGTAGGCATAAAAGCAAGAGCTGAGTAAAAGGGCTGCCCAAGCTGAGATGAGAGGCAAGAGAGTGCTGCTGGGGAAGGGAATAACCCCAGGCTCCCACAGGGGACTGACATTCTTCACTGGTTTGTGCAGAGAAACCAATAAACACACACCCGTGTCAGCAGGGCACGTTGAATTCTGCCCCTTCTCAGGGGCTCCAGCTCCTACCTGGCTGTCCAGCCCCAGTGCCTGAGCTGCCAAGTTCTGACCAGACCCCCATCCATCCCTCCTTTCCCAGTGTGCCAGCACAGCTGCTCCAGGCTGGTTCCAAGCCTTGGGTCCCCCATCACTGCAAACAGGCCTGCCCTGTGCAAGGACAAGTGTCCAGCTTCCAGCAGCTGACCAGGCCCTTCCAGCTGGACATGCTCAGGCCAGGCTGGGGTACTTGTGTGGGGGGGAGCCTTAGGCCTTCCCTTTCTCATGCTGTGACCCCCCACTGCCCAGCCTGTCCTCTCGTGCCAGCACACTGCAGGGACAGTGCAGCACATGCTGTCCCCAGCCCTGGAGCCACTCTGAGCAGCAGAATCTGCTGCATTAGGTCGATTTCAAGAGCCCCTCCAGGTCAGTTAGCAATTACCTGCACCAGATACACGCTTGGAAAGGAGCTTCTGATCTCTTCAATGCACTCGTTTTCCTCTTTCAATTTCAAATTCGCCTCACTGGAAATAGGCACTTCAGCCTCTTTTGCAGACCATGGTAAATTAGGATTTCGTCCAGTTCTGTTGGTTTGCTGATACAGATGTTTTCCTGTGCAGAGGCAATGCCATGGCCAATCTGAGGTGTGTCCAGACCCTTCCTGTTCAGCCACTTCCAGCTGAGCCTGTGGGTGATGTCTGGTACTGAGTGTTCCTGCACAGACCACTGGCCCTTGCATGTGCTGAGCAGCTGCTCCTGGGGTGGGCACCCTGGTTCCAAAGCTCCTGTTATCAATTCAGACTGGTGCCCCATGCTGTTGAGACATGGCCAATGAGGAATACCCTCCTTTGAGGAGTCAGCTGAAGTGCAGGTCTCCACCTGCGTACTCCAGTCTTGTCCTGGAAGGGAAAGGACTGGAAAGAAGAAAATCCAGGGTGTTTGCATATGTCCTTATCTTTGTGCTGAAACCTGACTGCCATCCACTTGTCACAAAGACATTTTCCACAGTGACATCCTTCATGCTGAGCTCTTCCAGCACTGCACTGGTCACACTGTGGGAATGCTCCAGCTGGCTCATTCTGCTGCTCAGCTGAGGGAGACACATCTCCTGCCTGTGCCAAGGACACGCTCCCAAGGGAAGGGAGGCTCACTGCAGTCCTGCAGCTGCTGCATCTGCAGAGGTCTCTGGGGCCAGTGTGCAGCCATCCCCTCGTGGTCCCCTCGCAGGCTCAGCTGAGGCACCAGGGCCAGCTGGTTGCAAGCAGGCACAGGCTGCTGGGAGGGGGTCTGGCAGTTTTCTGCTTGCCTTGTCACAGGGCACCCAGAGCCCAATGGGGTCATGCAGAGCCCTCTCCCAAAACCGGGGTTCAGTGCTCAGAGGCAGAAGCAATTTTACATAAAGTTCAATTAAATATTTGCTTTATAATTGCGCAACAAATTATTCATAAAGGCATTGGAATCTAATCACAAGGCTGACACCGTGGAGTCTGCAAATGACACAGTACTCGGAGAGAATAAAGATGGGGGGGAGCTGCCAGGCTGTGGTGACAGGCAGTGCCTGAATCTGTGGGGCAGTGGGAATGTTCCCAGAAAACGACCCATAGCAGCACAAAAGAACCTCAGCAAGGCAGGGTCATTTGGCTGACCGAGGAAGTAGGGTGGCATATGAGAAATGGCTCTGGACAAGAGTTTGGGGCATTTGGCTCAGATACGCCCAGCAAACAGGGCAGTGCTGGGGCTGTGTCCCTCCCAGTCATGTTTTGTCACCTCCATCTTTGTGTGGACACACTCTGTGTTGTGTTACAGTGTCCCCAGTTCTGCAGGACTTGTGTGAGCACAGGACTGCTCCCTTCAGCTCATGCCCCTATGTCCAGCAGGAATTATGGTGCCCGACCTTTTAAGGGGTGCAGAAACTCTCCCACAGCCATGGTATGAAGAAAGTCATGTGGTACAACCTGCCTGTGGGGTCCGTCCTAAACCATCCTAAACCAGAGCAGCACCCAGGTAAAGGCAGGAGGCAGTCTGGTCATGTAACAGGGCATCCCACATTGCAGCCCTCCAGAGACAGGCAGTGTCTCTGAGACAAGGATGAGCAGCTGGCAAGAGCTAGCTGAAAAGCACAATTGGAGCAAATGTGACCTTCCAGGGACCCTTTGCAGGGAGTGTGTCAGGGGGACTTCCTCCCATGCATCTTCATGGCATGCTGAGCTGCAGGTCTGTGAGCAAAGCCCTCTCTGCCAGTCCTGACACCCAGTGCTCAGCTCCTTTCAGGGTGAATTTTGGAGGGCAGCAGACTGAATCCTGCCCCCAGGAAGAGCGAGGCTGCTGGGACTGAGCTGTGTGCATCTCTGTTGTTCTGCTGAGACGAGGTGGGGTGTGGTGAGGGAATGAACACAGCTCTGCAGGACAGGTGCTGAGCCCAGCCACTGCAGCCAGGGATCTCTTTGCCTAACAAGTGCACATCCTTCCCAGATTCTGTCCCCTGCTGTCATTCTGGGCTGTGGGCGGCAGGCTGCCCTTGTCCTGCCAGGGAGAAGCCCTGCAGGGCACCCAGTGTTAGGAAAGCTCTGACTGACAGGGGAGCTGGATCCTGGACAGAGCTGGACTGGAGATGGATTGCCTGCCTGCCAAATGTGGACATTAGACAGGGAGTTAGATTAATGGGAGATGGCTCTGCCAACAGAGAGGTGAGTCACAAAGCTTGTCCTGTGCTGAATCTGTTTCTCCAATAGGGAAGGAGTAGGAGGATTTAGCAAGATTAATCTCTCACAGAGTTGTGAGAATAGCCAAGATTCATGGGCTTCTCAGCAACAAATTTCCAAGTAAGCAGACAGCACTTGGGCTTGCTCCATGTGACACAGCACAGATCTGTACTGGTAACTCTGGAATTTCCTGCCACTGGTCACAGGTAAGATTGACCATACTCCTGTGCTCACACGTGAGCCCTGCAAAGCACAGGCTGTGCAGGAGCACCAAGCAAAGTGGCTTGAAAGCATCAATTCCCTGAATTTCCCTGAAGTGGTCTGCAGCTGCTATGCTCAAAACAAACAATTTTGGACCTTTCACAGAACACGAGAAGGAGCTAAGAAAGAACTCCTTTTGGCGGATGAGAGGAGCTGGTGACACATCAGCTGGGAGAGTTTGCCAGGTCTCTGCCATCTTTACATGAAGGAAGAGTAGGAGCAGGGTTGGACAAGAGCCAGAGCACCTTTCCTGGTGTGACCAGCACTTCCCTCTGGATAGCAGTTTGTGATCCAGCACTGACACACCTGGCAGGATCTGTTAGAGATGGGGAAGGGACAGCAGGTTGCTCACAGCTACTTTTTGGCAGATGATGGGGAGCTCTCAGGCACCCCTGTGTCTACCCCCTACAAAACTGAAGTCTCCAGGAAGGAGGATGAAGCCAGGAAAATGAAATCTTGGTAAATGGGTTTTATATTGTGGTAAATGGGGTTTTGGTTGGGTTTTAAGGAGCTGTGGAGAGAAAAATCTCAATGCTAGTGAAACAGAGAGGTTTTTTTGGAAAAGGAAGATTTCCATTCCATGTTAGGAGTCCTGTTTCTTTCTGATATTTCTTCAGTTGTTCATGTCATGGCTCTTCAGTCTGAGCAGTTTTACAAATGTGTTGTGGAGATGAAAGCACCAGGGAAAGCTGCTCAGGATCAAGTTGGAAAAGCTTTTAACTTTCAACTCCTTACAGACAAAGGCACAGAGAGGAAGGGGGGAAGTGCAAAGACTGGGAAAAGGAAGAGGAAGAAGCAAAAAGAGATAAGGGAGAATAGAAGAGTGAAAGGGACAGAGCAGAGAAGACAAATCACAACAAGAAAAGGAACAAGGCACCAGCAGAAAGAAAGGGAGAGATAGGGAGAGAACAAAGCAAGGGGCCTGGAGCTCAATGAGATGGGGAGAGTATAACAGAGTAAGGGAACAGTGCTGCAGGTAGAGGAAAGCTAAAAAATACAAAAGAGCTATTTAAACGCTGGGGTAAAGCAGTGATGAGAATAAGAGGAAAAGAGAAGCCAGATGAGGACTAAATTCTCCTGGAGATAAAGAGGATGGCAGCAAAGTCAAAGGATAACCTGTCCGTCCTTCTGTCACTGCAATACAAGACATGACATGAAAGTGACATGTCAGCTTCTCAGAGGGGCTGAGACGCAGCTGTGGAAGCTGCATCCAGTGTTCATGGGGAGCCACAGGAGTGATCATGTCACTCACTAAGGGTGGTCCTTAGCATCCTCCATCTCTCCTTCCCCGTGGTGGCTCCTGGCCATGTGACCTGGGCATACTCTGAAGCACCACAGATTTCAGGTGTCATGGAAGGACTGTCATAAAGTGCCTTCTTGTGGTGCTCTCCAGGGCTCCTGTGGCAGCTGGGTGGGACAGGCTGCCTGGCCTTACCAGCACCTGCATGGCAGCAGCAAGAGGGCATGGAATCATGGAGTCATAGGATGGTTTGGGTTGGAAGGGACCTTTAAAGGGCATCTAGTCCAACCCACGTGTGATAAGCAGGGACTTCTTCAACTAGATCAGGCATGGAGCTGCTGTGCCACAGGGGAAGGGGCAATGGGAGGAGAGACAAATCTGTGTCCTCAGAACAAGGGAGTCTTAGCAAAAACCGGCTGGAAAAGGGCACCATGACTACAGACAAGTGCTGGGACCATCTCCTCCCAGTATCACACCACCTTATTGGGTGCTTTCAGCCAGGTGGTCTCAACTCCACCTGCACTGTGCGAGGCGGCCTCTTGGCTGTCCCAGGGAAAGGATCTGGGTGTTCCCAGTGCCAGTGTGATAGCTGGCACAAGAGCCTTGCAGCTGTCCCAGGGCTAGATTGGCACTGAGCACACGGTCTCTGTTTGCAGACTGTGTTAGCAGCACAGCAGCTGTGCTCCACACTTTGCTCCTTTCCCTACAAGAGCATCAGGCTCAAGTGGGATCTACTTTGGCAGCAGTGCTTGCAGCTGGCAGGTCTCTCAGTCTCACACTGGGATTGAGGACATTTCTAGATGCTTCTGTGTCTGAAGGCGCTGATGTGGAGCATTTCCTGGGATGTCTTCAGGGCTCCCTTGGCCTTTGAGGGTGGGAGTCATGCAGCAGTAGGATGGTGGGAAGCCTTGTGCCAGCTTGTGCAAAGGTGGGAAATAAAGCTGCCAGAGCCTGCTGCTGGATCTGCATCCTGCTTATCTTTTGGTCCTGGAAAGGAAGAGCCACTCCTCCTGGATCCATGCTGTGCTTATAAGCCTCTCTTTTGCTTTCCACCCACCTCTCCCTCACCTTCAGAGCACCTGCCTAAACAGGAAGCACCAGATCCACATAGTTTGTGGATAACCTGCTACTGGGTTACTACTGTTTCTTGACCAAATTGGCCAAGCAGAGGATTTGTTTGTGTTGTACACAAGGTGCTGTACAAATGGAGCACCACAGCATTCCCTCCTCTGGTGTTATGTTCCTTTCAGGGCCAAACTCCAAGCTCAAATAACAGAGAGTGCCATGGACACAGGAGAGCATTTTCTCCAGGTAAGATGTGAGTCTCTGGGCAGTGGAGACTGGGAAATGTCCCACTGGAGTCTGTTTGCCTGAGCTGATGAAAACCTTACTTGCAAGAGCAGATTTATCCATTCCCAAATACAGTACTGCAGTTTCACCAGCCTTGAGCTTCTCCCCTGCTTCCATCTTCCACTGGCCCAGAGTGCTCTGTACACCCTGCATCCCACTGCTGGTGGGTGACTCCACTGCAGGCAACAAGCCGTGTTGTCACTTCTGCCCCTGAGCCCTCAAAATGCTGCTGGGCCAGGACAGTGCCCACCAGGCATCAAGCAAGACTCTGGAGAAGGCACCAAGGAGCTGAGGTGGGTGCTGAGGATGCCAAGAGCCACGACCACCTGGTGCAGAGTGGGAGGGGGTCTGACAGCCTCAGCCTCAGCCCCAGAGATGCCCAGAGCCCCTGACAGATGCCCAGAGCTCCTGCCACGATGCCACTGGGCCATCAATGTCTGGCACCATACAAAGGCAGCGGAAGCGTGGGCTGGGGTGTCTGTCCCTGACCTGTCCGATGCCGTGGCACCCCGGCTCAGTCCTGTGCTCCACGCACTGAGCTAGCTTTCAGCACCGGGCACAGGAGGGTTGGCCCTGACCTGGGGGTGGCCAGGTCTGCCCCTGCCCCCGTCCGCGCCCTGCTCCCGCCCCCGGCTCGGCCGGCAAAGGCACTGGAGCGGCGGAGACCATGCGGGCGCCCGGGGCGGAGGCACCGCGGGGTGGGGAGCGGACCGGAGCTGCGGGCAGAGCCTCCCCGCCCCGCCGGGGGCCGCGCCAGCCCGTGGGGTTGCGGGGCCGCTGCCCCGGGGCCGGGCGGGATCCCTGGGGCGGGTCCCTGGGGGAGGCTCCGGGGCCAGCCCGGGGCGCGGACCCGGCGCTGCATTCTCAGAGTCTCCAGCAGAGGCTGGGCTGGGCCGGGCCGGGCTGGGCTGGGCTGGGCTGGGCTGGCGGGGAAGGAGGGGAGGCAGGCAGGGAGCGAGGGGGAGGAAGGCGGCTCTCGCCGCACATGCAGCCCCCGCCGCGCACCCGCCGCCCGCGCCCCGCCTCGCGCCCTGCCCGCCCGGTGCCCGCAGCCGGCTCCGCTCGCCGCCGCCGCCGCTCGGGGCTCCGCGCTGCTGCCGGGGCTGCGATCCGCTCCGTGCCGGGGCGCAGGGGCTCCGCTCCGCTCCGTGCCCGACTGCCCGGGCTGCGATCCGCTCCGTGCCCGGCTGCCGAGGCTGCGATCCGCTCCGTGCCCGGCTGCCGAGGCTGAGATCCGCTCCGTGCCCGGCTGCCGGGGGCTCCGCTCCGCTCCGTGCCCGGCTGCGGCTGCAGGGGCTGCGCTCCGCTCCGTGCCCGGCTGCGGGGCTGCGCTCCGCTCCGCGCCGGCGGGTGCCGCGCAGGATGCCGCGGGAGGCCGAGCGCCCGGCGCGGGGGAGCCGCCGCGGCCGCCGCCCCAGGTAAGATCGGGCGGGGGCTCGGGGGGCGGCGGGGCGGGCGCGGCGGGGGAGCCCAACTTCTCCGTCCCTCGCCGCGCCGCAAACTTTGCCGCCGCTCGGCGGGGATGCGGCGGGCGCTCCCCGCGGGTGAGCGCGGGCTCGGCCCGGCCCCGGGGTCGCCGCCGCCTCGGGCCGGGCAGTCCCGCGCCCCGGCGTGCCCCGGGGTGCCCCGGTCTCCTTGGTGTCGCCGGGCGAAGCCGGAGGTTTGATGCCTCCGGCGCGGCCGCGGCAGCGGCGGGTCCGAGCACACCCTCCAATTAAAACAGTCCGGTGCTTGAAGAGCTGCAGCTCCTTTTTTAACCGGTGGTATCTTAAAACGTCCTCTTCGGGCTCCTTCCTACCCAAGATCGATCTCCCCGTTTCTCTCGCTGAGACCGGAGCCTTCGCACTCATTCCGTGCCCATTCCGCACGGAATTTGCTCTGGGCGTGTGTGGATGTGTGGCTGCTGTGCCCGAGGAGCCCAGCGGGAGCCCTTTAGAGCCGGCCGGGTAACATCTCTCTTCACAGAGCCACATTTTTTTCTAACAACAAACTAAAAATAACTGTTCTAAAACTAGCACTTTCCTCATTTAAAATGTGGTTCCCAACTGGCTGTGCACAGGCCTTCTGGGAGCGAGATCTGCAGCCGCATCTGCTCCCCGGCGTGCCCTGGCCCAGTGCTGCCACGCCAGGTGCCTCTCCCCGGGGAGCCCACCCTGTGGCATCTGGGCTCCTGCGGGCACTGCCGGTGGGTCTGGGTGTGGAGGGATGCAGTTGATGCCTCTTCATTTTTATTTGGTTTCTGACAGTTTTAACATCCTGCACAATCTGGGGACATCTGCCCTGTCTTCTCATCTAACCTGGTTTTATGCATGAGCAGGACCAGTTACGGGGGTGATGGTGTAGACAGCGGCGAGGAGGGGCAGGCTCAGGAGTTCAGACATAACTTCATAAGGCAGTGCAGTGCACCTCAGGGAAGCCTCTGGACCTGAGAGGGCTGCAAAGGAAGGATGGGTGGCTCCGCCAGAGCTCTGATACTCCAGAGCTTGTTTGCATGGCCTGAGGAAATAAATGAGGGAATGTGCCTCTCTGTCCCTGCTCCTGAGTTGGTACTTATGCTATTAAAATGCCGTGTGTTGCAACACAGTCTTGCATACCACTGAGGAAATCTCAGCTCACGACTGTTTCTTTGGGACCTGCTTCTGTCTCTTTAGAGTACCCAATGCACAGAGCATGGCTGAAGCCTGCAGTCTCTGTACTCACAGATTGCATGCCCAGCTCAGAACCTGGGCTTTGCCAGGTTTTCCCTATGAGGGCTGATGGATGCTCTCCACTTCTTTCAAGAGCACTGGGTAATGAGTATTTGCAGCAAACAATTATCAGGGCTGGAGATCATTGTCCTGGTACATGAGTTTTTAAATGCTGAAAATAAATTGTTTCTCTGGCTTTAAGTCTGAAACGTTTTCTCTGTGCTGGTGCTGTGTTTGTTTGTGTTCGAGGCCAAAAGGTGGTTCTGCTGCTCATTGATGAATTCCCTGAAATGTTGACAGTACCCTGAGAGTAGCACAGGGTAAGAGCCCGCTGAAATCTAAATAAGGTGGCCCAGATTCTGTGCTGACTTTTGTCTCACATACGCCTCTGCTCCAGTGAGGTGAGGGTCAGATCAAGTGAGGTCTGGTCTCTGTATGAAATGCCGAATAATACAGTGCTGAAATTGGTGGGCTTATGAAAGAAAAAGTATATGCTGTTTCACAGGTAAAAAAGCCAGTTTTGTTCCTTCTGAAAAAAAAAATGCCCTTTGCTTTTTGGTGCATTGACACTTTATAATATGATATAGTGATTTCATACCTATGACAGAGAAGTGGCTACTGGAACAAGGTCAGTTTTAAAACTCTTTTTCAAAAGAAGCTAGCAGGCGTCTAGGAAAAAAAAAAAGGAAAGAAAAGGTTGTCTTTGGGTTAAAAATAACAGTTAAAATCCTATTCTTCCTAGCTCCATCCCAAAAAATATTATATTTTCATGATTTAAATGCAATGTCATGTTTTAAAAATTCATAGTTCTTTCTTGTGTGTAAGGATTATGAGAAAAGGATCACAATTTACTGTTTGTTGTTTATATTATCTGTTCAGCTTTTGGTTTTTTTTTTGGTTTTTTTTTTTTGCATTAAAAATAATATTGAGTTAGCAAGGCTTTTTTTGTAGCAAATTTTACTTTTGTGCTCATAGTCACTATCCCGTAGCAGTAAAATTTGGCTGGAAATGTTGCAGAGAGAATGTTTGTTTATTTGAAGCCCCTTTTTCAACCCACAGACTTTATTTCATTAGAAGGATTAGATTATTTATGAAAGCTTTGAAACAAAACTGGACTTCAGTTATTCCTTTAAAGTACAATTACTTATTTTTTCAAATAATTAGTTTTTATATTTTAAAAGCCCACATTTTGAAAGTAAAGGAAAACAGTTGGAAAAAGAAACAGTGTGGTGACACTTGGGTTCTTCTGACATCATGTCACTAAAGAGTATTCGTGCATAAGGATACAGCCATGTATGAATTTCTGTTATCTTTTAACCATGTGGTTATGCAACTGTGTTTGGGTTTACAAGCAGTGACACTTCTCTGCAGATAAGTCCATGCATATCCCGAGGCACAGGCCATTTTGAGTGATCTGCTTTCTTGAAAAATTACATGTAAAGATGAGGTGGGTGTGAATCCCAGCCAGATTGCTTGCCCGAGGCTGTAGGTGGACACGGTGTACAGCTCCTTGCTGTTCTCGGGATCTCTTTTGTCTCTAGCACCAGTTTATCCCATGGTGTTTCTTTGTGGAAGAGGTGCCCGGTGGGGAGGGATGTCACCGGCTCAGCCTCAGACTGTTTGTTGCTCTGGGAATGTCCTGCCCGTGCCCTCAGCACCCGTGTGCTCTTTGCTCTGCGGGGAGCAGGGTCCCCTGTGTCACCTTGCTCTCAGGTGTGTGGCTGCCCTGGGCTGTAGGCGAGGGCACAGGGCTCTGTCCTTTGGCTTGGCTACTGCAGCATTCACAGGGCTCATGCCTGCATGTCCCTGTGAGCTGTGTTACTTGGGAAGTCCCCGCTCTACCCCAGCAGAAAAGCCAAGTCTTCGTGGCTGGATTTCAACAGCAATTGCTGTAGACTTGGAGCATGGGGTTGGACTTGGACTCAGCTGTTCACCCAACATGAGCTGAGTGCCCACTGCCTGCTCAGCTCTGTGGGACATCTGTCTCTGCAGTTGTGTCCCGTTTGTGGGTTATTTTCTGCTCTGGAGAGCTGTGGAGGGCTCAGGCATGGGGCTTTCTGCTCCTGCTGGCAGCCGCTGCAGAGACCCATCCTCCCAGTTAGTTCACAGTTTCTTTTTCATTTAGTCATCACTTTCTATTATTTGCAAAGTCCATAAAAGGAATACAGCACATTACAGTAATTTTCAATTTTATCCTTTGCAACAACTCTGCTTTCAGAGACTAGTCCAGGCTTTACTTTAGCCTGACTCTGTATCTCTTGCATTTTTCTTTCTTTTTACTGTCCTTTGTGCTGTGGCAGGAAGAAGGGAGTTCTGGTTTATCCTGTTGGGGAATGGTTGTTGGATGACATTTTTGTACTGGTTGTGCAGGATAATGTCTGGGTAGTAAAAGTGGATCTTTTTCCAGCAGTGTCTGCCTTTTGTTACCCCACAGGGCTGGCTGGGATGCCCGCAGAAGGTCTAGATCTAGCTCTGGGTCTTCTTGGTGATGCTCTTCCTCAGATCCTCTTGCAGTGTGGTTGGAATTCTTCTTGCAAATGGATGTCTCATCTCTTTGACAGCATTACAGCACCTTCTTCTGAGGGTCTGTGGGACACTGGAGCCTGAGCAAGTGGTAGCTGGCAGCTGGGTGTGGAGCCCAGGGCAGCCCCAGAGCTCCCTCAGCTATTGAAGTTTCCTGGTGCATGTACAGCAAACGGGGGTACAGGACTCTGCTGGGAGGTGGGAGCTCAAGGAGGGACTGTTCACAGCATGTGGGTTGTCTGGGGGTGCCTGTGCCTCAGTGGCTGGGCATGGCTTTTGTCTTCAGATGGGTTTCCAAGTGCTGTCTCAGCTGCTTCCACACTGCTGACCCAGCCTCGGTGGTGGTGAGGACACACACCAGTGTCAGCTGGGCGTAGCTCTCCCCAGACCTCCTAGGAGGCATCTTTGCCTAAAAGGTGGGGGACAGACCCTGCTAAGCTGAGGCCCCTGCATTTTTCTTCTTGAAAACAGGTGTAGTTGTGCCCTTGGGCATAGGAGAGGCAGCCAGCCCAAAGCTGGTCCATCTGTGCTCCAGCCCAGAGCTGGTCCATCTCCTCCAGCCCAAGGCCCAGATTTGACTGGATCATTCATTGCTGCCACACCTACAAGCTGAAAATCAAGGTGCTTTTCAGAAAGTGCCTCCTTTCCGCTGGGTGCCCCATGTCAGGATAGCTCACTAAACACAAGGCAAGGTTGCAATACCCATTGCAGGAAGGGCAGCACTTCTGTGTTCCCAGTCCTGCCCTCCTGCTCTTGTCCGAGAAATCTGCACTTGCCTCCTCTCTGCCTGCTGTGCCCTGTTCTGCTGTCCTGCTTTTACTCACTGCCTTGCTCTGGCAGTGCCATCCTTGAGCCTGGAGAAAATAAACCCAACAGAACTCATTCAGTTTTGACTCTACTCAGCTCTGCACTTCCTGATTTCGGATCTCTTGTGGGAGAGCCGTGCCTTAGCTCACACTCCTCAGGGCTGAGGCCGTGGGCTATGTGCCTGTTAGCACTGCTGTCACAGTGTTGTGGGCAGGCTCTGCTCCCCAGACAAAGCCACCTTGCTTGTCTCACGTTGTCACTGCTGTCACGTGTGCTGAATTTGGCCCTGCCTGGCTCATGATGGAAGCTGTGGCTGTGATGGAGGTGATGCTGGGCCTGGTGCTTCTCAGAAGCACCTAGAGATTTGTGGCTGCCCTGCAGGAGCACTTAGTGAGGTGCCCAGTAGGAGCAGAGCCGGGAGCTCTGCCAGGGCGCTGGTGTGTCAGGGCCAGTCACTGCATGGACTGAAGTGGTCCTGTGCTTTGGTTATGGCAGTTCTGTGAGCTTTGCTGATTGGGAAATCCTTCAGGGAATATGAAAGCAGAATTGTTTGTCCAATACCCTTCTGCAGACACGCCCTGCCCCCCTCTGTTGCTCCTCCCTGCTACAGAGAACCCCAAGGGGAAGGAGACGGGCCCACTCCTCTTTGACACCGCCGTGCTCACCATTCAGTGAGGGTTTTGTTAAGCTCTTCCCAACTGGCTGTAGCCAGTGGCATTAACAACTGCAGGTGACTTGAAGCTTGAGGCCCTCAACTCACCTGAAGCTGCTGATGGCCAGAAGCTTTCCACAGCCAATGATGGGATGTGAAGGTAGTCGCCATAGAAACATCTTGGACAATAAGTGGAGCCTTGAAAGCTCTAAATGCCTTTTGGCAGGAGCCCACGTGTGAATGTGGGTACAGGTAGTGGTGTTCACCCTGCATGCCAAGGCTGTGAATGAGACATTTGGAAACAGCAGCTGTGGGAGCAAGCACAGGATCTGAGCACTGCTTTGGTAAGCTGGCACTTCCCTGAGGTTTTGATGGCAAAGCAGAGTCAGAGCAGGAGGGTGTGATGTGGTCACAATAGTGGCCTGGCAGGAGGGAGTTCATTCCCACAGATGAGCTGTCCAGTTCTGTGCAGCAAACAGCCCCTCCTGGGTGCTGCAGCCACAGGCTTGGGGCAGCTTCATCCCCAGTGCTGTGCCCAGCAGCTCCTGGGAACTCAGCACAGCCTCTGCAGGTGACACCTCTCTGTCTCTGGACTCCTTCTTGAGCACTGCTGCCCTTCCCCGTGCTCTGGCAAGCTGTGTGCAGGCAGACACCAGACTAGGAAGGGCCCCAGGCCCACCTGAGAGGTGTTGGAGCTGGGTACCCTGGGCTGTGTCCCCTTCGTGCCCCTCTGCTGCCTTCGGGGCAGAGCCTGGGTGCCCCTGGCTGGCTGTTTGCTCACAGGTCACAGGCTGCCCAAGGAGCCTGTAGAGCAGATGGAGCCTCTGGCTCTGAGGCCCCACTGTTGTCCAGAGTCAGTGAAAACAGATAAAAGTTTGGCTGGTCCAGAGAAACCATACTGGTCTGGCCATCCCAGGAGGGAAGCGAGCTGGAAGCTGTGGGCCAGGCCCTTGTTCTGGCAGCCTCCTGCTCTGGAATGGATGTTCCTTTGAGCCAGATAGTAACTTCTGTGTGTGCCTGGGGATGCTGCACTCCCTTCTCCAGTCCTGCTTCCTTGCGTCTCTGTCTGTCACACTGGGATTATCTCCCTCTGCTCCTACTGCAGCTTCTTCCCGGAATCCCAAATCCCCAAAATGCTGTTTCTCCAATAATCCTTGTCATTAAAAGTGGCTCCTAAGCTCCAAGCACCTCCTCCTGTCCTCATCACCCTCTCTAGAGAGAATCAGTTTGAGATGTGCACGTACTAACAGTGAGCAAATCATCTTGTTAACCTGGGACAGGACACTGTTTTGTTCCCCCCCCTGCCACCACTACCAGACTGCAGAGTTACCCTTGGAAATTTCTGTATTTTCACTATTCACTTCTTTTAGCTGTGTGAAAATGTGCTTTCTTTGCTATTGTTATGCCCCAACTAGGCATGTGGCTGTTGCTGACGGTGTTGTGCCTGTGTGGGAGAGGGAATTGTTTCCCCTGCCACTGGAGTCTGGAAGGTCGAGGACAGACAGGTGAGGGATAGGGTTGTTTGGAGAGCTGGACTTCACCAGCTTTCTGAGCTTGGCTGCCTTCCCACTTATGAAATACAGCTAAACCTTTTAATGGCAGGTAGGAATAGCTGAGCATCAGCAGAGTCCTTAAGAAATTACATCCCTGCTTAAACTTTTAAAAGTCAGCTGAACACCCGTTTGCTACAGCCCTCCCGGGCTGTTTCCCAGTGGCATGGTATTTTTTCCCAAAATAACTCCTGCTGCAGCAATACTGTCCCGAGGCAGGGCACCCCTTCCCTGGACATCCTCAGCTGTGCCCGGGAGATGGGAATTCTCGCCGCGGCAGCTCTCGGATGCTGTGGCGGTGCGAGGTCAGCCGTGCCCCGGGCCGGGCTGCGGCTGCTCCCGGTGCTGGGGGGACGGGCACGGGCGGGGGGCTCCTCCTCGGGCCGGTGCCGGCAGAGGGAGCCATCCTTCCTCCTTTCCCGTGCACAGCCCGCCGTGCCAATTAACCAATTAATCTGAAAGGTGCTGCGGGAGGTGAGCTGAGAGCTGGGCTCCTCCACTGGGCAGTGGCTCTGCTCGTCTCGCTGAGGCTGGGAAGTGACCGTGTCTTTCCCAAATCCCTCTTTTCTGCTTTGTTCATCTCTCAGGTGAGCCCTTGGGTGGGTTAGATCTGGCCCAGCTTCATGCAAGACAGGGGCGGCCTCCGTGGCAGGTATGGCAGAGGCTGATGCCAGGGTCTCGGCCAGCTGGGTGTGTGAGCAGGGGACGAGCCCCAGGTGTGCAAAGGACTGGGGCTGCCACTGTGAGTCCCCATGGCATGAGTGGCCAGGGGCTGTGGCTGACCCTGCAGATGAAGACATGGCCTTGCCCAGGAGTTGGCAGTGGATTAGTGAAGGCAAACAAGGGCTTTTGAGCTGGAGCTCTGAAGTCCTGCCTAGAGGAGTGACTGTTGTGCTGACAGATGATGCTGCTCCTGTCCTTGGCACCGCAAAGTGATGGACGTGAGGAGTGAGTGCAGGCACTGAACCCTCCCCAGCTCGAGTAGTCACCACAGGTGAGCATTTATGGGTTTTTCTCTGAAAAAGCGGTTTACATTTTTGTGTAATGGGAGACTCGTGTCTGGCTGGGAAGGATGCTGGAACCATCAGTTGAGGCTTTAATTGGTTTTGCACCTAGAGTGCTAATATATTTCAGTGGATTAGATGGGAAGTGGGGTGGTGCTTGGCTGCTCCAGAACTGGAGATGTGAGCTCTCGTCACAGGACTGAGAGGCTCAAAGCGTTGTGCAAGGAGAATGGCAGTTTCTCACTCTGCCACGGCTGCTGCTTTCTGGTTAATGCATTTGGAAGGGTTCAGTCTGCTTTCCTCTGCTCTGGCTGTGAACGTGGCCTGCACTGGCGCAGCCAAGTGTTTTGGGCTGTTATGGGATAGCCATGGTAAGCTGCTAAGCCCCACACAGCCAATTACTCACTCCCTCATTCCCAAGTGGGTCATGGGAAGAGGAAAGGAAGAGTAAAAGCAAGAAAATGTGTGGGTTGAGATAAAAATGGTTTAATAAGGGAAAGTGGAAGAAGAGAGAAAGAAAACAAGGGGTGCAAAGGCAAACACTCACTGCCTTCTGTGCGTGGACTGATGTCCAGGAGTTCCTGAGCTAAGGGTGGCACCCCCCCCAGGATCTCTCCTCTTCCTTTTTGTTGCTGAGCATGATGTTAGATAGGACAGGGTAGCTTTGTTGCTGATCTGGGTAATCCACTCCCAAACTCTTGTGCACCCCCAGTCTCTTTACTGGGGGACATGGTGAGAAGCAGAGAAGGCTTTAACACTATAAACACCATTTGGCAGTAGCTAAAATATCAGTGTGTTACCAGTTTTGTTTTGGTCACAGACCTAAAACTCAGCACCAAGCAAAGCTAATTAACTCCCTCCCAGCCATACCCAGTAGAGGACAGTTAAACACCTCTTAGTGCTCACACCGAGGGAGTGCTGGAAAGCAAGCCTTGGTAAGCAGGGCTGTGTGTCAGTGGTGAGCTGCTCACTCAGCTGGTGTAAATTATCCTCAGTCCTTCAGGGTGCTGGAGCTGGCAGGACAGGGTCTGACCTAGGGCTGCTGCTCAGCATCTCCCTTCAGTTCCTGGCCACAGGCTCCAGTCACGTTTGGTGCTTCTAGGGAGGCATTTTCCAAACCTTAGGCTGTCCCAGAAGGAGAAAATCCTGCAGCTGAGCTTGTATTGCTTATAGTAAGCACTGTCAGGGTTGTGAAAAGCTGCTGTGAAATAGAATTGAGAGGGAGGGACTGTGAAGCACCAGGCTGGAAGGCCTTTTCTTTAAACTGCAGCTGAGCTGGGCTTAGGCAGAGGTAGGACACAATGTCTGGTCCTGGTTTCCAGAAGGCAGCACATGCATTTCCCTGGTGAGCGATCAAAGGCTGGGACTGAGACTCATCTGTATCTTTTCTATATCTAGTCCATTGCTATGCTATCTGGTGCTTCCCAAGTATATATAGAAATAGCTTTTTTTTTTCTTCTTTGTCCTCTTCTAGACAATGCCTGGAGTCTTTGATAACTTTTTATGTTTTATATGTTTTTGTGTGTGAGGTCTGTCTGTGCCTCTGTGTACCAAGATGTAGAAAGCTGTTTCATGAGTGAATGCTCTTGGTGTCCTCCACCATGGGGGCCCCAAAGAGTGCCCAGATGCAGTGCTTGTGTCTGGCTGGGTCCTGAACCTCTCAAAGGTTTGTAATCAGCCCTGCTCAGGGCAGCTGTGTCTTGTTTTTGTGTTTTGGAATCACAATGACTGCATGTTCAAGGTGTGCGTTTTGGCATCACACCACTGTGAGGTGTGAGGGGCAAGACATGCACAACTCAGAGGCCCAGGGGGCTAGAATGGCTTCTTGGCTGGGCACTGCTTGGCTTTGGATGCCCAAACTCTGCCCGAGGTTGCTGCCAGCCCAGCAGCCTGAGTTAGGTGGTGGGTTGGAGAGGAGGACACGAAGGAACACGTTTTGCCTTCGCTGCAGTCCAGGTTGACACAGTCCAGTGTCCAACTGGAGCAGTGGGGGCCTGGAGGGTTGTGTGGCAGCACACAGGGGGTGATGTGCAGTTTGGGTTTCAGCACTTGTGCAAGTGACTGCATGGATTGGGTGTGGTGGGCTCTGGGCTAGGCACTTGGGGCTGTCTGAATGGGCTCTGAGGTGACTGCCATCAAGGGAGCTAGAAAGGCTGTGAAGGGAGAAGTGAGGCAGCCCAGAGGACAAAGGCAGTGCAAGCCAGGGTCTGCAGTGTAGTGACAGAGCAGGATGCAAAGGGTCAATGTGTGTGAGGGTGACAAAGCTGGAGAAAACCATCCAGGGAAGTGGCTGTGTCTGTACGTGTGTCCTGCCACTTCTCCCTCTCCCAGGCACAGAAGTTCCAGTTCCAAGCACGGAACTGCTTTGGGGAGAGCGGGGGTGCTCAGAGCCAGGGTCTGTCAGTGTCTCTGGTTGTGAGGATCTTTCTCTGTCAGAGTGGCTGCTGTACTGAATGGAGAGGGTTGGGTCAGGGGAGTCCTGCGTGTGCCCTGGCCACTCTCAGGGAGATCCCGTGCTGAAGCAGTGCCAGGCTGCCAGCCTGGGGTGGGGCAGGAGGACTGGGGGCTGCAAATGGCTGCACCTGCCTGTGTGAGTGTCTGTGCCCTCTCCTGCACGCCCACACTCCCACACGTTCCAGCACAATCCTGCTTGCTCACGTGTATGTATATCTCCTTCATTCTATTCTTTCCCATGCACTTTGTCCATTTGCTTTTCTGTCCTCCCTGTTGCTACTGTAATCTCTCTCTTTCTTTCTCCCTTTGTTGCCTGGGCTGCTTTGCTGCCTCTTACTTCACCATGTCCCTCTTTATTCCTTTTGATAATAATAACATTAGAACCTACATACAAGTCCCCAAGGTCCCAGCTCTGTGCAGATACATGAGGAAAGACCCTTCAAAGCCTGTGTGCTGGGTTGAGAAGATTCTCTCAGTCTCACTATTTCCAGGAGTGTCAGAGGCAAGGGCTGGATTGTGAAATAAGGCCTGTGCAAAACCTCACGCTGCGTCCTCTGTCCATCAGGAATGTCAGAAGTGAAGATGCCAGTCTTGTTTGATGGAGTTTTACACCAAAGCCCTGAACCCCTGTGCCTGATGGAGGAACTGAATGATTAATCCCCCTTTATCAGTTGTGCTGAGCAGAGTGGTTGTTCCCAGGGCTCCCAGTCTGTCCCTTCCTCTTTGTGCTGTTGGTTTGGTAGTGACATTAAAGTGAAGCTACTTGCAGATTCTGTTCCAGTCTGCTGTGTTCACGTGCTTCGAGCTTTCAGAAATGTTCTCCCTTTCAACTGCAATTTGCACATTTGGCCTCTGCTGAGAGGTGATGCTTCAATGGGATGCTGAAGTCTGGTGGTTGGAAAGCAGTGTTTCTAGTGATGCACTGAGCTTTGCATATGTGATACCCACTGTATTTCCCGTGCTTGAAGGCCCTGTGTGGCTGCTAGATGCTGGCTCACAGTCTGCAAATACAGCAACATTTAGCCTGTTGCTGTTGTCTGCAAGTTGGGGGAGGAATCAAATCCAACTTTGTGGAGGAGGAATCAAATATTTTTTGTCACTCAACAAAGTGGTCAGAGTTTCTTGCAGAAGGAAGGCTGGTGCTGTATCTGGCTTGCAGAATCATATCCAGAGACCCACAGGCTTGTCATAAGGATGTATCTCTGCTGTGCTAGTCCATCACAACTCAGACCATAGCTAGCAAAGGACTCTGAAATCAGGAGACACATTTAACAGTTTTTGTCCCACTGAAAGTCCTCCAAGGAATGTACTTCCTATGTGTCGTGGTCTCTTTCAGCCTTGTTCAGCCACGTTCCAGTTTTTTGATGCTTCCACTTCAGCTCTCTCATAGGTGAACCTTCTGTTATTTATGCCCGTGTCCCAAATCTCCTTGCTGAGAGCTGGATTTGGGAAAAGAGCAAGCAGTAAAATCAAAAGCCATCACCTGTTCCTGGGGTTTGCTGCTCTTTGCAGCCCTTTGAGTTTATGTACAGCAAATGTCTGTTGCAAACTCTGTCTCTGCAAACAGCAACAGGCTGTTTTGGGATATTTGCTTCCCCTGTGATTTCTCTTTGAGCAGCACGACCTGTAGGCAGGTCATGACTCAAGAGCAGTAGAAGGAGATGGGGGTGGGCTGTGGCAGCAGGACCCTCTGTTTTTGTCTCTGCAGTAAAGAGGCTGAAACACCTGTGCCAGCCTTTTCCTGGGCACCGTGGAGCACTGTGGAGTGTTTTTGCCAGCGCTTACATCGGTCACTTTGTTGGAGCTGGCTGTCAGCAGGGTCATTTCCTTCTTTCTTTGGGCAAAGTGCCTCAGAGAGCCTGAGAACACTTTCTGAGGAGAAACTTGGTCTCTCCACAGACCTGGGGGAAGATGTCATTTGTGGATGCAGCAGAGTTGGCAGCTCTGGGTCCTCCACATGAAGATTTTGGGAATTCCACCTGGGAGCACCTATGTGTCAGTGCTGGCAGCAGAGAGCAAGGCCAGGGGCTCCCAGAGCAGGTGGCCAAGATCCTTCTTGATGAGATGTCTAGTCCTGTCCCAGGCTCACCACCCTGGGAAAGGGAAGTGGGTGGTGTAAGCTGTTGCTGCCCTTAGGTCTGCCCCTTGTTGCTCTGCACCTTCCTGCAGTGCTCAGGAGAGTCCCTGATACGTGAAGGTGGAGGAGGAGAGTGATTTCTCCCTTGGAAGTCATGTTGGAGAAAAATGAACTGGATCTGGCCAGGTGAGATTTTTGAACAGTACCTAAGTTCTATTGGGGCTGCTCTGTGGTGGCTGCTTCTCCAAGGGTGTATATTGCTTTGAACTCATCCTGAAGCTGTTTGGAATGTGGAGAGTGGCATCATTCTGCTTACAGGGGGTTTGTGAGAGGTGTAATATTGCTGGCAGAGCAGAGAAAATTGGTGTCTGTCCAGTACAAGGCACTTTAGACAGGACAGAAATTGAATAGAACCTTGTCACCTGTTGTAGCATTTACTGGTGTGTGTTGGAAGATTTGCCCTTCCTCGAGGCAAGGAGGAAGGACCAGCCCTGGAAAAGGCAGTGGGACTGGTGTGTCTCTTTCTAAACTGTCCCATCACTCCTGCTCTGCAAACTCTTCTCCTCTTGCTAGTTAATATTAGTATTCCGTTTGTGGAACGGGCGATGCAATTAACACAAAGGTACAGTCATTCATTCTGGCTGGAGGACTCATGGGATCAGATGTACTGGGGATAGGAAGCGGAGGCTTTCTGCTGGGAAAGAATGTCACAGCACAGCGGACACAGAAATGAGAAGCTATTAATAATGATCCCGGAACTTCACTTCCATCAGCTGTTTATTTAAAGGTGCTCCATATTCAAAGCCTCCTGATTTATGTGGGCAATAACACTCACAGTCCTGGGATCACTTTTTTAAGCAAGGCTAATGGGGTGAAACCATCATACTGCGACAGTAGAGATCAAGCTGGGAAAATGATACTGGAGAGAAAAATAAACTATTGCCTAGATAATCCCTGAGCTACGCTGGGCTGGGAGCTGGTGTGAGCTCCCTGCTCTTCCAGCATTTATTAAGGCTTTTACTTCCTTTTTTTTTTTTTCTTGGTCTTTGTGAACAGAATTTAGTGGCCATGAAAGGATATCAAAATTTGATTTCTGCAAGACTGGATGCTAAAATGCTTCTTCATTTGCATGCAAGTGACCTGGGACATGTGGGATCTCTGTCCCTGTCTCCAGAGCCCCCATCCAGACTTGGTCCATTCCCAAAGGACTGGTTCCTCTGGAGAAAGGTGTCTGTGCCCTCTGCTGTGTGGGTTTTGCCTGCAAAGTGGTTGCACAGGAGTGCCTGGGGGGACACAACTGGGGAGTTCTGAGCTGTGGCACTTAGGGGACAAAGGGCTGCTCTGCTCTGGGGGTGTCTGGTTTCCATGTGGGTTCTCTTTGTGGGGCTGTTTGCTCTTGCAGGAAGGGCTTCTTGGTGGGGCCCAAGTTGGGCCATTGACATGTGAATTTTGCAGAAACTCACTGTAGCTACTTTGTTCTGCAGTTAAACCACGGCAGTGGGCTGGGCTCAAAGTGCAAGAAGGACTCGGGGCAGGAGAAGGGTGAGTGTGGTGCTGGTTTCTTCTGACTGCTCACTGAGCCCTTGGTGGACAGGAGCTGCTTTCAGCAGCTCCCTCTGCACATGGGGCAGTGTGCAGCAGTGCCAGAGGCTGGCCATCAGAGGGTATAGTGGCTCCTGGTGTCTGCAGGGCAGTGAGCAGGATGTTTTCCTGGGGAGGTGAAATAGCCCTGAGGCCACTGAGCTTCGGGTTGAGTTGCTCTGGGCAGGGAGTGACTCCTGGGACATGACTGTAAGCACTGTTCATTGTCAGGAGCTGCTAGTGGTGATGTGATTAGTAGAATGAAGCAAATGATTCCAGATAAATAATGCATCAATCATTAATGGTTGAATGCAAAATTTAGCCTGTTGCTGTTGTCTGCAAGTTGCTTACAAGGAGGTCAGTCCTTTATTGTGCAGGAAGCTGTTATCTGCAGCTCATGGGCAGACGCTGTGCTCTGAGTATTCCTGGCACATGTGCTCCAGTGTGTAGGTCCCTGGCCCAGCAAGAGGCTCTGGTCGCTCCTGTTTGTTCTTTGTGAGGGAGAGATGGGCTTTGCTTCCAGTGAGTGTCTACCAGGGTGACCATCCAGAGGCTCCTGTGGGGCTGCGATGCTCTGGGGCTTGTTCTCAAGAACGCTGCTCACTGCTGAGCTGTTTGTGCTCAAGGTGCAGCCTCAGGGACCCAGGAAGGGACTAGGAGAGCTCTGATCATCTGGGCAGCCCCTCTCCTTGCTGTGCTCCTCGTGGAGACGTTGGCTTTCAAACAGACTTGGCCAAAATGCACTACCTGTGTTGGAGACTCAGCTGCTAGGGATTTCTGCCAGCTGTGGTGGAATATTCTGCACAGTGCTGTGTCTTAGCAAAGCATGTTTGCCTCCTCTTTTGGGGATGAAGCTGTGCACCATTCTGCTTCAGGTTCCTAAATTCCTGTGGTACCCAGATTCCTTCTTTTCTTCCTGGTGCTTAGGAATTCCTGGGGAGCGGGAAGGTTTGGAGCATCTTCTTCCGAACCAGAAAAGCCTGTCTTTAGGCAGGACAGTGTTGGATTTTAGCAGGATGTTGCAGAAACAATTTTCTTACCCATTATACTATCTTCTTTCTAATTTTTATTTAATGAGCTCCTCTGAAAAAAAGAAAATCGTTGTAACAGTTTTCTTAAGTGTGAGAGATCAGGCTGAAATTGGCATTAAGGAGACTAATTACACTCATTCTTCCACCTTCCTAACAGCTGTTTATTGCTGCAGGCTTGTCTTGAGGTGCTGAGGAAGCCATTTAGCTTGGACCAAAGGCACCCAAAGAGGTATCTGCAGTAGAAAGCTGGTATGGGCTTCTAATCTGGGCTGTGCTCAACCAGATGATCTTGTTACACTGCAGAAAAGTACTGTGAAAACTGCAGGTGCAGCCCCCCAGGTCTTGTCCTGGCTTTTTGCTGCTCTCCTGTCCTTCCTCACAGCCTCTCAGCTTCATTGTGGAGGATTCTGTGGGGGCCTGGTCTTAGTCTCAAAATGACAGTGTGCTGTCAGGGGAAGGGACTTCCTCAGGCTCGTGCGTTCTGTGAAGAGAGGTTGCAGATCTCCTGTCATGAAGACTGAGGGATTTCCAAGGACAAAATTGCTAAGAGGATTAAGATGTATAGGGAAGAAGAGTGAGCAGCAGCAAGAGACCTTCCTGAAAGTGATGTGTGCCTGCCATAGTATTTATTTCACCAGAGGACTGAGTCTGAACGTGACCTTGAACCTTGAGAAGCAAATTGAAGGAGGTTTCTTTGAACCTTTCAGACTCAGTATAATACCCACTTGTTATTCTGTGTAGGAATTTGAGAAGTCTTTCACAAGAGGTAGAAAGTTGCAGACAAAGCTATGAACACCTTCAGTTTTCCATTTAATCACACAATATTGAATGATAAATAATTCATGCATCTGCCAAACATTGGCTTAAAAGAACCCAATTCCCTCCACATTTGTCAAAGCGGGAGAATTCCATTTTGTGCTTCTTTATTTTACTTTGTCCTTTAATTCCTATCCAAATGGCCCGTTGTCTGGGCCATCAGCTTTGATTCCACCTGTCCTGTTCTGGGCTCATGCCTTTCCTTTCTTGTCACTTTTGCTGGTGTTCAGGGCCCCAAGAAGTGGCAGCAGGAGGCAAGGAGGGGGGTGATGGAGGTCCCTGTGTGTCCTAGGGCTGTGCCACAGGTGCAGCTCTGGCAGGGGAGGTTGGTGAGGGTTCTCTGCCCCACTGCACAAGAGCACTTCAGGCTCCTCAGGAGCTGCTGGGGCATTAAAAATGTGGCTCTTCTAGGAATGCAACTTCTGACTTTATGCAGGGTGCTTGTAAGGGAACGACTTTCAGATACAGGTCTCTGTCCAGATCCTGAAATGAAAGGTTTGGTCTGAGCTCTAGAGCTCTCTCACCACAGCAGGAGGAGCTCTGTCCATCTCAGAAGTTGTGACAGAGGTGCTGTGATGGCTGCTTCCACCTCCTCTCAGAGACTGTTTTTAAAGAAAAATTAAAAGTATTGTATTCACATAGACAAGGCATGAAAATTCCATATTTGGAAAAAAATTGCTGCAGAGCGAGACCGTTATGGCTGTGAAAACCTCTTCCCTAGGGCAAATGTTGAGATTTTCTTTGCAATTAAAATTTCTTTGAAACTTGGACTAGAGAAGATTTGGAGGAAAAAAACCCTTCCAAACTTTGAAAATACTTCTTTCCAAACAATGCTTGTGTGAGAGCTTTAACAAATACTGTTCCTCACAGTGTGTCTGATAGCAGAAAGTGACTGAACATGAGAAGTCAAAAGGTTGTGAATAGCTCCTGCTCTGGCAGTTGCCTCATTTTTCTATTATAATTTCTTAAGGCAGCATCAAAGGGGACAATAATTAAACTTAAAGCAACTTAAAAAGAAGGGAGAAAGAGGCATATTTATTCATAGAGACCTGAACGTTGTGTAGGTACACATTCCTCTGCCAAAACAACTTTTCTTAACTGTGTGCAAGTTGATCTGAGAAGAAAGGCAGATGAAGGAGTTCCTTGCTGAGAGAATAGTTCCAACGAAGCAGAAAGAGGAAATCCAGAGATTTACTTCAAAAATAAGCATGACTAAACTTTTACTACGGATAATGGGTTTTCTGCCCTGTTGTTAAAGCTGAGGCTATGGTGACATCAGAGAGAGAACTTGATTTTTATCATTGTCTGCCTGTCTTCTGTGCTCTCTATCAAGGCTGAAGACTTGCTGAAAGGCAGATTGCTGCCAAATGTTGCCTTGCATGGTCTAGACCTGAATTTGGGATATGCTTATCCAGTAACTGGTTACATGACTCTTTCACTGTGTAAGTAAAGACAAAAGTAATTTAAATATCTTAATTCAAAAGCCTCTGCAGTTTTGAATCCTTTTGCCACTGATCTCCAGCATTTGTACACAGTGTGATGCTATCTGCTATCCAGGTTAATATCTCTTGCCATCTCTCGCTTGGTTGGCAAAATTTGGTGATATTCTGGAAAGGACACTGGGTTAGAGTCTGCCTTCTGCAGGATCCATTTCAGCAGAGGGTGCAATGGGAGTTCCAGAACTTGCAGTGGCAAAAACCTGTCTAGCTTCCAGATGCTCTCTGTGGCACCAGTATTCTGGTACTTTGTCCGGCTTTATCTGAACATTGAGACTGAAGTGGCACTGATGGGATCTGCTGTGGAATGGGAGCTTGCAGTGCAGTGGCTGTGACCATCACCTGTGTTGATGTGAGTGGGCATCCCACACCTTTTCTCTCAGCAGTGCTGCCATCCCTTACAGAATTAGTGATGTGTGTTCGTGTTTTCCAGTCAAGGACACTGGTTTGTGAGGGCTGCAGCCAGGTTGTGTTGTTGGTCCCTGGTGTTCTGAAACTGCAGAGTATTCCCTGTGGGGCAGGGAGCTCGGTGCCCTGAGCATTCCATTGTCCAGCCCAAAGGAGTAATCCTGAGGTGCCTCTTGAATGCTGGAGAGGAGCTGTGGGGGGCTGTGGGGATATGAGTGGGTGCTTGGCCCAGGTGCTTGGTGTGGTACTGACATCTCTTGTCAAGAGACAGCGTGTGGGATGCTGGAAGCTTGATTGTGATACACCTGCCTGGCCTGGAGTTGACAGTATTTTATATCTGGCAAGATTGCCTCATCTCTCGTCTCTATATTTTGAGGAGAAGTTTATAAAAGAGAAAAACGTCTCATCTTTGCCTCATCTTGTCTTACAATATCCAGTAGAGAAAGTGAGCTCCAGAGAGCCTGAGTTCATGTCTTAGCCCTAGGCTTGGAGATTATGAACCATCTTAAAGCTTTGCAGCAGCCTAGCCATGCTTGTATTACCTCCATACAACAGATCTGGGGAGTGTGCTCTAGCCAGCCTGTTCCTTTTCCCAGGAAGGGGAGCTTTAAGCGGATTTGAATCCTGTTTAACAGGAGGAGATGTGGTCACAGCCCGTGCTGCACTGTAGGCAGTGCTGGAAAAGAATTGCTGTTGGAGTAATTGCTGCTTTTTCCTGCCCCATCTCCCAGCAAGGGCTGTCTGAGGCTGGCCTGTTGTGCTGCCCACGCTCTCACATGTGAGGCAGGTGGGCTCCCTGTGGGGTGCAGACTGAGCTGGCACTAATTTGACCCCCAGAGCTGCTCTTGTGCCTGCTATGGCTTCAGCTGTTCCCTTGAGGTGACACAGCTGACACGTGTGGATGGTGCTGGAGCCAGTGCACACCCTCCGAGGTCTCAGGTAAAGGCACAGTGGGGTCAGAAGGAGCTGGGCAGAGAATGGAGGGGGCTGGTTGGTGCTGGAGGTTGGCCCCACTCTTTAGAAAGGGTTTCCAGATAGGTTTGCATGTTCTGGGAACAAGCTGTTGTGAAACTTGTGCTCTTCTTGCTGCTCTAACAGTGGGGCACTTATGGCTGCTTGCTGGGAGTCCAAGTAGGAGCTTTTGTCCATCTGACTTTCTATCCTGGGTTGTCTCCAAAGGTGCTGTAGTCCTTCCTGTTGGAAGCAGAGCTGCAAACCACTGACAAAGCTGTGACTGTACTCTGTCTGCATCTCCAACCTGCCTCTTACATCTCCCCATGCTCTTCTCTGCAGCCTCCCTGTGAGGTAGCTGTGGTCAGTGCCCAAGCTGGCAGAACAGTGCTGGACCTGTGTGGCTTCCTCATGACAGGTGAGAGATACCTGCTCCAGACCTTGGGCACACCGCAGCTCTTCTCATGCCCCCTTTGTCCCTGCATGATCTGCCCTTGGGAGAGCACATTGTAAGGAGCAGCTCTCTGGCAGCATGGGAGTCCACAAGCTCCCAGTTTTCAGCCATGGGGTTGGGATTCTGCATGCAGGTGCTGGCAGCCACTGCTGTCCCCACCCTGAGGACTGTCCCTGCTGTGCTGCTGTCTGCTCCTTCCTGGGCTTTGCTGGGTAGTGGGGCTGGAGCTGTGTAAGGGGTGCTCCTAGCTCGGGGTCTCAATGCTGGGCTGACCCCAAGATTGTAAAAGTCCTTGTTTCCCAGCCCATGCCGCCAAAGAAGGAGTGTGAAAATGTGTAGGATCGAGTTCTCAAGGTTGTTTGTTTTTCTTTATCTATAGCATTCTTTCTCTGACCTGCTGAGATCCGTCTAGTAAAGCAGCCATGGCAATCTGCCTGCCCTGTCGGGCAGCATCTACATTTTATATCAGAAATTACGTGTATTATATTTACAATAATGTGCCAATAGCTATCACCTATGTTAGACAGTGTGTCTCTACCTTAAACCAATAGAAAAGTGTCACCATCACACCAAGACATGGAGGACAAGAAGAAGGCCAGGACACACCCAAATTCCTCCACCTTGTATCCCTGAATCACATTCTAAAAACCCCAAAATTCTACTTTTCTACCCTGTGTCAATTCACCTATTACACTACTCAAACCCTTGTGGCTTCTAATTCCTCATGTAGAGTTGGCAGCCTCTCCCATGGGCTAAAATCGAAGCCACAGGTGTTTTTGACTTCTTGCCAAGGTCTCCCAGCCCCCTGCCAGGGTCTCAAGACAGCCAGGGCAGCCAGAGGGATGTCCTGGACTCCGACATTCCTAGTTTGAACTCATTCTGCAGGCAGCTAATCCAGCAGCAAGAGGACTATGGGTGTCAGGACTGAGGTATTGCCTCTGTCCAGCAGCCCTCCTACTACAGCCTTCATTTCCTTGTGTCCTCTGGGGTGTGGAAGGGCTGTGGTAAAGCAGAATAAAGCCCAAGCTTTAAGGAGCTCCTCTCATGTGCTTGGTATTCATGCTGTGTCTCTGCATTCTAGAGGGTGGCACAAGCAGTGCCTTGCTCCTGCCTTCCTCCTCAGCAGCCTTTGTAGCATCCTCATGGCTGCTCTGAACAGCTGGAGCAGTCCTGATGCTTGTGCTGGTGGTTGGTGCCACTCTGCTGGGAGGAGTGGGGAGCCAAAGAGGACATCCCAGTTCATGTTTGGTGAGGCTGCAGACTGGGGGTGAGGAGAGAAGGCTCTCTTTCCCTGCCTTTGCATCTTCTGGTACCTGGTGGGCAGTTCTGTGTTTTTTACCAATTATTAGGGCTTGTCAGAGGAGCAGTACTGGTGTGCCAACCCTTCCAGTAGAGCTATGTGCATGGGAGCACTGCGTGAGGTCCCAGGGATGCTCCCTGGCCTCTGGGTGGGACAGTCCTCCCTGGGCTCCTGGGCAGTAATGCAGGACTGTGGTGTACTGGGCACTGCTATTCTGGTGTGCTATTGCCTGCCCATGTCTTCCCCCTCCCCCTGCCTACTTTCTCCTGCATCAGCCTGCATTTATAAAATGAAATAAATATTGACATGGACGGGATGCTATTCAATTTGTCCTGATCACTGGGCTGCGGTGAGTTCTGACAGAGCACAGTGTAAAACATAAGCTCAGGATGTAATTTCTACTGTCAACATGATGTACAGTATAGCTGTGCCAAATGCACACCAACAAACTGCACGAGCTCCTGTGGGGAGGGGAGGGGGGACTGGTGCTGATAATTGGAAGCAGGATGGCAGAGCAGCAGGAGAGGGGACATCCCCCTGGGCCTGGGGCAGTGTGAGGGTCTGGTGCTTCACACTGCATGGAGACCTTGGTGTGGTGAGTGCTGCCATGCACGCTGCCATGTGGGAGCACGTGTGCTGCTGTGGGCTGGGCTGGCTGCAGCAGCAGCTCCCACTGGTTATTTACAGCCCCACTGCTCTCGTGTGGCAGAGAGAAGGGGCACTTCCAGCTGTTGGTGAAAGGTTTTCAATAACATAGGGAAATAAATATTGTGCTAGTCCTAGTTCCTCTGGATGGGACCTTCTGGGGTGTCTTGACTCCTGCTGCTGCCAGGGCATGAGTAGGACTTGGGGCTCTTGGCTTTGTAGCCTCTGCAAGAGGTCTGTGATGTGACAGCTGGAAAGAAGGTTCTGCACACTGAGGAGAGACATGACCCTGAAGCTGTCACAGAAGAGACACAGGCTGAAGATTTGTCACTGGAGAAGAAGGATCTGGTTTGCAGCAATGAGCCTGGGCCCGCATTTTGTGGTGCAGGAGACTGGAAGTTGCCACAGGTTTCTGTAGTTGGGCTTTGATGTCTGGGACCTGGATGAGGCAACTCAATCCTGCATTGCTGCCCAGAGGAAGAGCATGCAGACAGCTCAGCTGAGAATAGCTGAACTTTGGACATGTGACACTATCACCGGCAAACCACATTGGCTCAGATGAGAAATCTGTTAAATATAAAAAACAGCACAATAGCTGAGACTATACATAAGGTTGTGTTTCCCACAGCAACGCAGCCCAGCCCCAGGGGTGTTCAGCAGGACTCTCCTTTCCATGGCAGAATCTGCTCTGTGGAGTGCTCAGATGCAACGGGGCTGAACAAGTTGCCTTGGGAACTGTGGGCCAGCTTGTCTGCCAGCCAGGGAGCAGCTCTGCTCAAGTGGAGCTCGCCCACTGCAGCATCTTCTGCCCTCACTTCCTCTTTCCTGCTTTGCCTTAGTGTGTGCATTTAAGCTGTTCTTGTTACTGGTTTATTGATACTGTTTGGGACTGTGCTGCTTCCATTGGTGTGCTGTAACTCTGGTCAGGCTGACAGAGTGGCCCGGTGTCCATTTCTGAACAAGGAGCAGTTCCATTTGTGTGTGTACAGGGCTGTCTGCAGTGTGTGCCTGGGGTAGCTGTGTCGTGCGGGAAATCAGATGCCGCTGAGGTGTGAAATGATGTGATGAGGGGAGTGAAGGTGGCTCCTACTGCTGTGACAGAGCCAGTGCTGGTGCTTTCTGCCAGCTGTGTGCCCTCAGTGCTGGGTTCTGGAGGCAGTGGGAATGTGCTGCCTTCTTGTGCCAGCTCGGTTGGAGACCCTGGATGCTGATGTTAGTTGTGGTGCCAGGATTTGCTCCATTGGACTGGCTTCCTTGCAGCCTCCCCATGTGTTCAGAAGGCCTTCAGTGTTGCAGAACTGCACCCTGGCACTGGCATTGCTGCCTTGTCAGGCTTCTGGCAGGGCTTTATAAATCTGTGTGGATAGATTTGCTCCTGGATGGCAAGGACAGATGCTGGGTGGGCAGAATGGGAGATTTCAGCAGGTGGTGGCTGCTTCTCCCCAAGGCTCTGGCTGACACAGTTGTCCTGAGACCACTTGCAGATGGATTATTTTTTAAATTCTCTTTCTGGCAGTTGAGTTTACCAGCTACAACTCATTTGTACTCAGATTTTGGATACAACCAGAGGTGTTGCCTGCAAAAGTGCTGCAGAGTGACAGGCAGAGGTGCTGGGTAGGGTGTTCTTCCCACACTTACTGTTTACCCTTGCTGCTGACCTGAAACTCTTGCTCTGGCACAGCTTATGCTGCTCAGTTTATTGACATGTCTCACTATCTGGGTAACCTACTCCAAAATAACCAGAGATCTCCTAGGTGTGAGAATTTGGAGAGGTGCTGTTTGTGACAGTGATGCGCTATGTCTTGCTGTATTTATCTTATGTATACCCAGGTAAATGTGACAAAGCACACTTGCACTGGTGCTGTTTTTGTGAGTGTCTTGCTCTGGAGCCTGCTGTGGGTCGGGCAGCCTCAGCTCCGTTGCTCCAGAGCAGGGACCCCAATCTCTGCATTTGATCTGTGAAGTTTCTTTACCTTCTGTGTGGGAAGAGATGGCTCAGTCCCCCACCTACAGGTAGTCTTGCTCCCCTAAGAGTGCAGTGTTAAATACTCTGGCGTTTGATAGGGATCCTCACCAGCTGCCCTTTGGGAGCAGGGACAGGAAGCACTTCTGCGTGGGGAGGCCTGCCTGCAAGACAGTCATGGCATTGCCAACAGCCTCACCTGGCTGCTGTGGAAATACCTTTATAATAAATGGGCTGGCAAGGAGGAGGAGCGGGGAGCAATGTTACTGCTTCTGTACCATGATTGCTAACTTAAAATACACTGGAGACCCTGTCTTCCTTGGAGCATGAAGTGCACAGGGCTGGCCCATGTGACAGCTGATGTGCATGTGTGAGTGGAATATAGCGTGTGTACATGGGGAGGAAATGTGTGTGCACACTAGTGAGACACAAATAGACAAAAGAAGCCAGTGTGTATGAGTGATCTTAGCTGTGCATGGGGATGGGATGTGTGTGAGACCTTTTGGTGAACAGATTTGTGCACATTGTGTGACACACAACTTGTGAGCCATGAACAGGCAGTGTAGAATGATGCATCGTGGTTCTCAGGGAAGTGTTTGTCCAGACAAGTGAATGCAGACAGCAAAGAGTGCAGCAGACATTCCCTGTTTGGGAAGCAGTCCCATTGGTGGAGTCACACTGGGGAATGGCAAGTGAGGGAAAGGGCTGGAGAAATATGTGGGAGCTGTCCCTCCTCTGAACTGTTCAGATTCATGCAGGGGTCTGTGCAAAGCACAGTCCAGTTCCCTTTCTATGGGGAGTAGATGGACATCTAGTCCAGGATCATTTGCATTTCCATTCACCCTTTTTCTGCCTTCTATTAAGAGTAACAGCTGACAGGAGATGGATTCTGCAGACTGGTGCATGTTTCATGAGTAGATCAGGCTGTGGCTGGTATTGCAGAGCTCTGGTGGAACCTCAGGGCGTTGGTGCAGGGAGAGATGGATGCTGCATCCCCATCTCCTGATGAGGCTTCTTCTCTCCATGTGCTCACTGGATGCAATGTACCCTTGGCTAAAGGTCTCATGTCTCAGCCCTTAGTGCCTTGAGGATGGCTTGAAGCTTACACCAGAGCCCTTTTTCAAACCGTTACCTTTAGAGTCAGCCAGGTGGCAAATTCTTGAACAGATGCTTTTCTCTTGCCTGTGGCTGCAGAGGTGAGATGACAGAAAGGTTCTGCAGGAAGGGCTTCAGGAGTGTCTGCATAGGCTGTACCAGGGGCTGGTACCCCTCAGTGTGAGCCTTGTCTGCCTGTGCAGGACTGCTGTGGTCTGGTCCTGCACAGGCACTAGCAGCTGTGCTGTGCCAGGAGTGCTGCTACACATCTCCTAACAGTGTGGGTGGGCACCAGTGACTCCCTCCAGGCACAGACCTCACTCCTCACAACAGCCAGGACCATGTGGTGAGGGGATGCCCTTGTCAGCAGGGTCCTTGGTCTCGGAGTCCCTGCTGGAGCAGATGTCTGCAGTGCTGAGAGCTCTGCAGCCCTCCCTGTTGTGTTCCTGCTCTGGCAGGACCTGTGGGATTTGGCCCTGCTGTGGAGCACCTGGGGCAGGGCAGGGCAGGAGATGCTGAGCAAGGCTGCAGGAGCAGCATGGGGGGACATTGGGCTGTGTTTTCATACCAGCTCTGACACCTTGGCTTTTTCCAGGCTCCTGGAGATGCTGCTGACTGCCCTGCACCTCCCTGCATGAACCAGCAGAGAATGGAAGTGACCGGAATCATCTGGGCAAAGGACCCTTCAGCAGGCACTGGGATGGTGATCCCCTGGAGACAGGAGTTACAAATGGCCTTGTGAACCTCACGGACACCTGCACCGCCACACCCCTTGCACAGTAGTGCCAGGCTGCCACAGGGCAGGCAGACGTTGGCCACAGCAGCTCATCCTGTTAACTCCTCTGCGAAAACCTTTGTGGAAGAGCTTTCCTTCTCCTCCTGTGAATGCCAGCAGTGGGTGTCCGTGCCCCGTGTGCCCGCCAGCGGGGTGGGCAGCAGGCTGTGTGTCACCCCCTTCCCCAGCGAGACCGGCGGCAGCCGAGCACAGAGCCCTGCAGCTCTGTCCTGGGGGACAGATGCCAGCTGCCAGACTCTGCTCTGGAGACCCAGGAGCAGCCTGCGAGGCACCAGCACTGACTGCTCCCACGGCAGCAGCGGGCAGTCCGGGACACCTCTTGTCACAGGTGTGACTCACACAGGACAGGAGTGCTCCAGCTGCAGGGCACGGCATGCAGCAGGGACGGGGATGCTCTGCGTTGACCAAGCAGCCTCACGCTGCTAGTGTGGACTTTCCTCCTACTTTTCCCTAAAGGATGCTGGCTGCACATCCAGAAGCTCCTGCTCATGCAGCCTCCTAGAGTGCCATGGCGAAGGGTCTGCAGGGCTTCTCGTGGACCATGCTGCTGCTGTTCTGCGCCATCCAGGAGCTGGGGTCCTGGGCCATGCACACGGCGGTGGAGGGCCCTGGCCTAGGGGAGCCCGGGGATCCTGCACTGCTGGCCAGCGGGCGAGTGAAGCGCGGCTGGGTCTGGAATCAGTTCTTTGTGGTGGAGGAGTACACGGGCACGGAGCCGCTGTATGTGGGGAAGGTAAGCTGACCTGACATCTCCATGGGGCAGGGTGGA
The DNA here is from genome assembly GCF_024509145.1 of Vidua macroura. Lineage (NCBI taxonomy): Eukaryota > Metazoa > Chordata > Aves > Passeriformes > Viduidae > Vidua > Vidua macroura. The sequence continues at coordinate 7,087,140 of NC_071587.1, forward strand.
CATGCTGGCGGTGCTGAGCAGAGAGAGGGCTCATGTGAAGGTTGTTCACGGGAGCCTGGCTAGAGAAATACTCTGTGGACTGCAATGGCAGGAGCCTGGTCCCTGCTGGGGGTGGTGAGGTCAATGTGCTCCCAGGGATGATAACAGGACACACCAAGATTTACATCTGCGTTCTTACAGTCGTATACTGGCTTCTTGTGGTGTCTGGGGGTGGGTGCAAGAAGCCCTGTCTCTGTGGGAGCTGCTGGCAGGTGACAGTGCCTTGCTGGGCAGGACTGGGTCTGCAGGTGGGAGCTCACCACACTTCCCTGGTGTGTGACCTCCTGGGAAGGCTGGACATGGACCTCTGCTCCCTCCACTCCTGGTGTCCTGAGGCTGAAGGAGCATTTCACCTTGGGGTTGCTGGGCTTTATCCTTTTCTGGGAGCTTTGGAGAAACAGCTGCCCCATGTGTCAGGCAGACATGGTGTTTGTATTTGGGTGAAGGCAGTGCTAGCTGTTGGGACCAGTCAGAGGAACACGCTACAATCCAGCTAGAGCTGGAGGCATGGGCTCACCCCGAAGGAAAGTGCCCAAGAGCTTGTACAGCAGGGCTGCCTGATGGCCTCAGCCGTCTGGGCATGAGTCTGGAGGAGCTTGAAAATGGGTTTCTTGGCTGGGGGCCAGCAGGGATTTCAGTGGTGATTTGTGTCCGTTTCAGCAGACACTCAAAGCCGCGCTCCTCCGCCGCCCTCGGAGCAGGCACAGCTAATTCATGGCTCCCCTGGGAGCAGCGGAGGCACCGGGCCCTGTCACAGGCCTGGCAATGCCTCGGCTCCAACTGAACCGAAACCTACAACTCACCCGTTTTACAGCCCCTTTCCACATCAGCCACCGCATCGCCCGCCCGGCTCACGGCAGCAGCACTGACATCACTGCCTGTGGTCCCCAGGGCTGAAAGCCAGCAGGGCCAGGCTTTTCCTGGTGCTGGGAGAGGATGGAGTGCTCGCCTGGGACACTCTTTGTCCCCAGCAGTGTGCCAGCCCTCTTAGCAGAGTCTGTGGGTCCAGAGCCTTCCTGCACTGGGGGACCCTGCAGAGTAGTGGGGCTTGCCCTCTGTGGATGCCTCTCACACACCTACACGTGCTTTCTGCAGGGCCAATACCATTTCCATAAAATCTGGGTTCTCTAGCTAATCCTTCTTCTGAACTGTAATTTCCCCTGAGGCTGCTGTCAGTTTGATGTGGATTTCTTTGGGTTTTTTAAATAGAATTATGGGGTCAGCACTAGTTACAAACTTCTGCATGTGGACAGATCTATTTTAGATAGAGGAGAGGATTAAAGGGAAAAAAGCAGATTTAATTAAGTTGCTAATATTTAAAGAAAATTGATGAACTCGGGCTTTATGAGTTGGAGCAAACAGAGTGCGCCTTTATTACGGGCTAGTTTTTATTTGATTTTCTTTCTTTTCTAGCCCCAGAGTCATTTTTTATTTGTGTATCTGTGCTTTCTGTTTAATTGCTTTTAATAAGGAATGTGCACCTCTGTTCATATTTAATTTTGATTTAATTATTAGTATGTAATTAATGGCTTCGTAAGAATTCTGGTTGTAGTCTTTTAGGACAAGGAAACAATTTTTGCTGTTTGACAAATGGGACAGATCAGCCCATTGTCCGCCCGCTGGATGTCCCAGTTCTGCAGACACTGCTGTCCTTGCTTGGGGCTGAGCTGCAGGCAGGGCTGGGTGGTCCCTCTGCTCGTGGGGCCCAGCGTGTGCCAGAGCTGTGAGACTTCAGTCTCCTGCCGTGCCCAGGGGTGGAGGGAGCCCTGAGGCTGTGCCAAGCCTGCCTGCTGTAACGGGGAGGAGAGAACGGGGAGGAGAGAACACCTGGGATGTGGTCGGGTCTGTGGCATCTCCCCTCGTGTTTCTGTAGTCTGCGATCTGGCCCTCCCCCATTAGTTGTTGTTTAGCCAAGCAGCACAGATTTAGCTCTTTTAATCTTCCCCTGTAAATCAATCTCTGCAGCCCCTTGAGCCCAGGCTCCATTTTTCTTCCTAGCATTCCGGTTTGCAGGGATGCTGGTGTCTGCTCCGAGCAGTCAGTGATGAGCAAATATGTGAAGAGGACGTGCTGAGAGCTCAATGTGGTGCTGGATGCTTTATCTCTAGCCTAATTATTAATCATGAGCCCAGTGTTCAGCAGAAAATGCAGGTTTCTGCTGCCTGCGCTGTACAGACCTGGTGCTCCTTCTTCGTTCTGAAAAGCTCACGGAGTAGCAGTGAGAACTGGGAGAGGATGATAAAGTGAAGAGGGCAGCAAGCTCTCCACCAGCCAGCAGGGAGGGTTGGGACTGGATGGCCAGGATGGGATGACCATCCCCACAGACCAGGGCAGGATGCTGCAGGTGGCCAGGGGGGGTGACCACCCCATAGGCACGTTTGCAGCCAAAGCCATCACGGTGGTCCCAGACTCTGCTGGGCTCACAGCCCTATTAGTGAGCTGAGTGAAGGTCTCCTTCCAGGCAAGCCTTGAGAGATGTGTCACCATGGGCAGTAATTTGTGAATGTTGTGCAAAATGCATTGAACTGCCTAACGTGTGGGTCCCTCACTTGTGAAATAAATACATAAACTGTATCTAACAAGACAAATATAATGAAGGCATCGTAAAAAAAGAGGCAGCTCTGGTATAAATTCTTGCTGGTAGAGCTGTATGTCTGAAAGGTGGATTATAGAACTGCAGTTTGGAAGATTGAATGGCCCATAAACATTTTCATATTTCATTAGCCGATTAATGGACAGCTTTTTTCTTTTTGTGGAGGGGGGACATGACTTTGCTGATTCTAAGCAAAAATTGTAGGAAACAAATGAAAGCAGCTGATGAAACCTTTCCGGGGGCCTGTCCCATTATGGATTGTCCCAATTAATGCCCATGCTGCTCTCTGTCAAGATGCATTCTGCCTGTCCAGTTACTGTTAATAGATTTCTCATAAGTGGCTGGATTGTAAAAACCTCATAACTCAGTTTAATGCCACCAATAAAATTATCTCTGGACGTCTGGCCTGGATTCCAGTCAGCTCTTGGTCCATGGAAAACTGCTGTTTACCCTTTCTTTTCCTAATTCTAAACATTGTCTTAATTAAAAACATGAAACAGCAGAGATTGCCTGCAAAGGCATCTTCCTCAGGGTCTGTTTTTAGTCCTGAACATGAGCTAATTTGTCACAATCAAGATGTTGTCAAAATCTTTTGCAGATTTTGTCCAGGTGGGGCTCTGGGTATGATGATAGGACGTTGTGACCCCTGTTATCCTGCAACATAAACCCAGCACAGGGGCGCAGCAAGTGTGTGAGCTCTTCAGCAGGGAGACTTTGTCAGCTCCAGCTGCCCAGATCATGGAAGGTAGCTGTGGCTGAGGCAAAGCAGGTGGATGAGGATGGACTTTGGGCAATTGGTTGCATAGAAGGGGAGGGATGCTGATGGTGAGGTACCTGTGCAGCTTGGGAGAGGTGGTCCCATGCTGCCAGAGTCCTGGGTCCTTGCCCATAGGGAAGCCTCTTTCTTTGGAGTGCAGTTGAGTTGTCCTTTGCTTTTCCATCATCTCGTAACCCCTTATTAAAGGGATTTTTCCCTTGGTTTGTAGTGGGGGTGGGCACTGGCAGAATCTGTAATCTGCAGAGCTGTAACGGCAGGCCTGAAGTTCCAATTTATTGGGCCTTCCTTTATGCACCGGAGTTGTCTGGTGATGCTCTCTGTCACCATCCAGTCCAACAAGCGCAGAGTGAGCAGAGGGGCATCACACAGGGGCCATGGGCATCTTGTGCAGGTGGCTAGGGTTGGGTACAAGCACAGCCCCAGCCTGCTCCCACCCTCTCCCTCTTTCCCTGGCAGATCCACTCGGACTCGGATGAGGGAGACGGCTCCATCAAGTACACCATCTCCGGGGAGGGCGCAGGGACCATCTTCCTCATCGACGAGATCACAGGTGACATCCACGCCACTGAGCGCCTGGACCGGGAGCAGAAAACCTTCTACACGCTGCGGGCGCAGGCCCGGGACCGGCAGACGGACCAGCTGCTGGAGCCCGAGTCAGAGTTCATCATCAAGGTGCAGGACATCAACGACAGCGAGCCGCGCTTCCTGGAGGGGCCCTACATCGGCAGCGTGGCGGAGCTGTCCCCTGTCGGTAGGTCTGCTGCGGGGGCAGTGCGGGCTGGGAAAGCTGCACCTCTCTCTTGTCAAACCTTGAGCCTGCTGTACCCTACAAAAACCACTTGCAAATCCCAGGGATTCCAGAGCTAGGGAGTCAAAAGGGAGAAATAAATAAGGTGGCTTAAGAAAAACAAGTGGATAAATCCTCTGAGCTGATTGCCAGCCTTTGGCTGAGCGCTCAGTCTCAGCCCTAAGCTGTGCTCCGGGGATGGGTCGTGGTGGTGGCAGCTGCCTGCTGTGCATTGACTGTGGCTTTGCACAGCCCCCTCCCTCCTAAATGCTGGATGGTTGGACTAAACCCTCACAAATCAAGGGGCTCATGTCTGCCTGTGGTTCAGATTGGTCTGGGTGGTGCTTCTCCCCCAGCTCAGGCAGTCCTCTGTGTGCTGCTTTGCTGCTCCTCTGAGCCCAGACATCATCCCCTTGTGTGCCCCCATGCAGAACTGCCAGTCCCTTCTCAGCTGGATCTGCTCTTCTCTGAGGGGCCAGGCATTTTTGGCTGAGACTGGGGAATTCATGTCCCTGTGACAGAAGTGTGGCTTCCCTGTGTTCGCCTTAACTGCCCATCCCCTTGGCACCAGGCCCCTCTTAAGTGTGTTGGTGATCAGCCTCACTGAAGCTCTGAGGGCCGGGCTGGGATGATGAGGCTGGGATGGCAGAGCAGGACAGTCGGCTTTGTGCTCACCCAAGCTTCAGGAGGGGTGCAGGGAGGTGATGTGTGAGCTGCAGCACTGTTGCCCTCACTTCTGCTGGGTTCCCATGCTGCTGAGCACAGCTGGAGCCCAGGAGGATGGCTGGTGCTGCACTGCCTGAAGCCACGCCGTCCCCTGTGCACGCTGGGCTCTCTGCTACCCCTGTAGCAGGCTCTGTGTGTCAGCATGTGCTGCAAGCAGGAACTGTAAATCATGTTCCCAAAGGCTGTGTCCAAGTAGCAGACAGCTTGTGAAAGGCTGATGTTGAAGATCAGGCGGGACCCCAACACTGTCAGCAGGAGAGGAGTGAGCACAGGGGGCAGTAACAGTGCCAGCACTGCAGAGAGCCCCCAGGGCAGGGGCAGCAGCTGAGCTGCACCAGGGGCGTGAGAGGCCAGCTCAGGGCAGCCACCAGGTCCTGCTGTGCTGCTGCAGGAAGGTCTGGCTGCAGAGGCATCTTGGCAGCAGAGTGCAGGGAATGGTGCTCAGGTCTGCACTTCCTCAGGACAGAGCTCCAGCTCTCCATGGTTCGTGTGCAGCATATTGCAAGGCTGGTGCGTGGCCTCCAGCAGGTACAGATGTACAGGAATTGCCTGCACCAGAGGAGCTGCTGCTGCCTAGATTCTCTTCATGTATGGAGAACAAGTTCTGAGGCATCCCAAGCTCTTCTTCTGCTTCCAGTTAGCTGTGCAAATCCTTCCCTCAGTCAGAGAGTGACCCCTTGAACTACAGCTGGGTGCTCCTGGAGAAATGAAAGACAGCATGTGGGCACCAAAGCAAGAGGCATCCTGTTCCCAAAGGGAAGAAAGAAATTAAATTAATCTGATTTGCTTGAACAACATTTTAAAAAGCAAGGAATTCTCAACTCTGGGTATTAGACAAGGATCCCAGTTCTTTGAAAATCACTAACAATTATGGAGCTGCCTGATCAGACTGATGTGAACAAGACATATCAAAGGAGACAGTTTCTATGCGAAATTGGAGATCAGAGGGAGAAAGAAACACGGTTTCACAACATGAAAGAAGGCGATTCCTGCAAATTAAAATACTCGGAAGTTAAAAGTGAAGAGGAGTGCTGTGAACGGCGTGGGCTGCATTTCCCAGCTGTGTGCTTGGAGAGGGGAGCTGGAGCCAAGAGCCTGTTCTGCTTTCCAGGCTACCTGCCTGCCACAGCCTCGGAGCCTTCTGCAGTCTGGCCATCCTGGGGAGTGTACGGGCTCCTCCAGAGCAGCCTTGCCCTGGAGATGGCCCAGGGAAGGCTTGACACATCATCTTCCCGTGCTGCTGCTGCCCGGGCCCCAGCAGTGTGAGTGCAGAGCTGGCTTACCCTGCTTTGCCCAGGAACAGGCAGCACGAAGGACAAGATGGACACATCCTGTGAAAGCATAAACAGGCAAGGCTGGCAAGGAGCTTTCTGCTCAACCCTTTGAGGTTCAGCAGCTGGGAGATAGATACGGCTGGTCGTGGACCTGGTGTGAGAAGTTCAGCTCCAGATGCTGTAGGAAGGGCTGAGGGTGCAGGATATGGGAAGCTGCTGGGCCAGGGAGGTGAAGTTCAGGATATTCTTGTGGGAAGAGACCTGCCAGGCCCTTTTTGTGTGGGAGTGCTCCTTTTGTGGCATCAAGGCTGGGTGCAGCTGTGCTCATGGCTTTGTTGTGGTTGGTATTGATAGTGACATTTGCTGTCTCTGAGCTGGACAGAGCATCTCCCCTAGAGCTGTGGGGTATTGTCATGAGGCTGAATGGGGAGTGTGCCTTGCTGCCTTCCTGAGTGGGTAGAGGTGATCCCAGCTTGGCGTTGGCCAAGCAGGAGAACGAAGGCTGGGGAACTTAGGTTGGCTATTAGTGTATCAAGATCAAAGCCTGGGGACCTGCTGGTGGCCATGCCTGCTCTCAGCACCACTTGGATTCAGCTGTGCTCTGCTGGGGAAGGGGCTGGGGCCACTCCAAGGACAGGGCTGCTCTCCAGCTTGGAGCTATAGGGAGCTGCTGATTCCCTGTCTCTGCTGCTCTGAAGCCTTTGCTCTGCATCCCAGCCTGAAAAGTTAAGGGTGACCCCTTCTTCCTCCTCTCATGGTCTTGCCTTCCCAGACCTCACTGGGGTTTGTGCTTGGGTGGTTTTTGTTCTCACTCAAGGCAGCTCTCAGCTACATTCTCCATTCCCTGCCAAAAGCAGAGTCCCAGCTCCCAGAGGTGGGTGCCTTCCTGGGGCATGAAGAGGAATAAACCAAATACAGTCAGATCCGCTCTGTGACAGCAGGAGCAGATCAAAGGACATTATTTGCATAATGAAGGAGTACTAATTGGGAGGGAAAGTCATTTGATTTCCTAGTGTCTAAGAGGGAATAACAAATGAGAGAAGTGCACAAACTCTCAGAGTAACTGGGAGTGCTTTGCAGCACAGCTGCCCCTTGCTCTGCGCTGGGGCCAGGGCAGTGTGTTTGTACGTGCTGCCTGAGACTCTGAGACTGAGGGTGGACTGAAGGCCTCTTTGTTCCAGGATCTTGCCTTGGCAGTGGCCAAAGTGCATTCTTAGGAAGGAGGAACAGCACACACAGGACATGTGATGCTCCTCTTAATATTCTCCCAGCCAGCATCTGTTTTCAGCTTGGAAATTTCTTTGGCTGTGGGTGGTTTCTGGGGGTTTAGTCAGCTTTGGTATCTGTCTTCCATGAACTCATCCAGACTCCCTGTAAACCTCTGCAAAGGGAAGAGGAAAGGGATTGCTGTTGTTATCTGATGGATCAAAAGTGGCAGATGCAGGATGGTCAGGAGGATAGGGGATTTGTAAAGGGCAGAGGTGGTACCTGGAGCTAGCCCCAGCCTATGAGCCAGGCTGGAGAAGTCATTGTTTTCTACACAGGGATATCCTACACTTGGAAGAAGCACATCCAAAGTGGAAGCTGACCCAATAGCTTTATCTGGCCTCCCTTGCACAGCAGAACCAGCTGCAAAACCAGCAATTGGCTTCTCTGGAGAAAACTGATCTGGCCTGGGGCATCAGGAGCAGTAGTGCAACTGCTGTGGGAGGTTTGCAGCCTGGCAGGGAGGGCAGATGGGTCTGTAGAGGGATGGAGAGGTCCCTGCTCAGCCCCCAGGGGAGCTGGGCTGGAGGCCATGCCCTGGAGTCATCCAGGCTGAGGAAGGCAGGGGCTTTTGGGGAGTATTTTCACTGACTCCCCTGTGCCCACAGCACGCATACCAAGGAGCAGTGTGTGTGCAGGATGGGGGCTGAGCTGCAAATCCTGTTTACAGCTTCACTGCTGTCCTGTCACCTCAGGGAGAGGCTGCTGGTCAAGAGCTCACAGGCTGCTCTGTGCTGGCACCCCAGGCTCAGCCTCTGTGGATACCTCTGGGTGGATCTCTCCAAAATATCAGAGTTGAGCAGAATCCAGCACCAAAGGGAGAGACCTGCAGCTGCAGAAGAATGTAGGATGAGACCCAGCCAACTGCCTTAGAACTGCAGGAGCTTCACCTTGTTACGGGAGGTGCTAAAATTAGCTGTATTTTGGGTTCCTTTCCTGACCTCCCTGGGGTCTGCTTAAGAGCTGTCTGCTGCACTGAGGTGTGAGCCCAAATCCAGCACACGGTGCCTCCTGTTAGACAACTCTGTTGGTTGCACAGGGTGGGTGTTGCAGCCCAGAGCTCACCTGTGGGGTCCTTGGGGAGCAGGCACAGCCTGGAGTGAGGAGCATGCCAGGAAAGGCATGGAAATGATTCCATCAGAGCATCACTCCTCCCTTGGTGCATTTCACTCTCATTTCTCTGTGTACCACCATGTCCAGATTAGAGGCGATTTGGCTCTACAGACAGAAACTTGGGGTCAAGCCCTGACTCCAGCACAAAGCTGGCTGAATGCAGAAGTGATTATTGTGAAGAGAAATTGTTTAATCTCTGTGCTGGGAGCAGAGAAAAACACTTTGTTTACCATGCAGTCAGAACACTTGCAGGCAATCGGATTTTCCCCCACTTGCTAGAAAGTACTAAAGTCACTTGTGTGTATCTGGAAGCTGCTGGGACAGCAAGTGGCTGGGAGCTGGGGCTTGCCCTGTCTGTCTTTGGTGAGGTGAGTCCCCCCACTTCTGCACTGTGCTCTAGGTCACGGGGCAGGCTCCAAACACTGCCCTGCCCAAGTGAGGACCTCATCCAGGCTGCCTTTGGCAGCCCCTCAGGGAACCTGAGCCTCTCCATGGGATGCTTTGGTTTGCTCCCCATGGCACCACGTTTACCTGCTCCATGCCAGGGGCTGCGGTGCTTTGTGCAGTGCCTTTCTCTGGCCAGACACCCCAAAAGAAGTTTCACAGGAGCACATTGGAGCAATTGCACCCTGCCAGGTTACTGCCCTGGGGCTTGTCCTGCGGGGTGAGAGGGCTGTGCAGTGAATCTCCTCTGGGCCTGGCTTTCTACCAAGTCAGGATGTTCACAAGATTGCAAGAAACTCACTTCTGCTCCAGTAATTTTTAAGCTACTCTAGTTCATTTTTTCCCCGATGTCCTGCCTGAATGTGTCTGGGGTGCATCAGCCACTGCAGGTGTTTGGGGCCAGACAAAAGCTGTAAATTGCATTGTTTATAAAATCCCACCTGCCTCCTGCCCCATGGCACCCAGGCACCTGGGGTGAGAGTGCTGCACACTGGCATCAGGCCAGGGAATGTGGCTTTGAATGACACAGCACTCCTTGCAGGGTCCCTGATGTTCTGCTGGACTGAAGTGCCTGAGTGCTGTCCTGGAGATGGCCAGATCCACACAGACAGGGCTCTCAGCATGGCCAGAAAGTATCCCTGGTCTCTGCCTGAGATGAAGGTGCTACCTGAGCCCCAGAGTTCGTCTGGAGAGCATCTGGAGGCTCCTGGTTTCACTGCAGAAGGGTATTGCTGCCATGAGGAGGGACAGTCAAGTTTAGCAAGTGCTGCTCATTTGCCTCTTTGCCTGCCCAGAGCCTGGCTGTACTTCTGTCCCTGGGGAAGTGACAGGTCCCAGCCACTTGCTTGTGCATTCAGTGCAGGGCCCCTCTGCTCGTGGGTGTGTTTGGAGTTTGCCTGTCAACATTTCTTTCAGCTGAACGTGTTTGGAGTGAGTGGCATAGCAAGTGGTCTGGAGCTCTCAGCCTTCATGCAGGGTCGCTGGGACTGGCCCCAGAGCTCTGGGTCCTGTGGGAAGGCAGATGCCAGGACAGGCCTGCATTGCTATTCCAAAGGTGCCCTGCAGAGCCCCATCCATCCCATCCAGGGCACTGGGCAGAGCTGCTGTGCCCTGCCAGCCCTGGGGACACTCAGCGTGGCAGGGCTGAGTGGGGCTGAGCTCTGCCCTCACGGGAAGGGACCCTGCAGAGAAACAGCTCCTGCATCCTGCAGCTCCTGGGGCATGGCGGGCACCTCTGGGTGTGGGCAGCCCCTCCCTGCCCCGCTGACCCTGCTCACAGCAGAGGAGGGATGCTGCTGGCAGAGCTCAGGGCTGGCTGCTGGCCCTGGCAGGTCTCCAGGATGGCTCAGGGTGTGGAATGGGGACAGCCCCAGCAGGGCCCATGGGGACAGAGGATGGCTGGGAGCCACAGTCAGCTAGGCTGAGGGAAGTATTGCTCTGGAAGTGAGGGTCTTGCTCCCCCTTCCTTCTGGAGGAAATCAGGGTTTGTTTGATCTGCTGTGCCAGATCTCACCTTTGCAGAGGGAGAATAAGAGATCGATTCTGACCTGTTAATTTTTATGTAAAATTGTTGGTTTCCTCTGATCTGTGGAGTGAGTTTGTCGGGGGAGGAACCAAGGTCTTATCTCATTTTACATGTCTAATTATCTCTGTGGATTTGGGCTCAGGCTTCTTGGTTATGGGAGGCGGGTGATACAGTACATGATGGATGTTTAGATTTTATTTAGTGTATCTTTTATGGCTAAGGCATGTGCCAGAAAACTAAATAAAAGCTGTACATTCTGTACTTGCTGTGGGCAGTGCTGTGCTTGGAGAGCAGGGACTAATATTGGAGCAGGGAAAGCTTGTCTCTTCAGGAAGGAGGGGACCAGGTTAAGCTGAAATTGAGTACCATTGCTCTTCACATGGAAAGAGAGAAGGGTGGGAAAGGGATAAGTGGAGGTTAGGGGAGGATGCTGGAAAGTTAAACTAGTAAATTCCTGATGCCCTTTAGGTGACCTTGAGCAGGCACCTTTGCAGACAAGAAGTCAAGGCACAAAGTGGGGTCAGTGTTCCCTACTTGGCTGATGTTGCTCTTTTGTTAATGAGATGCTGTGAAGGCAGGTGTGGAAGGGCAGAGCCTTCATCACCTCTGGCATTGCTGGCTGCAGCCCAAGGGCACCGTGGCCCATCTCTGCCTCTGAGTGAAGGTATCTTGCTGCAATGCTCCTCGTGCTGCTTGGTTTCCCTTGCCCTAGAGCAGAAAACTCTGGTCCCAAACATGGGGCTCACTCCTGGGACCTGGAGGTGGATCTCCTGCCCTGTTGCTCCAGTTCTTGGGAGTGCCCAGCAGCTGTGGGCCAGGAAGCCTGAGAGCAGCAGCCTACCTCACCTGTGCAAGCACAAACCGTGCTCTGGGTGGGCACAGATCCTGCTTCCTCTTCAGACTCTGCAGTTTGGCAGCATCCAGGTAAATACTGGAACACAGGGAGTACAGCTGTGTCTGATAGGGATGGATTAGGAGGTGAGTTATGCAATTGAATGAATGCATCGTGGGGGAAGCAGCATGAGATGCAGAGTCTGGTGCAAATGTTTAGTGGCCAGCCTGCCTCTCATGATCCCTGGTTTGGGATGACTGCACGAACAGGGCTGGAACAGGAGGCTGTGGTGTGCTCCTTGGGGCACCTGCTCTGTCTGCAAATGTGCAGTCCTGACACAGGGTGTACAGGACAAGGGCAGGGAAATAAACTGATGGGCTTGGGTTCCTGTAGGTGAGTTTTGAATCTCCTAACCCTCGGCAGGAACAAGTGGTTCTTGGAGCGTGGGATGTTTGTGCAAAGTCAGCAGGCCCTGCCTGTGCTGCAGGTGCAGGAGTGGGTGCTGCTGTGGACACTGGGCTCTCAGCTGATCGCTGCCAGGCTCTGCAGAGGGAGCCCTCTCTTGTTCCCAGGGGCAGGTACTGCTTTCTGTGATTCTCAGACTTTGGCACCTCCAGCATCCCTAGCAGGCTTCTCTACTGCAGCTGGGAGAAAGATGCTTGGCGACCCTGGTGTCATTTCCCTTCTCTGGTCCCTTTTTTTTTTTTTTTGCTTTCTGATCAGAAACTTCCAAAGGGAACTTGCCAGGCTGCCCGAGGGAATGTGCAGTGCTGGTGTGGGAGTGATCTGCCTTGGCTCATACCTGCTTGAAGGAGTTGTGTTATGGCAGGCAGAGGAGGAGGAAATGCAGCAATAGTATTTCTTAAACAGTTGTTTGCGAGGCAGAGAGCCAGTGTTGCCGTGGTGTAAAATCTGGACGTGCCTGGCAGGGATGCACCATAACTTCACTGGAGACAGCAAAGCATAAATAAGTTGACTCAAACTAGCTTGTTGCTGAAGACCGATGAGGGGGATTCTCCTGTTATCAGCAGAGCTGCAGCTCTGAGAAGGCTGCCAGGGAGAATGAAAAGCAACCATGGCAACTGCTCGTTTCCCTCAGTGAACACCCTTTCCAGGAGATCAGAGTGAACTGGACTGGGGGAGCATGTGCATCCCAGCTGCTCACAGCAGCACTGCTGTCTGTGCTGCCTCATCTCCTGCCTGAGTCCAGGCAGGGCTGGTGCAGGAAATCCCTGGTTTGCCTGCAGGCTCTGGGCTTGTGGTCTCCTGACAAAGAAGGAGGAAGGCACCAGGGACTGAATTCCTCATCCTCCTCTGGATGGTTTCAGCTCCATATCTGCCTCCTGTGACATAAGAACAGAGGCTGCTTCTGACTGACTGGTGCCAGTGTTTGACCTCTGGACAGGGATGCACTGAGTCTGGTGCTGGAGATGAAACAGGGTAGCCTGTCCTCACAGTGCTTTGGTCACACCACCTCCTTTCTCAAGGTGTCTGTAGGTAGGGGTAGGCTTCCCTTCCTTTCTCCCTTCTGTTATCTCTAGATCTCAGCCCCTTTGCTCCTGCCCCCACCCTCATGTTCTGGGTCCTGCTTTTGTTAAATTGAACATGATGTCAAATTAAAGCCATCACAGGGACAGTTGGAGTGAAGTACCCAGTTTAATGAGGCAGCCTTGAAAATCAATAACTTAATTGCAGACATTTGATGGACTTTTATCCAATTTATAGTCCTCCTGCCCTGCTACGTGTAGAGCATGAGGACCTGGTGCTGTCTGGCTCTGGGCAAGTGAAAGTCTTTCCTCTCCTCGGGCTGCTGTCCCTGTGCAGGTCTGCCTGCTGCAGTGGTGCTGCAGTGTGGATCAGCTGGCTGCTCCCTCTGTGGTCTGGAGGTGACCATGTCACTGTGCTGAGGAAGGGCAGGTGTGAGTATGACATCCCCAGCTCCTTCCCAGATGGTCCAGTAGAAGGCTACTGGGAGAAAAGCTCCCAGCTGTTCAGACCAGTGATCTCCTGGAGAGCAGGTCCTGCTCCAGGATGGCCCAGGATCCTGTCCCTGCTGCCACTCTGCAGCACACCAGAGGCATTTGCAGTGTCTGGAGTCCTGGCTTTCAGGCATTTGGCAGGGAGGTGATGCTGCATTTGCACCCAGCTGTTCTCTTTTCCCTCATCATTTGCAAGCAATCAGTTTTGGGCCCTGCTCTGAGGTCTGTGCTGCTCTTCTAAACTCCTGCCTTTGTTTTCCTCCTTGTCCCTGCTGCAGGCACCTCTGTGATGCAGGTGATGGCCTCTGATGCTGACGACCCCACCTATGGGAGCAGTGCCCGGGTAGTCTACAGTGTGCTGGAGGGGGAGCAGCACTTCACTGTGGACAGCAAAACAGGTGAGCAGCACCCAGCTGGGCTGGGCCAGGAGACCCCACAGTGGCTGTGGGTCCTGGGCATGACTGTGAGCCAGCAGATTTGTGCTGGCCACTGGTGCTGGATACTCCTGGCAGGGGTGGTGGAGAGGAAGCTCAGCAGCCCTGCTCAGGCTGCTGCCCAGCTCCACGCCCTGCCTGCAGCAGGCAGGATCTGCAGCTGCCTGCCCAGAGTGCCTGGTCTGCACCTGCACTGGCCAGAGATCCTCTCTGCCTGGAGCAGGAATGCCCCCACAGGCACATAAAACTTCTGTGTAGAAGGTTTAAATACTACCAAAGGGGCCTTACCAAAGGCTGCATCATTATCACCAGGGCTTTGATTAAAGGTAACACTTTAAATTAAGGATAGGTTTATAAATGTTCTATTAATATTTAATGAAAGAACAGTAGAAGCTGCTCCATTCCTTAATAACTTATAATAGAGCCTGTTGTAAAATGCCTCTGTAATAAATCCCTGGCAGATGATGCTCTGACATACTGGTTAGAGTAGACCATAACCAGGAGATGTTGGGGTATATATTCTCCTTGCCTCCCAGGAGTTTGACTCTCATTACCCTTAATGGGAGCCTCACAAGCTTGCTAAGAAGGGAAGACACTCAAATGCTAATAAGGGATATTTAAGGCACAAAGCATGCAGTAAAGTGCCCATAGTTTAATGAAAAATTGTCAAAGGATGAGCAGACCAAGGAGCTGCAGCTTGTGCTGAAAACTGGACAGCAAAGTCCTCCCCACCCTATTGCTGAACCACAGTGGCATGAGCTGAGATCACCCCCTGGGCTGAAGTACCAAGTCTCTGTCAAGCTGATAGATATTTTCTAAGGCTGGAATTTGTTCGGAGATGCCAGTGTAAGGAGAGTGTAAAGGAGGTCTGTGTGCCTGAGCCTCTGTACCTGCAAGAAACCCTCCACCTCTGACCGTGCACGTGGGGAAGCTGGGTCCAGCCCTGGCTCTGCCACCAGCCTGGCTGCTGCTGGAGGAATGCTCAGGTTTGGGAGTTTGGGAGCTCCTACACACACCTGACAGCAGCACTGTGGCATGTGCTGGGAAATGCCTCTGTCTGGGCTGGGGCTGGTGCAGTGGGGAGAGGGCACAAGCAGCAGGTTGGGGCTGTACCCACCCATAGCTCAGGAGCTGTTGCACCTGGGCTCTCTTCTCTCCCAGATTTGCTTTGTTTTATATTGTGTGTGTAGGAACAATAGGCTAAACACTGAAAATTCAGGTGCACGTGAGATCCTGTTAATCTGAGACAGCTTTGTGTGAGTGGAAGTCTGGCTGCCGGAATGGAGAGGGACCACTGGGAGCAAATTGCACAAGCCAGGACGTGCAGAGGCTCAGCTTCCTGCCACATTAATGCTCCATATTAAGGCATAAACTAAAATGGGCCCTGTGAGACTGTGGTGAGAATTAATGTCACTCTGGGAATCCAAGCTTCTTGATTCCTTGACTTTTTGTGTCTTAATTCTCAAGCTGGCTGTTTCATACACTGGGGGGTTGATTTACTGTTTTACTTGCTTTTGTTTCACAAAGGCAAAATTGCTGACAGTCTGCAGAAGACTCCAGCCCCTCTTGAGCACATCTGTTTGCAGGATATCTAGCTGCTAACACAGGTGTTGGGGCTGACTCTGGGGGGTCTCTGAGCTGCAAATGGCCTGTGGCAGCTGCCTCACCAGCACTGCAGGAACTGCAGGGCTGCAGCTCTGCCCATCAGCCACTCAAGTTGTGGCTGCAGCCTGTCCTGTGCCCCTCTGTCAGTGCTGGTCCATGTGGGTGCAGCTGTGCTGCAGGGGCACAAGGTGTCATCCTAGCCACCCAAGCACACCCCAACCTGCTGCACTCTTATTCTGTTAGAATAAGACTTTATGCTGCACAAGAGAATCCAAGTCTGATTGCCTGAGGTGGCCCAGCTTCTGCCCTGAGCATAAGATTTAATTATCCATAGCAGCAGCGTCGCTCTCAGAGCCACCATTGTTATTAATGGCCATAAAAAGAACCATAAAAACTTGGCATGTTACATTTCTTATAATATATGATAATGAAGAACAATTTGATTTCCATTTTTGGTTTTGACCTCCTTCTCTGCCGTTTCTTGCAGGTCCATGCATGCATGTGCTGCCTTGCACACCACCTCAGCCCCTGACTCCTTCCAGCACAGGTTCTTTCTTCCCCCTTTGTCTTGTGCTCTTTTCACACCCTCCTTCATAGCACAGGTGTGGCGTGTACAAAAGTGGTTTCCATGCTTGAGTACAGAACATGGACCACGTGTAGCTGACTTTGTCTCCTGTTCTTGGATGTTTCCAGCTGTAGTGTTCAGCTGGGATTTTGTATTCAATGGACCTTTCACAGGCAAACCCAAACTGTCTGGCTGCTGTGCTGTGCCAAGTCCTGCCACTCAGTAAGCCCTGAATGCCTGTAGCATCTCAGAGGGAGACAAGCATTTTTGGAGGGAGACAAGCATCTAAATGGCTCCACTGGAATAGTGGGAGCAGCAGGATGGCATTTATGCTGTAGGAAGATTCCAGAATTGAATGATGGCGAAGAGAAAGCTTGTGCTTGTGCTGATGCACATGAGCTTTTCTTTCTTTCATATACAGCAGCCACTCTCATGCTTTGAGATTAGTTTCACAGACTGAAACTTATGTTGTGTACACCAAATCAGGTACAAGAACTTCACCTATGTGTGCTGGAGGTCAAGGCTGGTTTTTCTTCTGTGAGTGGGGAGCTTTATATGCATAAGCTTTTGAGGCAAGGTTTTCTTGCCAAGTGTAAGAATATCCCCGTGGCTTGTTGCAAGAGCCTGCAGGCATTAAGCTTTGTAAGCTTTGTGCTGCCTTCTTCGCTCAGACAGGGTACAGGCAATCTTTGCTCCTTGCAGCAGGTGAGCAGCAGTGCCCGTGCTGTGGCTGCCCTGATCTGCTGAGGAGGCTGTGCTCTCACAGCAACCAGCACACAGCTCTGCCCTGCTGCTTCCAGTTGAAAACAGCCTCTTCTGCTGCTGTGCTGGGTGTTGGCTCTGGGTGAGAGCACTAATCTGACAGCAGAATCCCCCTCGCTGCTGCTGGGCCACGAGCCCAGCTCTCCCAAAGTTACACAAGGTGGGAGGTTGAGTGGCAGCTCCTGTTCCAGCTCCAGGAATCTCATCCTCACCAAGATATTTCAAGCTTGTGCATTTCCAGTACAGAGATGTGCACCTGAGTGTGAGCACTCTCAGCGCATTTATGTGAGAGGAGAAGTCTCTGCATTTAAATCCACGGACTGTGTTTTCATGCTGCTTTATATCACCCTGCATTGTCTGTACCACTGCAGATTATTCACCTTTATAGGGGAAAATCTCTCTTTTGGCAGGCAGCTGTGCCTGCCTGCTCGTGTCTGTTCCCGTGTCCTTTGCAGTGCCCTTTCTTATTCCTGGGTAGGGTGGCTGGAGACTCACTGCTGCCTGTGATCCCTTGCACACAGCCTTCCTTGGGAGGGAACCTGAAACTGCTCAACACTCCACAACCTGATGCCTCTGTTTCCAGCAGTTTTGTTCATCCCTTTGTAGGGATATTGAGTGCTATAGAGCAAACACAGCATGTAACACCATAGGTTTCATTATGTTTGCTTCCTTAAAAGCCAGCTTGTCAGTTTTGGGGCTGTGCATGGGAGCCTGGCTTTTTACCGTAAGGACAAGGTTGTTCTTCAAATCTGTCACTCTGCTGAATGCAGGGAAAAGGCAGAACTCAGAAGGTATTTGAAATGCAGTCTGGAATTTGTGATCACTTAAACCAGCTTCTGAGTTCTAGAGTCTGTGTCCTGATTTAAAGACTGAGCCATAAGGGCTTGGAGTTTTTTATGCCAGGGAGAATGGAGATACTGGCCTGCTGGGATGGAGCTGATGGTTATTTGTGTGCAGTCCTTAGTTGTTTCATCCCTACCTGTGTTTGGAGACAGACCTGCCCTGGTCCTGGGGCAGTAAGGCTGGACTGGGAGGGGAGCTGTGTCTGGGAGCCTGCTGCACATTGAGCTGGGTTGATGAGCTGTTGATCTGTGTGATGTGGTGGTGGGAGGCAGAACAAGTTTCTCTGCTGCTCTTGCCAGTTTGTTAAAAATGCTCCTTGGTGCCTGGAAACACAGATGTACCAGTATGTGTGTGTTCCTGTGTGCCCAGAGGTTGTGCAGGTCTGTGCTCCATCCCTGTCCCTTATCCACCAGAGCTGTGCACAGGCACAAGGGAGTCTGAGTGTAAGGCACAAGAGTCTGCAAAGAAGCCACATCTATTTAAGGGGATTCCTCTTGTCAGCGAGATTGAACATTAACAACCCTTTTCCGAGACTGGTGCAGGAATTTCAGCTGATTTGGGACCAAATTGTATGTTTGGTCATCTTGAGGAAATTCGAGTGTATTACTAATGTGCCGAGGGAATTAATGTTAAGTGATGAGGGACTTAGCTGCTAAAAGAAGAGACAAAGGAAGGGTGAGTGTGCTGGCTTTGCACTGGCATGGGCAAGGCTGATTGCAGCCTGGAACAAGCTCTTGTTAAGTGCTTCATGAACCTTCTGACCCTCTGTGCCTCATACTTCACTCAGAGCACCTTTACCTTCTGCCTCTCAAATTGTGCTGAGCTGAAGGACAGGATGGGGGGCTGAAGGGTGACTGAAGTGCTGGTTCTTGGAGCCAAGACCTCTTCTGCAAGGGCTGACCTCCTCCAGGATGTGTGCTTGCAGCAGGACTCATGTCTTGGCAGATATATTGGTATTTCTGTGTCCCTGCAGGCAGGTGAGGGCACAGGTGAGGAATCTGCAGTCAGTTTGGCAGGTGCCTTGCCATTCCTGGCCTGAAGCAGAGATGGGTTTGATCTAACTGACCAGGCTGCTGGCAGAAATTAATCTGTTTTATCCAGCTAAATAGGAGAGGGATGGAGGAGACAGACCCAGATTCTTCTCAGGCATGCACAGTAAAAAGACCCAAATGGCAGGAAGATAAGGCTTGTCACCATGATGGTGGCACTTCCATCCCTGGAGATACTAAAAACTTGAATCTTTATGGCCCAGGGTAATCTCGTCTGCATTTGAAGACTGCCTGCTTTGAGCTGTAGATGGATCAGGAACCTCCTTAGGATTGGTCCCTGTTTGTTAGTCCATGACTTTCTGGCTTATTGCTCCTCCTGCCCTCAGCTGGAAGGTGCCTTGTCCAGGCAGTCTCTGAGGATGTGGACATCTGACCTAGAAGTACCTGAGAGCAGAGCAAAGCCCATAATGATGGGATTCCTGGAAGGCAGTTACCTGCTGAGTGCTTTGTCCTGCTTTGTTTTTATCACCCAAAGAGAGTCTGCTGTTGGAGCAGATTCAGTGGTATTTATGTGATGCTCTAAGTGTCCCCTTGCCTGGTAATTATACTGATTAATCTGGATCATGCTGGAAAGCCACATGTGCCTTGTACCAGAGGGTATGCCACCATGTGTCCACATTATTCAGCTATAACAGATACTGACAAGAATGGGGGAGACAAGTCTGAGCTCGAGGTTGTTCTTGCTTTGTTAGCAGTGTCTGGGAAAGACAAAGTTTGTCAGTTTTTCCAGCTGGAAAGAAGGTGAATCTTGGGAGATGATAGCAATGACTTTTCTGTGCTCTCTGTACAGCCTTGAGGAAGATCTGTCTCTATCCCTTGCAGCTTCTTTGCAGAGTCCCTGGGAGTCAGGTTTTGGGAGCAGAGACTATCTTGGCTCTGGAAGATGGGACCATGTGGGTTTGCTGCTGGTGGGTGTTTGAGGCAGTGCCCTTAGTGACACATGAGAGCCTGATTTGCCACAGCCATTAGCGAATGGTGAGTGGTACCTCGGCCTAGAAGACAAAGCCAGCCTGACTCTTGGGCTGGTGGCCTGGTGTGGCCCGTGCAATTTGGGAATAGCATCCCAGTGACAATCCTGATGGGCTCCTGGAGGTCTGGCAGTTTGTCTGCAGCAGATCCCCACCTTTCCAGGATGGACTCGACACACAACACCATGAGAGGGAGTTTCTGATCAGTCTCCACCCTGCCACAGGCAGAGATTTTGTCTGTCCTGTGCTGCTGGAAGAACAGGAGCTGGCTGGGGACATTTGCCCTACTCTGCATGTGCCAAACAGCCTGGACTTGCTCCCCGTTGGGACGAGTGACCTTGGAGGTGTTCTGGGAAGTGCCTGAGCACTTTCCTCCCATCTTGCATGGCGTATTATGAGCTATATCATTACGAGCAGCTCAGTTAAGTCATTACAGCGTTGGTGAATGCATGAGCTTTTTCCCTCTCATCCCAATTCATCACTATTGTGCTGACATGAATCATTTTCATTATAAAATGCTTCAGACCCCGTTAATTAACAGAATTGCTTAAATTTCAATGCGATAGCGCTTGCCCAGAAATAACGGTTTTGTATTCACAGTGGAGTGGCAGGAGAGGCCTGTCAGCACGAGCAGCTGGGGCTGGCCCCTGAGCCCTGGCTGTTTGTGCTGCCCAGGTGGGAGGGTGCCATCCTTGCTGGCATGGGTGCCCACAGGCACGTCCTTGCCTCCCCTTCCTGCGTCTGCTCTGCCTCTCTGTGCGAGGTGGAGTGGGACTCCTTGCTCAGTGGCTTCCTCTGAGCAGAGCCAGGATGAATGAGGGGGTCAGAGCAGACCCTGGGCCCCATCACAGGATAATCACCTGCTCCCTTATCCGTGGGGCTGAAGGCAGGAGAGTCCAGGTGATTACAGAACTTGAAGTGACAGAGGGACGAGGGAGACTGGGTGATAATTGTGCCTGTCCATGAGAGCTGGAGAATGGCAATGACCTGAAATGCTGGTTATGTCTTTATAATAAATCCTAACAATGCTAATCATTGGAATAATTGCTAGTTTCAGAAAGGAAGGAGTGATAAATATCTCCTGAACAGTTTTGCCAGCTCCTGCTGCACCTGTAATGTCATGCAAAGGGCGAGGGGGAGGAATTTCATCATCCCAGCTCAGTGGCATTTCTGGCTGCCTTTGGGCCACAGCACCAGTGACTCCATGGTGTGAGCCCTTGTCTAGAGGTCACACCAGGCACTTGAATGGGGAAACTGGAAACCTGCTGGCTGTGGAGTAAAGATACCTGGTAGCCTTGGGGTCTATCCCTGTAGCCATATCTTGGCTCTTTGCAGCCTGCTGGAACTCAGCTCCCACTCTGCTGTGCTCTTGGTGACTTGGACCTTTGATGCTCTAGCACTGCTCAATGTGCTGCACATCAGCAAATGGATTGTAAGGTGCTCAGACCACTGGGTGATTCTCTACTGTTTGCTCAGCAAGAGAGGAGCTCCCTGTTCCCTCTGGGTCAGAGCCCACACTGGGGACCCATTCCAGCAGCCTCCTCCCGTTGGTCCCTAGCACGAGGTAGGATTACTGGTGAAACAAAGCAGAGATGAATTTGCAGTTCACAGTAGGAGGAGGCAAAGCTGATAGTTAAACAGAAAACCCTGGAAGAGAGAGGATTTAGAAAAACATAAACCAGTGTCTAAATCTGTGGGAATGTTAAAAAACTGAGCTGGAGGGGATTTTAAGCTGATTTCTGTCTGTTATGGGCTGCTGCTGGTACAGTGGGACTGGAATGTGGTGCTAATGACCTTGTATCCATCTAGGCATTCCTTCCTTCCTGACCCTGGTGCCAGGTCCGGCCAGAGTACTTTCTTTCTTTTTTTCATCCTCAATTTTTTTTCCATTTAAATGAAATAGTCATGGGTGATTGGTAATTTCTGCCATGCACAGAGTTTTCAGGCTTTTACTGCTCTTTGTTTTACATTCCTTTATATTTTAGTCTTGGTCTTTTCCCCAATCCCAGATGAATACTGGAGACCTATAAACACTGTTTTTAAAAGAGTTACTTTTGAAAGAAGTACTACCATGCTATTTTGTTAAACTCCAGTGCATTCTCTGGCACAGAGCATGTGTTTTGTCATCTCTGGTCTCCTTAACTTAGAAGGACACTTGAAAATAAGGGGTTTTGTGCAGACAGACTTTGAGAAATGTGCTGCCCGCCCCCCCCCCATTCTCCAAATCACACAAGTCCCCCCAGAGGTGCCCAGGCCACGGCACCTTGTAGATGGAGCCTGGGCAGGAGCACCCCTGTTCTGTAAGGGGTGCTGCAGCAAGCCTGGCTCCTGCTCAGCAGATAAGTGGGCTGCTGCAGATTTGTGCCAGAGGGATTTTGTGACTCAGCCTGGGTTTTTACAGAGCAGACCTTGAGGCTGGCCCCAGCACAGACCCTGCATTTGGATGGGGGTGAGGATGAGTCCTCTCTTCCTGTGACTCCTGTCCCCACCAACCCTCTGATCTGCACAGATCTTTAACCTGCCTCCAGGTCACCCTGGAGAAAAGCACAAACCTCCTCTGTGCCAGGGTTTAACCCAGTGAGAGCTGCAGGTAGCCCACAGGAGAAGCAGCAGCTGGGACTCTTTCACGCTTCATCAGGAGACTTGCTGGGAGCCGGCTGGGCCTGTGGCCATTCCTGGGCTTCAGGAGGAATTTTGGGATGTTTCTGGCTGGCTGACAACCTCCTGGGCTTGTTCTTCTCCCCAGTGCCCTTCTCTCCCCTTAGTTGGCTTTTGCTCACGTGACCTCTTGCAAAGGGGTTTAGCAGACACTGTTTGTGGCCAGCAGTGTGTTCCTGAGGCAGAGGTGGCTGGCAGCACCAGGGCTGTGGTTGGGGAGAGTGTCCCCAGCAGTCGAGAGAGGTGACAGTCCCTTCTTCTGTGCACTGGTGAGATGCAAGTGTCACACCTGACACCAGATATGATTCTGTGGGCATACCAGAGTGAGTCCAGGGATGGGCTGTGAAGGTTGGTGAAATACTGGAGCATCTGCCCCGTGTGAAGAGGGAGATCCAGCAGATCCTGCTTAGGTCTGGATCTTGTCCAAAGTAATCTCCAGTGACCCCTTCCAGCCTCAGCCTGTCTGTGGCTCTGTGACCTGCCTGTGCTCTGTGCTCAGCTGTGCTGCTGCTTTCCAGGTGTGATCCGGACCGCTGTGGCAGACCTGGACCGCGAGACACAGGACCGCTATGAGGTGGTGATCCGTGCAACAGACATGGCAGGACAGCTGGGTGGCCTGTCTGGGTCCACCACAGTCACCATCGTGGTCACTGATGTCAATGACAACCCACCACGCTTCCCTCAGAGTAAGTCCTGCTGGCCGTGGGGATGGGCACTGCAGCATGTCCTGGGTCCTGTGGGTGGTGGGATGGAACCTGCAGGCTGAGCCAGCCTGGCCATTCCAACTGCTGAGGGGGTGGCAATACCAAAGGTTCCTGACAATACACAGCTCCTGGCCTGGGTCTGAATGTGTCCCTGCCTGGCAGCACAGTGGGTGCCACATCCCTGCTCCAGTGCAGGTCCTGGAAGCTTGGCTTCCATCCTGGAAGAATGGCTTGCGTGGTAGGAGAGCAGGGCCAGCCCTTTCCTGAGCCCTTCCAAGCAGCTGGAAGCCAGCAAGGTCCACCATGCTGCTGTCCCCTGGGAGCTGGGGCCAGAACTTGGCTGCTGGCCTGGCCCCTCCTGGCTGCTGTGTGAGAGCTTGTCACACCCTTGCCCCCGTGCAAGGACAGTGACACTGCTCAGGGGCAGCAGCCTTGTCACAGCACAGCTATTTTCCAACTTGCTGCTAATGGCCTGTGGCTGGTGCTGGTGTCTGACCTGGGACCCTCCCCAGACAAGGTGCAGGGTGATCCTACTGTGAGGAGTGGGCTGTGAGGGCTCTGCAGGGCACTCCGACTGTGGCCCAGCAGCTTAAAGCTGGCAGGCCAGGGAAGGGGCTGCCCTGGAGGAGGCTCAGCTCTTGGGCTGCATCTCCTAGAAATCAGAAATTGCAAAGGAATCTTTGCAAGGAATCAGAGAGCACTGATTGCAGGGCAGTGTCCATGCAGAGAAATCAGCCCTTACTTCACACAGCACCTGGAATGTCAGTGCTTCCCAATTACCTTCCCTCAGCCCTTGTTTTTGGCTGGTGTATTTACTTCTCCTGTTGGGGCATTCTGGACTGTAGACACGGTGGGGTTTGAGCAACCCTCACAGCCCAAAGGTGCCCCAGGGAAGTGTGTGAAGGGTGGGGGCAGTTCGAAGGCAGAAGCAGTGACCTTGGTACCCATTTCTCCTCCAGAGATGTACCAGTTCAGCATCGTCGAAACGGCCCCCGTGGGCACTGCCATCGGGAGGGTGAAGGCAGAGGACTCTGACGTTGGGGAGAACACGGACATGACGTATCAAGTGAAGGATGAGGAAGGGGTGGAGATGTTCAAAGTCACCACGGACAGCAATACCCAAGAGGCTGTCATCACAGTACAGAAGGTGAGAAGTGTTGATTGAGTAGGGAGGGCACAGGTCCCTAGGAGGACCCTGTTCTTTGGGGACTGCTGCTGTTGAATCTGAGTTGAAGAAAATCCTGAGTGCTGCTCTAGCAGTAGCAGTTGCATTTTTGTGCCTGCTGATGCAGGGAGAGACCTGTTTCTGCTCTGCCTGCGTGGCAAAACACAGGGCTGTGTCTGGGAGGAAAGGGTGAAAAGGAGCAGCAGAAAGTGCCTGCTGACCCCCAGGGTGGCTTGAGGGTGGCAGTGAAGCAGTGAGCTGTGCAGAGGAGACACCATGCATAGGACTACAGAGAGGAATGCTTACAGCTGTTATTGATAGCACCTGTTAGAGGAGAAAAATGCCCACCTAATTCCTGTACCTGACCAGCAGCACTTTAACTGTATCTGCTTTTGGTGGCAAAAACAATCAAGCAAATACTTGGTGCAGGCAGGGAAGAATGATTGTTCTTCAAGGCCACTGTATGCAGCTTGCCTCGCCTGTAGAAATAAGAGCAGGGTGATTAATGATGAAAACTCGCTCATGTGCAGCACACACTGTGCTGTCTTCCCAGTGAATCCTGGCTGCTCACAGCCTGGGCACCCTGTTGGGGGCCCTGAGTGGAGTGGGCTGGAGGCTTCTGCTTCTTCCTGCCCCCTTGGTGTGGGTGCTGCTGGCGGGAGGGCAAAGCAGAAGCCCCCAGGCTGCTACAGAGGTACTGCTTGGGAGCAGGTGGCTTTAGTGGCTCTAGTGCTGCCCCGATGTCTCTCGTGAAGGAAGGGGCAGCAAAGGGACTCCTTGGGCTGGCTGTGGCTTACCCTCTTCCCTTGTCCCAGCCTCTTGACTACGAGTCAAAAAAAGTGCACACTGTCGTGGTGGAGGCCCTCAACAAGTTCGTGGACCCGCGGTTCGTGGACCTGGGCACCTTCCGGGACCAGACCATCGTGCGGGTCTCAGTGCTGGACGTCGATGAGCCCCCCGAGTTCCGGCCCCCCTCCAACCTGATGGAGGTCCAGGAGGATGCACATGTTGGGTCTGTCGTGGGGGTGGTCACTGCCCTGGACCCGGACACAGCGAACCACCCTGTCCGGTAAAGCGCCGTCCAAACCTCACATCAGCCCCCTTCCAGCAGTGGGCATGGGGTCACCTGCAAGGGACACGTGTCCTGGGAGGGCTTGTGGCCATGGCTGGGGCAGAGGAGGTGGGAGAGTGCAGGTAGAAGTGGCAAGTGCTGCATGTGTGGCCCAGTGTGTGCGTGCCTCGTGGGACAGGCAGATGGCAGGTGAGTGGCAGCCTGTGCACAAGCAGGCACAGCGGTCTCTCAGGCAGCAGATACGTCACTGACAGGTGACGGCTTTGTGAGTTCAAGGGAGTGTCAGGGAAGGTGGCTGGGTGATACCTGTGTGTCCTTGCTGCTGACAGCAAGGTATCTGCAGTGGTACCTGACACCAGGAGTGGCAGGGGGACAGTGGTGAAGGGTGATAAATGAGGTGAGGCTTGGGAGGCACAGAGCCACAGCCTGGCTGTGTGTGCGTGCATGTGTGCATAGGATCAAAGATCAGAGGAGTTTATATTTGGGCAGGGGATATAATCCAGGCAGCAGCTTATCTGCACAGGACATTTCCCATTTCCATTTAATTTGTGGCTAAAGAGATTGTTACCTTGTTAAATTGTTATTACCTAAGGCACAAAGCAGCCTTCTGGGCCTGCCAACTGGCCTGAGTCACAAGCAGTTGGGTTGGAAATCTGGTGTTCAGAAAACATCCTCAACGTGTAGAAAATTTCCTTGAAATGTGTGTTCTGGTGCCAGGTGCCGGCGGGGCTGCAGGCGCCCGTGGAGCCGCTGACTTCCAGGGAGCAGCACTGGCTGTGGCTGAGAGCTCTGCAGGGAGTCAGCCCTGCAGCAGCAGACTGGGAAGGACAGGGGTGGGGATGTGGGGTGGAGGGGGACAGGCCAGAGAGGGCTCAGTTACAGCACTTGGTTGCATTCAGTGATGTCCCCAGTGCCTGTTTGGGGCACTGAGCTCAGTGCTGTGCAGCCATGGGTTTCTGTTTCATGGTGCGGTGAGGAGGATCTCCTGATCCTCATGCAAACAAGGACTATGATGATTAGAAAGCTCAGAAATGCATTTACACATGGAAAGCTGCCATCTACAGATGCCTGGCAGCTAGCAGAGACTAGTGTGTCACAAAGCTGGATGCTCAAAGTTGACTTTAGGGGGAATGTGAATGAAATCAGCCTTGGTGTGCCAGGAACTGTGTATGTGAGTGCTGCACCACTTGCACTAGTGGGTGCTGAGTGCTGAATGTGTTCTCAACATACCTCTGCTCACCTCATCCTGTGACTCTCCAGCCCCTCTCCAGTCAGGCTATGTGTCTGATTTCTTTCTTTGTTGCCCCTGAGCACATGTCTGTCAGCACACACCCTTAGGAGAGTGGTGTGTCCACATATCTGTGTGTGTGCACATGTGCATGTGCTTTTTCACTCGACTGTTTCTAGCAGTGCTGCAGAACATAGATTTTATTTTCTGATCTGTAATTGTAGAAAAGGGACCTTGGGGACAGAACTATTCTTATTCTTGTTTTTTCTTGTTCTTTGTGCTGCTTCCCTGTGGAGCTTGCTGCATTGTTTGCAGACAGACCAAAAGAAAGCAGTAGAGGGAGGCTCTTAATGCTGTAGAGAAGAGACTTGGACAGAGAGAAGCAGATTCACGTACTGGGCAGGAATGAGATGGTGAGAGCCCAAACTTCACTTTGGGAGTCTCTCCTACAGTGAGCTCAGTGCTGGCAAGGCAATGCCTCGTGCTCAGACACAAGGACCCAGCCAACAGGACTCCCAGGCATCTGCTGCAGCTTGGGAATTGCCATGTGTTTTCCCTTGTCAGGGTTGATGCATTCAAATACGTGTCCTGCCTGCAGCTATCCCCAGGCAGGTGGCTCATCCTGTGTCCCCCATGCTGCCCTGTGGGACTTGGTCCATCCCTTCACTCCCTAGTGCTGGCAGTCCCTGCTGTCATGAGCAGTGGCAGTGCAGCAGGGTGAGCCTTCACAGGCATTTAACGTGCCAAGTGGAGCTGCAGGTTGATATTGGTCGTGCTGATGCAGCACCAGTGCAAGAGGAAGGTACAGTTGGATCTCTCCTGCTTCCCTGTCCTCTGGCTAGCCAGGTAATTTAATAAAATACTTTGCTGCGTAGGCAGCTGTTAACAGCTTCAAAGCAGTGCACAGACATTAATGCCAGCACCCTGCAGCACCAGGATGTGACACTAACCCGTCAGCAGGAGAGGCAGTAAGTCACCTCTCGTTTCAAGTGTGCTGCTCGGAAGTACAGTCACAAGAAGCCAGCACTTTTACTTCACCTCTGATACATTAGAGAGCACCTGGTCCTGACGGCATGACCAGCATTTGATCCTCGTCGCCTTGAAGTTGGTATGAACCCTTTGAAGTTGCTGCAGTTCTGTGGATCCCTTTATCTGCCAGCGGCGGGAGCAGAGGCACGGCTGTGCTCCTGCAGGGGCTGCTCTCCCGGACTCGGGTCTGTGTGTTGGTTCTGCCTGTGAATAGGGGACAGTCACCACTTCTGTCATGTCGAGATGCACTCTCCCCTTGAGGCAGGAAAGAACAAGGATTGCCAGAGACAGCAGAGCAGAAATCAGCTCTGTCAGGGTTTCCAGGTCCTGCTGACACCAGGCTGCCAGTAACGAGGTTTAGGAGGTATTTTTAGCCAAATGGGAAGGGAGGTGCCCTTGGCTTTTTGTTTTCAGCCCCAGGCCAGCACGAACAAGGCTGTGCGACTCCTGCTGCGCTGCCCAAAGCAACTGCTAGAGGCACATTCCAGCCTGATGTTCATGTTCCCCTGCCCTCCTGGTGATCCACGTGTCCCACAGGATGCAGCGACTTCGTTTGACAACAAATCCCTTCCCACAAGCTGGACTGGGTCGCAGTGACCTGTTACAAAGATGTGAGGATTGAAGGGGTGTCCCTGAGGCACCTCCTCACTGCCTCACTCCAGCTGCACATTGCCTGCAGAGCCCCTGGCAGCTGCTTGCCCTGGGAGTGAGGAGGCACCTGGAGATCACCCCATCTCTCAGAGCAGGACACGCTCCCAGTGACACCATGAGCAGGGAGCCGGGCCAAGCAGCTCTATGAACCCTCTGTGGGGCACAAAACCTTCTGTGGTACCAGTGAGGGAACTGCCCTCCTAAAGGTCTGGTTCTTTTTATTTTATGCCATCCTTGGTTTTTTGCCTGTCAAAGGTTGGAACTGTTTCTTTTCAGAAAAAAAATTAGTTTTCAGTTGGCTTTTTTGGCTTTAGCTGTGTGTTTTCTGGGCGTAGTGCAGTTTTTCTCAGCTGAGCCATTGTATGAAGTAATACAGTGATAGACTGTCTGTGTGTGTGAGGCTGTTTGTATGGGAGCCTTTTGTTTCTCTCTCTGCAGTGGGAGCCTGTGCTCTGATTGTGTGCATTCCAGGCTTTATCAGCACTGGGAAGATGTTGCTTGGGATTTAAGGTTCTCAGAGATATTCTTGTTTGGCATTCACAAAATCTGGAGACACGTGTTGGACATGGGCATTTTATAGACTCCAACAGCACAGCAAGAACTACAACCTGCTTCAATACAAAAAGGAGAGGAGGAAAAAACAAACACAACAAAAAGCTTTTCACACAGTGTTTGAAAAGCTCCCTATTAACAAAACACATGGCATAAAATGTGCTTCTTGTTGTGTTCAGGGGAGAAGTGAAACAAACTGCTTGAGAAACGCATTCATGGGAAGGATGAGCACCGAGAAAGCTGTCGAAATTAAACAGTCACTTGTTACATCCAAACCAACAGGCAGTGCCAGCAGGAAGAGAGGGAAATGGAGTACAAGGTCCGCATCCCAATCAGAGCTGGGCATTGCAGCTCCAGATACAGAGCAGCAGCCAGCTGCAGGAGAGACGAGCATAGGTCCTGTCTCTGAGTACCTGGAGGAGGAGGGATTAAATGCTGCCTCCTCCCAGGTGAGAAGCACTGTTCGACTTCGGTGGGATGGGTGAATATGAAGCTGGAGTAGAGGTGGAGAGGCTGGTGGTGAAGATTGTATTGCACAGAGTGATGTGAGTGAGCACAGCAAAGCACAGCTCACTCCAGCATGGGATGAGATGGAAGCTGTTGGAAGGTGAGGTCTGTTGTGAGATCTGCAGCTCTGAGCAGGTTATGGCTGTGGCTTTCAGGGGTGGGTGGACATCCCTGTGCCATCATCGCAGACCCCAGCTCCCACAGCAGCCGAGCACTCCAGAGCATCCATGGCCTTTGGCACCTGCAGAGAGCTGCAGACTCACCTGGATTGGCCACCTGCACAGTCACAGTGAGTGGCAGCAGAGTCAGTCCTGCCATGGCAGTTTGCTGAGCTCTGTCTCCTTCCCTGGGGCAGTACTGAGAAGGTGGCATTTCTCTGTAGCAGTGGTGGCAAAGGGATCAGAGTTGTGGTTTGGTTTGTGCTTGGCAATGGGGTACAGGCAGCATGTCCTTAAGAGACCATTCACAAGGGACAGAAGACAACCTCAGCAGCAAAGCTATGAGAAACATAAGAACAGGTTCCCAGTGGCATTACCCTGAACACTCCCTGCCATCCTCCTGCCCTCTGGCCTGGCAGGCAGCCCTGTCAGATGTGTCCAGGCTTGGGGGTGTCTCCCATCACTAACTGGGTTTTTCTGTGTAGATTTTTTTTTTGCAGATGTCTCTGTTTATGCAGCAATGAAAGAAGTGTGATCAAAACAGGCATGTGCTTATCTGAGAGGCAGGGAAGCCATGGGCAGGGTGAAGTACCATCTTGAACTTAACAGCATGAAAAAGTGGAGTGGAAGGCAGGACATGTTCAGGGTCAGGGGATGTGGGAGAACAATGGAAGCTGTTATGTAGAATTAGTTATGCTATTGAAAAGGTATTAGGTGTTGTCATCCCAATTTCTTCTCCTCTTTCCAGCAGAACATAGGACTGATTTGTACAATTCAGAGTGGCCATACCTCTCCTTTTCCTTTGCAGTGAGTGAACAGAGTGGATGAGAGGCTGCAGTACATGCCAAGACAGTGTCACTGTCCCTTTTGGAGTTGGCCGTGTGCCTGTAAAAGCTCTGCTGCCAGCTGGGAGTTGGGGCAGAAAATGTAGGCAGTCCCTGGTAGCTGGTTTTGAGATACATGAGCTTGTACCTGGCTTTGTGTGAGATGTCCATCACCTCTAGATGCAGGGGGGTAGAAGGAATTCAGCTACATAAGTACTAGATGGTGGCTGGATGCAAATGAATTTAGATAGTGAATTTTGAATGTTTTTATTTGGCTACAAGCAAGTGCTGTTGTATTTACTCTCTCATCTCCCCATCTGTCTGAAAGGGAGAGAGCTAGGAAATGTAATCTGGTATTGTATAATATGTTAAACTGTAGGAATGCCTTTTTGTGTGCCTCCATCAGAGCTGGAGCTGTGTGGATGGACAGGGGCTCTGCCAGAGGCACTCCCATCTGCAGCTGGTCCCATCTCAGGGCATGGGGCAGAACAGCACAGGGACATCTCTGGTCATGAAGAAGGTGAGCTGGTGTTCCTTGGCTGTGAGCCATGTGGGTGCTGGACCCACAGCTGGAAAACTGCTCTGCAGCACATGGAGCACTTCCCCTGTCCTGAACCTGCTGCTAGCCTGGAGCCTGTCCTGCTCTGCTCCTGTCCAATGTGGCCTCTCAGTCCTACTTTGCCAGCTTTCCAGTTTGCTTTGTCCCTACATTTATCTTCCTTCTGTGGTTGGACATGTGACTGAAGGCTTTAATTTATTCACAGCCCTGCTTTTGGTAATTTATCCTTTGTACTCTTTGCTGTCTTGTATTATTTAATTCTGTGAAGCACTCTGGGATTCAGTGTGTGTGAAAGATGCTGTACACAATAACATTATGCTGTATTGTTTGTGATTTGCAGGCCTTCTGGATTTCTAATTCTGATTGCAGTGGTGGTTTGTGTTATTTGTGCTATGGCTGTGCTCAACGGCCTCAGCTGGATCAGACCTCCCTTCCAGCCCTTTCCTTCAGGAGCTCACATCTCGTTGTGCCCTGATTTACTGCTGGCTTGCTCCATTCCATGTGTAATGGTTGGAAATGCAGGACATACCACTGGGACATGCATGGATTTGTGGTGTCCTGGTGAAGGCTCAGTGCCAAACCTGGTGTCTGACTCCTCGTGAGCTGTGGGGCTGCCCTTGGGGAGAAGTGGGAATCGTGCTGTCTGGAGGTGGCCCAGGGAGTACTTGGGTTCCACCCTCAGGAGGGGCTGTTTGAGGCAGCACTGAAGCAGCAGAATGAGCAGAGTGAGAGCTGCCTGTGATGGGTCTCTGCTGAGCAGCTGGACACAGCCAGAGCTGGAGGAGCTCATCAGCCTGTTCCTTGTGGGACAAGAAGCTCGAAATAGGGCAAATCTTGGGGCTACTGGCATGATGTGCTGTGTTGATGGGGGGATGCTGCCCACTGCTCTGCTGCCAGGATTGCTGCACCAGTTGCACATGGTCAGTTCAGACACTGTGCTTTGTGCCACTGTAACTGCAGATGTGGCTTACAGCCTACTGTGTCCTGCCCTCTGGGTGTCTCACGTGGGAGGATGCAGTGGCAGGAGCAGCAGAGAGGGTGGCAGGTGAGATGGGCTCGTCGAGCAGGGGTGCTCACCTGCAGTTTGGTTCATGCTTTTCCTGAACCTACAGCGCTGAAGCTTCCCAGAGTCACAGGTGAAGTTACAGTCCACAATTTTTGTATTGCGCTGTCTATCCAAAGCATAAGGTTCCCATCAGAACAGGTTTTTCCCCTTGTCTAAAGTCTGTGCACAGTTCCATTTTATGCACCAAAAGCCACACTTTCATTTTATTTGAAGGCTCTGGGCTTGCAGCCCGGTAGAAATGTGGTCTTCCTGTACCACGCTGCAACACAGGACAAGGAGAGCAGTGACACAGGGCCTGTGGTGTTAGATTCCAGTGCTCCTGGGGCTGGTGGTGAGGGTGGGCTTGGCACCTCCAGCTGCTCATGGTTTCCCCTTTGCCTGGTCACAGGTATGCCATCGACCGCAGCACGGACGCCGAGAGGATCTTCGACATCGATGCCAAAACAGGTGCTATTGTGACAGGGAAGGTCCTGGACAGGGAGACAGCAGGGTGGCACAACATCACTGTCCTGGCCATGGAAGCAGGTGAGATGGGGGAATGCTGTGTGGAGCAGAGTCTGTGGGGCAGGAGGAGGAATATGGGTGCTGTCATTGCAGGGGTGGCCAAGACACAAGTGTTAATCAACACTGAAGTAAAAAAGAAAAATAAATGCAGCAGCACTGAGTCTGACATCTCCCTAGACAACCTAAAAATACTCTTCCTGAGTCGAGCATTAATAAGGGAGCATGGTCGAATAGTATATTTGATGAACACTAATCAAATTTGTGTTATCTCTGCGCCATCTCTGCCAGTCATCCCTGCACAGCTTGCTGCCTGCACTCACACCTGCTGAGCAGCACCGGGGGCTCCCAGGGGGCTGCGCTCACATCCCTGCCTCCCCCCGGATCAGTCCTGGGCCATGGTGGATGTCCTCTCAGCTGGAGCCCTGTGGCACTTGTTTCTGCCAGAGCTCTCAGTGTTTGGGGTTCACAGACTGTACCTGCACCTGGGTGTGTAGCTCTGGATGCCTCCTGTGTGCTGGGGGTGGTGCAGGTTTGGCACAGAAGGGATGGATGGGAGGTCCTGGGGCTGCAGCAGTGGGAAGGGGCTGTGGGAGCAAAATGTCCCAGCCACCGTGCTGGGAAACAGAAAGGCATTGCCATATTCTCCAAAGTTTTGCATATTTTGGATGTGCAAGTCACCAGGGTAGCCTGGGCCCTGCTGTGCTCTGCCTCTGCCCTGCAGTGGGTACCGGGGAGCTGCTGTGGCTGCAGAGCACCTGCTTATCCCTGCTGACATGGTGCCAAGGCCTGTCTGTGGGCAGGAGCCTTCTCCAGGCTTCGCTCTGAGTGTTTCTTTGCTCCTTCTTGAGTGTTGAAGCTGCTGTTCATGTTCAAGGAGCCAGGTCAAGGCCTGACTTGGATCCCAGAGGTCAGATCCTGCCACCCACTCTGGCCAGGCAAGGGCACAGGCCCTGTAGCTCTGGGAGAGGAAGGGTCAGTGGCCCTGGCCAGACCCCCGCTGCCCAGAAGGGATATCTGTGGCTCCATGGTGCATCCCAGTCCCTCTCTGTGCCAATGCTCTGTGCTGGATGATGGGAGTGACCCCTGCACTCTCTGGCTGTGGCACTGTTGTGAGCCCTGCCTGGTCACGTCCCAGGGAGGGCTGTCCATTGCCCAGCTGTGACCTGTACTGGGGGCTCCATGGGGAGGCTCTGCCGGGAGCAGGGGATGGCAGCATTGCAGCACAACTCAGCATCCAGAGGAAACGTGAGGTGACAAGAATCAGAAGGACGATATTTACACGCTGTGGCTAGGATTTCAGAACAAGTCAGTAAATGCTGCAGCTCCCCTCTAGCAGGGAAGCCTGTCAGGCTGGATCGCTTCAAAAGCCAGGGAGACTCTTCAGTGCTCTGACTTCTCCCATGGTGAGCTCTGACTCATCCGTTTTAGCTGCCCAGACATTCTTCCCAGTGACATTATCCTTAACGTTTTGTAATCATGAAATATTAATGACTGATATTGAATTTAAAGTACAATTTATGTCTGAATCCTCTGGCGGAAAGGGCAGTTGTAAAGGTGCAGCCTTCTGAGTGATGGAGGGCTTTGGGAGCGGGGCCATGCAGCAGCTGTGTCTGGCACAGTGGGATCAGGCGTGGCAGTGGGGAATGCAGGGCAGCTGGGAGCCTCCACGCTGGCAGCTGCACATCCAGCAGCGCAGTTCCTGGCACACGGGCATCTGGGGCCAGGGGTGCTGGCAGGGCTCTGGTGCTCACCATGGGCATGTGGGGTGCAGCTGGATGCCACAGGGCCGGGCGTCACCAACTCCATCAGAGGCAAGTTGTCATATATTCTCTTTCTCAGTGAGATGTAAACTTGGCAGGAGGAATGGAACATACCCAGTGGGAGTCCTGCTGCCCAGGATTGTGCCTGGCGCCTCAGCTCCTTGGGGCTGGTGGGAAACTGCACCCACTGTATTCCCATGGTGCCAGGACCCATTTGATTCCCGTGGCACCAAGTCACATGGATTGGAGTGCATTGCAAAAAGATACTGCATCCCTGTGGCCTCCTTGAGCTGGTTTGCTGTTGGGGCTGTCCTGGGCAGGGTTTGACCACTGCAGGCTGAAGGACAGCCAGCCCCACTGGCTGTGCCACTGGCCAGCCCCACTGGCAGCACTTGCTCCATACAGCAAGTGCTGTATGGAGCAGCACTTGTGGGGCTCCATACAGCACTGTGGGGCTCCATACACCCTGTGGGGCTCGAGCAGCTCCATACAGGAGCTGTGCCCCCACCCTGGGCAGCCCTGTCTGGTGCCCACTGCTGCTGCAGCAGAGACCGTGTCCAGGTTATTTCCCACCTGCAGGTATCAGAGTGTGTTTGCCCCTGAAAGCAGTAAGAAAAGCTGCAGAAGGTGCCCAGCTGTGCCCATGAGCTGTCTGGGCTTCCCACTGCTGCTGTGAGGAGCAAGGGCAGCTCTGCCCCCGCAGCCAGGCACCCCCAGCAGGAGCTGCCCGGGCCGGCCAGGGACCAGCAGAGTGTTTGGCCTCGCAGCGTGGCAGCCAGCAGGAAGCATGGGGGCTGTTCAGCTAATCTGGCCTGGGACCAGGCCAAGCGTTTCCACAGATAAATCTTCATCTCCCTCACAAGCTGTTTACCTTCCTTGGGCTAATATTAGTGATTCTCTTCCTGTTTTCCTCTTTGCTCATGTAAAATGATGAGGCCTTGACTGCTGTGTCCACTGCTGGTAATTGAGATGCTAAATCTTCCTGCTGGAGACTGGCTTTAATCAGAGCATTGTGTTTGGATGCAGTTTAATGACTCTCATGCTGCTGAGTTTGGGCAGGACTCAGGAGAGGTGAGAGCCATTTATGTTACTTGGCTTAACTGCTGCTTCCACTTTGCTTCTCCCCAGCTGGGGGCCACGTTTTCAGCTCCAGCCTCTGATATAGCCACCTGTCAGACAAGTCATACCCCTGGCATGCCCCTGCTCTGTCCTTGGCATCAGCACTCTGGTTTGCAGGCAGGAGCTGCACAACAGCTACAAACCCACCCTGTGCCCCAGAGCCGTGGCATCAGGGCTAGAGAGCAGAGTGGCACATCCCAGTCTTCTGTTCTGCATTTTCTTCTCCCAATTTGCTGAGATAGCGAGGAATAAATTCCACTCCTGCCTCTTCTGACTTCCTTACTAATGTAAAAATTTTGAATTCAGTATTGTACCAATTTGGTGTCGACACAGAAGAGCAGATTGGATGCTGTGCCCAGCAGTGTCCCTGAGCTGCTCCAGGTGCTGCAGCTGCGTGTGGCAGCCCACGGGTCCCCTGGGCTCTCTTCAGACCCAGAGAAGCTGCTAAGCACTTTTGGGTGTGTGTGGGGAGGAAGGCAAATGGCATTTGCTGGACTTGGAGCTCCACAGGAGATGTTTGGGTATAAAAATGCAAAGTGTTTTATTGTGAGATTGTGTGAGGGTCTGGAGGAGTAA
Organism: Vidua macroura; assembly: GCF_024509145.1. Classification (NCBI taxonomy): domain Eukaryota; kingdom Metazoa; phylum Chordata; class Aves; order Passeriformes; family Viduidae; genus Vidua; species Vidua macroura. Next base: position 7,122,854 of record NC_071587.1, read on the forward strand.
GGGCTGGATCCTGACACAGCAGAAACCACAAGTCCCCTCCTTTCCTGCCACAGCAGGGGTGACCAAGCACTGTCAATCCCTTCCCATCCCTGGGAGCTGCTGCAGAGCTACAGCATTGCTGAGCAGTTGCCCAGAGCTGCTCGGTGTCAGTCCTGTGAGCACTCAGCTGTCTGCAGCTCAGGGAGAGGCCAAGTTGGTGTTTTGCATCTGAATATTTAAGAGGAGAATATTGTCCTGTTGAGATTACTTACTTACATGATTAATTAAATAAGGAAACGCTCTGGGATGTGGATGAAGATTCCCCTGAAGCATTTGACTCTTGGCCTGAGGGTTGTCGTGCAGCAGGACTGTGACCATCTCATGCTCCAAAATCCTGGTGCTGCCTGTCCCATCCCTGCCAGTCCTGTCCCAGTGCTGCCTGTTCTGCTTTGTGGCACCTGGGCAGGGGTGTCTGGCTGGCACGCCCTGAGCCACGCTGGTGGCTGTGTTGAGGTAGGCACAGATGCAGCAGCATGGAAGCATTGGGCAGAGCTCTGTCCCCCACACAGAGCAGCTCCAGTGGCTCTGAAATAATTCCTCCCATGCTGGCAAAGGCAGCTGCCAGTCACCAGCCTGGAGCTCCCATACTGCACGGCTGTGCTTCCAGCATCTCCCCCTTGTTCTGTGTATTTTCCATGTCTCTTTCCTCAGTCTTTTCAGATTAATGGCATTCCAAGTCCTGAAGGAAATGCAGAAAAACGGCATGTTTAATTTTAATTTAGGAAAGCGTTTAGGTAGCAGCCTAGTTTTCTCACTGCTGTCAATCAGGTTTTCTCAAGGCTGACATCAATTAGTTTAAAAATATTGAATGTAATTTTGCCTGACACAACATATTGCAGCCACTGCAAAATATAATTTATTTTAGAAGAAGAAATAATTAAACTAATTTGCATGTCAGTCAGCTGAGCTGGAATACCGAGGAGAGACGCTGCAATGGAAGATGGTTATTTTCCCTTCCGGGTGCCCTCAGCCAGCACGTGCTGCCCTCGCCTCAGTCACGGGCCAGGTGCTGCTCACAGAGCCCTGCGAGGGCAGGTACCCACACCACAGCCTTATCCACCCTCTCTGCTTCCCTTTCTGGTGCTGGGACCTGCCTGCTGAGCCTTTGCTCCTGTGCTGGAGCATTTTGGGTGCGTGCACACAGGTAGAAAAAGCACAGGCCAGAGCTTCTGACCTCGCAGATGTGAATCCTGTGTTAGCTGAGTGCTTTGTGCCTTTCATCACAGATGTGCTCCAGCAATCTCAATCACACTTCTGGCCATCATAATATCAGTTTATGCCACTGTTACAAAAAACATATTTGAGATGTTTTGAAGATAACTTCTTTCAAATACATCTAGCCATTTTTCATTTTTTCCACCCGTAAATCCAGGTACTGGCTCAAAGGATGAGGGAAGTTGATAAAGCATTGAGAAACCTTCAAATATACATTGTACAGCCAAAAAGAAGCTGATGTGTGCCTCACTGGAAAGGTAGACAAGAGTGCAGCAGTTGCCTTTCTAACCTTGATGTTCCTGGACACGTCAAATTTTGACCCTGTCACTGAGCCAGGAGTGAGCATGAGCCTCAGGCTTCAGCAGTTTTGGAAGGGCAGAAGGAGAGTTTTTGTATGACAGGGTGCATTTAGAAAGGTCACTGTCTCAGAGCTGTGCCCAGGGAAGCGGGACGTGAGCCCTGGCTCAGGAGGGGTCAGCTCTGTGCTGAGGCAGGGATGTGACCCCGCTCCTGACAGCCACGGCTGGAGCTGGGGACGAGCACGGCCCTGTGCTTCTGCCTGGCTCTGAACACGCTGATCACATCCCTCCTCAGGGGCTGGGGGAGGTGGTCTCGAAGAGGAGCTGCTTTGCTCAGGATCACCTGGATGTCCAGAGCTGGCACGCACGATCCCAGCAGGTTCTGGAGAGGGTTTGGCAGTGCTGGGATGGCTTCTGCTCGCAGCTGGCTCCCACACTGTGGGGCACTAAGGGAAGAGCTCTTCCTCTGGGTTACAGTTAGGAAAGGGAAGAGCTGGGGTCCTGGATTCTTCCTCCTTTCAGGCTCTACTTCCTCTCCTCTCTTTCTGCCTTTCCTCGTCTTTCTCTCAGCAATCCCAGCCTGCTCCAGAGCTGAGCAGCGGGGACGGTTATCCATCTTCCTTGTGGGTTGAAGAGGGGGTGATGAAACGCTGTCATCCTCCTTCTTGCAGGAACTGAACCCTTTTTCTCCCTGCTCATTTGTGGGCATCAAGCACACACCCCGCCGCCTCCCCGGGCTCCCTTCTCACCCCGCTGCCTCCCCCTTTCTCTCTTCCTGCAAGCAATTTCACTGCACCAATATGCCTTTTAAAATAACACATAGTTCTAGGCTTTTAGTCACGACTTCAGCCTCCCTCCCCCAAAAACAACTATCTAATCACCAGAGCAGCTGGTCTGGGTGAGAAGGAGTGATAACGTGAGAACCGGGTGAAGGCAGCTCTGGGGAGGGGGCTTAGATTCCTGGCTAATTATGGAGCAGCGCTAAATCTCCTCTCCCCTGGGTCCTCCCCCACCTGATCTGTTGGGGCCAGTATTAATGTTATAGACAAACAGGCAGCAGAACTCCTGCCTGAGCGTGGAGAAAAGCATTAGTTCTGTCACAGGTGCAGCCTCTGGGTAAAACAAAGGAGATGGAGTAAGAGGGAGTTCTCATTTCTGGAGATATATGAGGTGCTTCAGCAAACATCAGGCCCTCCAGAGTGATTTATAATCCTGTGGCATGGTCTCAGTGTCCCTCGGCAGTGTGTGTGCAGCTCAGTGACGCTGCAGTGAGTGGAGGCGTAAACGCTGCCCCATCCCACGTGCAGAGTGAACCCCAAGGGAGGGGGTCCCCAGGACCACTGCCTGTGTGAGGCTGGGCTGGTGAGTGCCAGGGTGAGAGGCCTGCCCTCAGTCTTACTGCGTGACCCCCTCATGCCAGCTGGTGGATGGGGCTGTGTTTAAGTTTAGGCTGCAATGGCAACAAAAACCCAGTGTCAGCATAAGAAGCCTAAGTCCCTGGGCAAGAGCCTCATGCCTCAGTGGGGCACATGTGACCCTGGGTCACCTGGGCACAGCAGAGGTGGATGGACAGATCTCACCATCAACCTGTGCCCTTAGCTGATGCAGCTGTTTCACATCTCAGCTCCATTTGCTCGGCTCTCAGATGTTGCTGCCAGTCTCAAGCACCTATGAATCAGGAGCCAGGTCAGAGGGGGATCTCACATCCAAGTTTTCTGTCCCATCTTGGTGCTGTTTTGCTGCAGCACAGATCCTGACCCTTATGGCTGGGACTAGCTTTGGGCTGCTCTAGTTTTTCAGGGGTAGATCAGGTGGTGTTTCAGGAATCCTTGGCACACAGCCCAGTGGGCTTCTTTTGCAGGGTGCAGTGAGGCTGCAGTGAGGCTGAAGCATGCTCTACAGGTTCTGCTGTCCTGTAGACAGTCTGTGCCACAGGCAGGCAGAGGTGCGGTGCTGGCAGCAGCCACAACAGCCTCTGGACAGATGGGGATGAGGAGGTTTGCTCCCTGATAGCAGCAGTTGGCCCTTTGTCCTGAAGCTCTGCTTCTCTTTCTGTTTCAGATAACCACTCCCAGGTGTCGAGGGCCTCTCTCCGTATCCGAATCCTGGACGTCAATGACAATCCACCTGAGCTGGCCACCCCCTATGAAGCTGCTGTGTGTGAGGATGCCAAGCCAGGCCAGGTAGTGAGAGTACCCCAGCCCTGGTCTTGGACTGCAGACAGCACTCTGGACTAGTGCCAGCTTGCCCATCTGTCCCCTTCTGCCTGAGAGTTTTCCTGTGCAGCCCCTGTCACAGTGGGAGTCGCTCTGCTGGTCCCACTGAGCCCGTCTGCAGGGCTGAAGGCTCGTCCCACTCTGGCTGCAGCCGGCGATGCTGCTGGCTGGACCCTGCATGTGGGACCCTGGGAGAGGCTGTGGGAGCAGCTCTGGTGCTCACCTCTCCTTCTCCCCACAGCTGATCCAGACAATCAGCGTTGTGGACCGGGATGAGCCTCAGAGCGGCCACCGTTTCTACTTCACATTGGCGCCTGAAGCCACCAACAACCACCATTTCTCTTTGCTGGATATCCAGGGTAAGTCCTGCTGTACCCTTGGCCCAGCATCCTTCAGGCTGAGCAGCACCTCTGGCCATGGACAGGGACGTGGGTTACGGTCTCTCTGTGCCAGCTCTGGGTGCTTTGGGCATGTTGCAGAGCTTCTTGTCCACCTGAAATGGTGGGACTGATCAGCTAACAGCTTGGATTTCTTCAAGGAGGCTCTGCCAGCTTTATTACTTGCTGCAAGCAGCTACAAAGCTCCTCTCATGCTGTCTGGTTAAGCCTTTGGTATTTTCAGGGCTCTCAGTCCTTTTCTTGATGGGAAATCTCCAACCTGCCTCTAGGCAAGGAGATGATCTGGATTTATAGATGAAAACACTCCCATTTTGAGCGTTATGATTTATTCTTCTCCAAGGTAAATCCTGGAGCATGGGTCATCTTGGGGCTGCTATGTGGTTAGCCCTGTGCCCCTGACAAATGGGAACAGCTCCAGAGCCCTGGGAGGCAGTGGGGCCATGCTGTAGCCAGCCCACAGCCACGGTGGTTTCTCTGGGACACAGCCTGCAGAGCCTGTGAGGTTGTGGCTCTGGGGTGCAGTTCCTCTGTTTCCTGGGGCTCGTCCTCTCCTGTGGGACAGGCAGCCAGGCAGAGCCTGTCTGTTCCTCTGGGCAGCTCTGGGGTTCTCTGCATCCCTGAGCTTAGCAGCTCATCCTGGCTGACTCGATGCTGCTGTGAGTGATGGGGTGCCATGCACATTCTGCTGGTTGAGCCTGGCAGCTGTTGGATTTTGCAGGCTGTCAGGTCAGGCTGCATTTGTGTAGACAGTAACAATCTAGAAAAACAGTTATCAGGATGCTTCCTATTTTTGGTTGATGTTTAAGGGGGAATTTAGGTGCTGATTGTAGCAATAGGTACAGCAGGGTCCCCTGTAGATACTGGGACCTTCTCCAGCCACATGTGCATGTGCTTGTCACAGGGCCCAGCAGACCACATTGAAATTCTTCTTTGGTTTTGGTTGGGTTTTCTTTTAAAACCATTCTCTTTCTCTGCTTTTGCAGCTTTATCTGTCAAAAGCCCGGTTTAGTTTGTTCTGAGCTTATCATAGGAGCCTTCTGCTGACGTAAGATCCTGCTTGCTCAGTTTGGTTCAGCATTATTAGGGATAGTCAAAATGGAAAAGCTTCAGATGTGATGGTAGCACAGCTGGATATTGCTTTGTGTCCTGAGTAGCACAGCTGTCCCTGACCTGAGTCCCTCCCCCTCTGCTCAAGGGCAGCTGTTCAGAAGACCTTTGCTTCTTATGTAAACAGGCTTTAATCCTCAGCAAGATTTTTCCCCACACCCAACGATTAACTTCCCTCACTTTCTTTGAAAAGCCTTATGAAAATGTGCTTGAACACACTGAGCTACGCCCGGGTGTCCATCCCTGCCCAGACCCTCATGAGGCTCTGAGCTCTGGGCCAGGGTGTCTGCCACGGCCAGGTTGCCATCCCAGAGCCACCACTGCTGTTTTGCTCGTCTGTCAGGGCACGTGGCTGGGGGTGTATGGGGCTTAGCAGGGGCTGCTTGGCTCCCTGGCTCTGTGTGGGGGTCCACCAGCAGTGGCCCAAGAGCTGGCTTTGCAGTAGATGCAGGACACGTGTGCCACCATCTCCTCCAGAGCTGCTGCTCTCTTGAGTGGGATGAGGCTCTTGTGGCACGGGGTAACTCTTTGTGCTAAACGATCCCTGGAGCTTTTCGTGTGGTGTAACACTGCATAAAATGAGTAAAAGCTGGCATCACCTCCCGCTCTTGGGAAAACAAATGTTGTTGCTGCAGGGTTATTCCCAGAGTGTTTGGAGACCCTCCCAATTGCTGAGCAGTGCTGTCTTCCACGGCAAGCGGAGGTGGCTGCCTGTGGCAGATGGAGGCACCCCTCATTTCTAACAGGGTGCCTTGGTGCCATCTCCCTCCCTTTGATTTCTGCCCCCTTCTCCAGTCCATCAACTGCCCTGGGTACACTCACCTTTGCCCCTGCTCTTGTAGGTCTCCTTGCTGCATCCTCCCTTGCATCCCCATTGCTTCCCTCTCCTGCATTCACCCCTCTTGCACTTGTCTCTACTCCCCCGTGCAAATATCAGTGGTGACAAACTGCTACCACCAGCCCATCTGTTTCTTTGTACAAATTTGTAGCCAGTTTTGAAACGTGATTTATAAATATTGCTTTTGCAGCCAAGGAGTGACACTGATGGATGTCAGCACAGATGGATTCTCTAAGCTCTTGCTTAAATCCTCTCTTTTGCTTTGCACCTACTTCGCTTGGCTCCTTTGTGGCACCAGAAAGCCACCTCAGGGAGTGACTTGTTCTCAGCAGGGTGAGGACCAGCACCCGCTCGGGAGCGCTGCTGGTGCAGTGGGGCAGGGCAGGAGCACCTGGCATGGTGGGGCTGCTTGGGGGGAGCCTGGGGGCTGTGAGCTGCCAGCACTGTTGGGGCTCCCTCCGGGGGTCCTGGGTGTGGCACACAGAGCTGTGCTGGCTCCGAGATGGAGATGCAAAAACCAAGGGTGTCCCTGAGGTGACCACATAGCTGAGTTACAGGTGGTTGGCAAGAGCTGGGCTTTTGGAAACAGCACCATTGCCTGTTGGTTCATCTCCTTCTGTGCTTTTGCTCTGTCTGAGGGAGCGCTCGCACACTTTGTGATTCATCAGACAAGGAATAAATGTCACCTGTGGTAACAACAGCGAGCATCCAGGAAGAAGATGCCCATCATATGGAGTGACTAAAGGAAGAGATGGAATTAGATGAGCTGACCATGTTAAGATCCAACTGGCGCCATTCCAAAGGCATTCACCATCCTCTGTTTCCTAACTCACCTTTTGCTGGGTCTTTCTGGCCTGACGAAATTGATTACAGCAGGATCAAAGGCAATTAAAGCCTGAAATCATGTTCTCCAAGAACTGCTAATTGTGTTGGAAGGGATGGTAGAAAGCATCCCTGCCCAGCAACCTGGAAGGAGTGCTAGGTAGTATGGAGTGACACATGGAGCTACTGACTCCAGGGCTCAAGGGCTCGGCAAGCAGATGTCTGAACTCTCTGCAGGTCTCATTAAGAGCGTGTAATGGGTGATAGAAGATCTGAAAATCCTAACAATCAAAAGCAAAATGTTAGGATTTGAGGATTGCCTGAGGATAGAGGAAGCCTCCTGGAGCCCCGCAGGGATGCCCCTCTCAGCACAAGCAGCTCAGATGCTCGTTTGACTGGGGCAGGGTTGGGGTGTGTGTGTAAAGGAGCATCAAACCTCCTTGGGGCTGAGCAAACAGCAAAGGAGCAGCAGTGATGCTGTGGCCTGGTACCCAGAGAACTCAAGAGGCAGAAGGGAAAAACAGGATGTTTCTTCTACCAGCTGCACCACCTGGGGCTGGAGGAGGTCTGCTCCCTTGGGGCAGCTCTGGCAGCAGTGTGCCTGCAGGCCCAGCCGGGTGCTGGTGCTCCTCCCCAGAGCTGGTGTTCCCAGGCTCTGGTGCAGCAGAGCAGCTGCTGGAGAAGGGGAAGGCAGATGCTCACAGGGCCCTGGGAGTGTGGGAGAGGGAAGGGACATCAAAATCCCTCCTGCTCTGCTAGCACTGTTTGAGATTGAGTTATGAGAAGGATTTATTAGTTCTATCTTCAAGGCTGCCAAGAGCCTCTTTGGAGAGGGAGTCTGGGAGACTTAATTATTTTATTATTCCTAGTGACATTAGGCTACCACCAGAGTATATTGCCTTCCCAAACTTTCCTCTTAGGGCAGTATTGACGAGTCCCTGTGTGTTCAGCTCATGTCAGTTCCTGCCCTGTCCAGTGTCCTGCTCCTCAGGTGGACAGAGGGGCCATCTCCTGCCCCATCACGCAAGGCAATGTGATGTAACACAGAATAATGTCACTGCATGATCAGAGAGAGGGTGGCAGTGGAAACCTATGAAGAAAATGTCAATTTGTGCAGCAAGAAAGCAGTGACAGTAAAAGGTTTGGTTGGGGCATCAGAGGACACTCAGCAGCAGAAGGTGCAGCTTTTTGGGGACTGGGCAGGAAACCAAGTGTGGAGACCCAGACTCGTCTGTTCAGGAAAGCTGTGGATTAATGTCTGCTCACATTCCAGTGCTGTTCCTGAGAAGCACTGCTCCTCAGCTCATCACCCCAGAAATGGATTTGGCAGGAAGCTACTGCGGAGGAAGAGACACGAGGGCTGCGGGGCCAGGGCTGCCTGGGCTGTGCCAATGCAAACAAATCTGCACCAAGACACATCCCAAAGCAGCTGCTGTGGGTCAGCTACATGTAAAGAAACAACTGCACCAAGAGAAATGACAACTGTTTTGTACAAGGTTGCTTTGGATGCATTTTCCAGGATATACGTTCTAAGATCTGGGCAAAATTTTCCCAGATCTGTGATCAAAAGGACTACAATCGTATGTCAGAGCACTTTTTTTGGACTATCTCAGAGGGGAACTCAGAAGTTTATGAGTAACAGGAGTGCAAACACCCAACAGAGAAGAGTTCATGGTGGTGGGGGGCAGGGGGTGGTGGGCAGGTGGTGGAGCCATTTCAGTGCCAGAGGCAGGTGGTCCCTGCCAGGCTGGGCTCTGGCTGTCGAGCCTTGGTGAGCAGTTTCATCAGTGTACGTGAGACATTTCTGTGCATCTCCCTCCTGGGATGAAGGGCGCCTGCCACCCCGTTCAGGAGATAAAATATAGTTTCATGATGTTTAAAGTAGTGTTTGTAGTTGTGATTTTTTGTTGCTCCCTTGCATCAACTTTTGGGTCACAGCCCCTTCCTGAGGCGAGGTTTGTCTGAGCAGACCTGTCTGTCATGCTGCTGTTAAATTTAAGTACCACATTCTTTATTTTGACTTGGTGGGTGGCAATATTTCTTTCTCAGTGGTGCCAGGCTGCCTAAACTGTCTGGGCTGAGCTGAGGTTGGTGCCTGCCCCTCTGCCACTTGCATGTGTAGTTCCCCTTGGTTTCTAGAGACTGTTTCTAAAAATACAGCATGCCTTGTCGCAGGTCCGTAACAGGAGCTGGAGCTGGCTGTAAACAGAAGGGAGTTGCCAGCCTCCTGCTGCAGTTCCAGAGAGGTTTGGTGCTACCCCTGTGTTTACACAGTGTCGAAGAGCAGCTGAGGGAGTTCCCAAGCACTGTGTTCCATCAGCCCTGTGTGATGGTTGGGCTGAGCTGCAGTGGAGGTGCAGGGCTCTGTGCTCAGGGATCCTCTGAGCCAGGATCTGACCCCATCTCCAGGCTGGTGACCTGGCTGGTGTGACATTGACAGCAAAGGTGACCTTCCTGGGCTGTGGCCAGAGCCTTGCTCTCTTACAGCACTTTTGTCTGTCCTTTTTATCCTTTGGTTTTATCTCCACTTGATCCAGGTGTCTGAGGCTTTTACCTGGGCTAGCTAGGAGTTAGTCCTGGTCTCTTGCTGAGATAGTGCCATTAATGTTATTTATATCCCCCTGCTACACTGCAGCAAGGAGGGGGGACCAGCACCAAATGAGATCTCATTACCTTTGTGCAAACTATTAGCATAACAATATTTTTTTTTCCATAGCTCATCCTTGGTATGCCACCACACTTGGTTCAGCCTCCTTGCACCCGGGGGCCAGTGCTCCCCTGTTCCTTTTGACACCTCTGCCCAGTTGCCATGGTGCTGCTGCCACATGCTGCTCCAGGAGTCTGAGCCACAGTGGCAGGTGTCCCACAGGACAGGAATCTGTGCTCTGCGGTGCCCTGGCTGCCACACAGAATCTTTGGGATCTGCTTCCTGGCTGACCAGCAGATTTTCCATCCTGGCTCACCTCCTGTCCCCACCATGCCCTGTGTGCTCTCATGCAGCACCCAATCCATACAGCAATTTCCGTGATGGCAGCAGCCCAAGGACCAGAGTTACAGTACATGTCTGTTCCAATGGAAGAGCTAATTCATAGAGAAAGGGGATGGTCTGGCATAAATCAGGTCTGATGAGCAGAGTCTGTAGACAGCAGCACCTTGCTGTGAGTAGGCCAATCCATGGTTTATTAGATAAAGGCTGCAGACAGTCGGCAGTGGCTTGTGACACCTGCCTCCAATTGTCACCTGCTGTTCAGCCTTACCTGCCCACGCTGCTGCTGGCTGGCAGCTTACAGCACCCCTGAGCAGGGAGTCAGTCCCAGTGTCAGTCCCTGTCCCCTGCCCCCCATCCCTGCTCCTGGTTGGCAGCAGCTGCTCCTTGGGTTCATTGCTGGCACCAGGGCCCTGGAGGGTCCCGTGAAGTGGCTGTGTTAATGGGATCTTAACGAGTTGTGCTGTGCCAGCTGAGCCCCTGAAGCAGCAGGGTGTAAGCAGATGGGGAGGAGGATGCCTGACTTGGCTGGGAGGCTTGGAAGAAGCTCTGCCTATTCCTTCAGGAGTTACAGAGGATTACAGGGGTATCTGGCCCTCCGGCTGAGGCAGGACCATTCACTCATGGCTTTTGGCTTTGGAAGAAGCAGTGTCTGCTCTGGCAGTCTCAGTGCCACCTGCAGACCCTATCTGTTCTAGTGTACATGTCAGCAATTGATTTTTATCCTGACTCTGTGCCACTCTCAGAGGGTCTTTTGGAAGTTTTTCCCCTCTCTGTGCCGCCTGCGTTGTTTGTCAGCATGGTTCAGACACTCATGTGCTGCTGCTCCTGTGCCAGGCTCACTCCCAGGTGTAGTGACAAAGGAGGTGCCAGGCTGGCCCTGAGGTGCTGCTGGCAAAGGGGAAAGTGCTGGAGTGGAGCTGCCCATGTTCAGGCCCAGGCTGCAGGGGTCTGCAGTGAGCTGGGTCCATGTGATGGAGGAGGGGAAGGCCCGAGGCTCTCTCAGGACAGCTGCTGGAGGTGGTACAGGAGTAGCTGCTGTTCATCCAGAGCATGGAGGAGGTCCTGGCAGGTGCTGCAGGCTGTGATGTGGAGGTGACTTTGCTGTGGTTTTGCTTGCTCCCTGCAGACAACACGGCAGCGGTGCACACACAGAGAGTGGGCTTCAATCGCCAGGAGCAGGATGTGTACCTGCTCCCCATCCTGGTGGTGGACAGCGGCCCCCCAGCCCTGAGCAGCACAGGGACTCTGACCATCCGTGTCTGTGGCTGTGACAGCAGCGGGGCCATCCAGTCCTGCAACAGCACAGCCTACGTCGTGTCAGCCACGCTGAGCCCCGGCGCCCTCATCGCGCTGCTGGTCTGTGTCCTCATTCTGGTTGGTGAGTGCCTGCCTGTCCCCTGAGTCTTCCCTGTCCTGTCCCAGCTCCTCTCCATCAGCATCACGTGAATGTGTGCAGGCAGGTGCTGTGGGCACAGAGCTGTGGGCACAGAGCAGGCTTCTCTGCATCTGTCTCCTCCCTGGTAGCTGCAGCACACGGGGCACGAACCTCAGCCCCTGCTGGGGGGGACCATGTTTGCCACAGCTCATGAGCGCTGGGCTCCACAAGGCAGCCAGAGCAGAGTTCCCTGTGCCAGGCAGGTGTGATGCTGCCCAGCAGAGCCTGGAGAGCTGCTGGCTCACTCCCTGCCTGGACAGGCAGGAGCCAGGAGCTGCTTGCCAGCTGCCATGCTGTGCCCACGGCAGGCGTCTCACAGCAGATGGGGCCGTGTGATCCCAGCGTGCGAGCAGGGCTGGTGGGTGTGGGGCACACAGGCGTGCTCTTACCTGAAAAGGTCAGTGTTAGAGCGTGTGTGAGTGTGTGGGCAGGATGCAGAGCTGGGCTGTGGTCAAACCAGAGTGCTACCTAGGTCAGGAGCTGTACCCCGGGAATGCTGCTGCCCGCCACTGGCACACTGGCACAAGCTTTGCTGGGCATGGGGAGCGTGTGCTTGTGTGCATGTGGGAAGGGGCTCTGAACGAGGGATGTTGCAGTGCTCTCAGGTTTAGCACAGGACAGAAGATGGATGCAGCTGCTGAAAGCGCTCTCGGGCCCCAGAGCTGGTTCCTGGCTGGCTCCAAGGGCTGTCCTGACACCTGTGGGAGGCAGCACATCGTTTGGTGAGGTCTCCTTGGCATGGCTCCACTCCCTGTCTCCTGCTGCATCTCCATTCAGAAAACCCTTACCCACAGGGTGCACTTTACACTGGTTTCATTTTCCAACGCAGTGCAAACAAATTTCTGCCTAATTGCCCAGACAAATAAAGTGCACATTGGTGCTTTAAAGGTGATGGGCTGAATGGATGATGACCCAGGACACAGCTGCGGCTCGCTGCTCAGGCTCCGTGCCATCTGCTCCACATTCACCCACCCAGTATTTGGCTGCTACTGTGAATCATGCACCCCCTTTTCCTGCTCATCATCTGCACAAGCCATCCGTTCGTCTGTCCAGCTGTGTGTTTATCCATCGCTCCCTCCTGTCTCGGTGGTCACGCTGCATGGCAAAGGAAGCTCCTGGTCTGCCCTGGAGCCTGAGCAAACCTCTCTCCAAGCCAGTACACAGCAGGGCTGCTGCTTGATGAGCCTGGCTGATGGGAACCGTCTGGCCTCCGGGCAGGGCTCCCCGTGCCGGGGGTGCTGTGCCTCCCTGCCACCGAGCAGGGGTCGTCCTCGCCCTGCAGGAGCACAGTGTCCCCGAGACTCTGCGCCCGTCTGACTGTCTCTTCCTTTCCCAGTGCTGGTCCTTCTGATCCTCACGCTGAAGCGGCACCACAAAAGCCACCTGACCTCTGAGGATGACGAGGACATGAGGGACAATGTCATCAAATACAACGATGAAGGAGGTGGTGAGCAGGACACAGAGGCCTATGACATGTCAGCCCTGCGCAGCCTCTACGACTTCAGTGAGATCAAAGCTGGCGATGGAGGTGGGGGGCCAGGAGAGGGGGGCCCAGGCAGAAACCCAGCCTCCGAGCTCCATGCCCTCCCACAGTGGGTGCAGAGCCCAGACCTGGACTTCTCTGTGTTCAGAGACTACATCTGCAGGAAGGTGGAGCAGGCGGATGAGGACCTCTCTGTGCCGCCCTATGACTCATTCCAGACCTATGCCTTCGAGGGCTCGGACTCCCCAGTGCCCTCCCTGAGCTCCATCAACACCTGGTCCAGCGGCTCGGAGCAGGACTTCTCCTACCTGGGGGGCTGGGGGCCACGTTTCCGGCAGCTGGCAGCGCTGTACGCGGGGCGCAGGGGCGACGAGGACGGCGAGGAGTCCTAGCTGCCCCTCCAGCCCCGCGGGCTCCGGCCGCCTCCTGGGCCGGGGCTCCGGGCCGTGAGGTGCCGCACGGGGATCGTGTGCTCCCGGGCCGGACTCCACGGCTGCCGGCGAGAGGCGGCACCGCGACTGCTCCTCTGCAGCTGCCTTCGGCTCGGGTGGGCTCCGCACCCGCGTGGGGAGGCTGGGGAGCCCAGAGGAGCCACCGGGGTGTCCTCATCTCAAAGCCAGTCTCCATTAAAGCACCACGCATTGACTTAAGAAGGAGAAAATCTAATTCAAGAGGGTTTGGAGAGGGTTTCTCCCCCACAAATTATCATTTAAATAGATCTGTTCGGTGATCCCCATCCAGGAGAGGAAGAGCAAACCGGGAGCCTTTTGTTGTCTAAATTGTTTTTGTCACTTGAGTCAGAGCATTTAAAGAGCTTTGATTTCTTTAAGAGCTTTCCTTGCTGAGGGAAACAAGCTTTTAACTTCTGTTCAGATTTTCCCCTGCTAAGTTTACTTGCTTTTTGAAGTCTTCCTTCTCGCTGCTCCCTGTGGGGTTCTCAGTAGCCCCCGGCTGCGGGCACGGTGTTGGAGGGAGGGTGCCACGCTGGGATCACATCCTGCAGAACGGCTGCTCACCTCAAACCAGGTTTCCCTTCCGTGCTGCAATCACTTCACCCCTGTCTTGTGATCACAGAGGTGCTGGTGATGTGAAGGGGTTCCCCAACACTCCCTGCACAGCAGACATTGTCTGTGAAGTCCTGGTGTGCCCCACAGCCCCAGTGGCAGGCAGGGATGTCCCACCTGTCACCGAGGCACGATGCTGTGGCCTGGGCCACAGAGCAGCTGCAGTGCTGGGGAGTGCCAACGGAGGGGCCCAGAGCAGCACCCCCAGGTGGGCTCTGCCAGCCCCTCACACAGGACCTGGCGTCTGCAGGCTCCCAGCCAGGCACTGGCTGTCACCAAATGGTGTGAGCTGCACAGGGCAGCAGGCAGGACTTCAGTGTTCCCTGGCCCACAGCGGCTGGGGGAGAGCTGCATTCCATGCAGGACTTTGCTGCAGGGTGCAGGAGAACCCCCGGCCCCTGGCTGGGAAGAATAATTCCTGCTTGCACCCAGCTGACAGCAGAGCATCACCATTAGCAACAGAACAGCCATCCCCAGGAGATGTGTGTGAGGCCAGAACCTGCTGGCACAGCTCTGGGGCTGAGCTGACTGCGGGTTGGGCAGCACATCTGTGACACCTCGGGATACCCAGGGTGTCCCCACCCCAGCACAGTATCCTGCAGCAAACCAGCATGAGCTCCCAGCAGGACTGCTTTTGCATGTAATTCCTGGGTTTGGGAGGCAGGTGAGGAAGATGCCAGTGGGATGTGCCAGTGCTCCTTAGGCTGCAGATGATGCTGGAGGAAAGCACTGGGTGCCCACTGCCTTCTCAGCCTGCCAACTACCACAAGGAAAATGGAACAGCCTGTAGAGTGATGTCCTTGCACAGCACCTCAGGCCGTCCTGGCTGGTGCAGCTCCTTATCTGTTCATGTTGGGAAAAAAATCAATTATATCATTGATAGGTAACTGATATGGTCTCCCAAGGCCTGACACATCCTGGGCTTGTCATTGGGTTTGTCCTTTTAGTTTAAGTACAGACACTGTTTTCTCTCTTTGGAGAAGGTTTAACTGTAAATGTACATGCGTGTCCATTTTTTTTCTGTGTGTTGCTTCCCGGCTGCTGGCGTTGGTCCTTTGGCTGCAGCACGAGACCCGGCAGCAGAGAGGGACAGGACCTGGCTTTGCCATTGTGCCTGCCCTCAGCTGCTCCTGCCCACTGCCACCATGGCCCCTGTGCAGAGCCCCAGCGTGGCTCATACTGGGACCAGGAGCCCCTCAGGGCCTCTCTGGTCCCTCCGAGGAGGCGATGGTGCTGTGGCTGGCACCTGTGCCCAGTGTGCTGCTGGTTCACTGTGATGATGCTGGGGAGGCAGCAGCAGGGCCCTCGAGTGCCAGCTCTGGCCACGCCGTCTCAAGCACGCGACACCCCGCACCTCCAAGCAGGAGAACGGAGAAATCCCTCTCTTTCCTCAGGAATGTGTTCGTGTTTTCCCTCTGGGCTGCAGAGCTGTGCCCGAGCCCCTCCGGCACTGGCCCCTTCCTCTAGCCAAGTGTTGTGCAATAGCAGGGCTCTGTCCTAGGAGATGGGGTCTGACAGGGTACGTGTTTAGCAACCCTCGCGGCGGGTTCTCCCCATCCCTGAGCAGCCCGTGCTCCCCGGCGCGCATGCACTCACGCTTGCGTTTTAGTTTCCATCCCACTGTAAATACGGGCGGAGCGCGGTGCCCGCACCCCCTGCCCGCCCCGCAGGAGGAGCTGGCAGCTGCCACCATGTCTGATGGAGTCACTTCGGTTTTGTTTCTCTACCCAGATGAAATTAGAAGGTTGATTTCCTCACCCTTGTTATTTTTTTCAAGGTCTTTCTGGGACCTGGAAATAAATTATTTCCTTGTCGTCTAGCCTGAGTCTTACGTGCTTTTTTTTTGTCTTTTTTCTTTTCCTTATATTGCCCTGTCATTGTGGTCCCTTTGGTGCCTTCCACGAGGGGCTGGGTGGCTGATGGGCCGTGGCACAGCCAACCCCTGCAGCATGTTCCCACTGGCAGGATGCTGCATCTCTGGCTTCTTCCCATTTTTCATTGAAATGCTCATCAGAAAAAGCTTCTTCAAGAGAAGGGTCATTTTTTCTCTCTGAACTTGAAAAAAATGAAAATGAACAATGAAAAAAAAATGCCCTTGGTTTTCTCCATCCTTTCAGGAGAAAGTTGGGTTGTGTTTTGAGCAGCCCAAACCATTGTATGATTCTGTAATTCTTGATGGATTCGGTACAGCTGAGCATTGTCAACAGCTTTGGTACCTGACCTGTTCCCATTTTGGTGATGCTGTGTGTTACTGCAGTGTTCAGTTACTGGCAGCAGCTAAAAAACCCTCCTTCAAACTCAGTTTTAATACTGAAATGATGCAAATAAATGACATTCTGTCCTGACCCCAGCTAAATCAATTGCTGGTGGTTTCCTTGATGGCCAGGGGCTGGGGAAAGATCAAGGTGCTCATGGCAAAGAAGCGTGACCCTCCCTGGGCCTGGGAAGCCTCACTGAGGTGGCTGCAGATGCTCCAGCACCCGTCAGTGTGACAGTAGCACACACTGGAGGGATGGAGCAGGCACAGAGAGAGGGGACATGGCCAAGCTCGGTGGCCTCAGTGTAGGTCAGCAGAGAGAACAGGCAAACTTTAAACTGCTCCATAAAGGAACAGTCATTTAAACAGCATCTTGCAGTCCTGGCTCCAAAACAGGATTATTGTTCCCCCAGGTCTTTGAGTGTTTCCTTATCCTTCACCATCCCCTTGCCTCCACTCTATCCTGCTCCCTTGATTATTCACTAAATGTTATGGAAGAAGCATCTGGTGACCTTTGATGACAGCAGTTACTGGGAGGCTGTGACAGAAGGGGGAAGTCTTGAGGCTGGCGGGTTTTCCAGAGGCACAAGGTGTGCTGTCAGACCTCAACGTCCACACAGTTTTCCTTCCCACACTTACAGTGCGTGCCTCTACAGCTGCCAGCCTTGAGGAAGCCCTTCTGCCAGCATCACCATTAATTGCACCATTAATTGCCCCCTCACAGCAAGTCAGTCAGTGCTGTGGTCACAGCCACTTGCTCTGGCAGGTCTGGACACTTGGCCTGTTGCTGTTTGCAAAGAGCTGAGTGTTTGTACCCGAGTTTCCAGCCCAGCTCCTTGGCAACAAGAACTCTCATCCAGCTGCAGCTCTCCAAGTCCTGCTGTCCCACTTCAGGCACCCAAACACTTTGATATTCTAGAGGCCCGGGTCTGGAGTGTTCTGGGAACTCCACATAGAGGAGGAGGAGGAGGAGGTGTCTGCAGTCACTGTGCTCATTGCAGTGGAGGTGACAAGTGCCTGGCATTGAGTGTGAGCCTGCGCTGTGCAGGAGGATTTGCTTCTTGTATATTGTGGGGAAATGGAGAGAGCTCAAAGCAACAAATTGCCAGTCAGAACCAGACCCTTCACTACAAAAGAGGAGGATTATTGAGAGATTTGATTGCAGAAGCATCTGTGAAGATGCTTGAATAGCTCCATGCCTCCTCAACACAGCCCCTTCTGAGGAAATTTTTCTATAGCAGCTTCTCTCTCTCCAGCAGTTGCACAACAACCTCGTTGCAGAGCAGGGTAAGGGCAGGTCCCTCTCCTCCTCCTTCTGCAGGAGGGGAAGCCAGTCCTGCTCTGCAGATGATGCTTCTCACCACATGGGACATGACCTGTGGCTGTCTGCTGGCAGTGTTGGCCAAGGACAGTGGCACTTGCCACTGTCACATTCTGAACGGGTCCTACAGGGCTAGTGCTGCTGTGTCCCATCAACCACGGGCTGCTGCAGCCCCTTTTCCTTCCCCAGCACAGGGAGGCTGCATCAGTCACCTCCATGCCTCCACTGAGCCATGGCAAGCTCCAGAAGGCAAAGTGTCCAGGTCTCCTCTAGAGAGGTATTTGCAAAAGATGGATGTGATCTGCTGGGATCATTAAAAGGAAGTGAAAAAAGGGCAGTGATACCTTCACCCCCAGGAGGAAAATCCATCTCTGGTAACTGAATGTAGTAAGGCTGTGTCAACCTCTACCTCCCGTTCCCACTGGCAATATCTTGCTGTGGAAGGTGATCCCTTCTCTTTCCTCTGAGGAAGCTGCTTTATCACCAGAAAGCTGACTCTTTAACCACCTCCACCAGGCTAATATCCCAGCCCTCTACGTCCTTTCATTTACCCAGCCCTTGAGCTGCTTTCAGGGTTGGTGTCAGACTCC
The DNA here is from genome assembly GCF_024509145.1 of Vidua macroura. NCBI lineage: Eukaryota > Metazoa > Chordata > Aves > Passeriformes > Viduidae > Vidua > Vidua macroura. The sequence goes on from NC_071587.1 coordinate 7,140,927, forward strand.
CCCTGCTCAGCAAAATCTCTGTTTTACATCTCTGCCCTGTGCTTGGTGCAGGCAGCAGCTCTGTCTTGTCAGGGCTCTCTTGCTGTCACAGAACTCTGGTTTGTGCTCTCAACTGAGAGCTCTGGCTGTGGCTCTGCTGCCTCCCAGCCCATCCCAGGAGTGTTCCCAGTATCTGGAGATGACCTGGCTTTGTGCTTGGCAGCAGCCATTCTTGCTTCCCTCTCACTGGTGGGAACAGAGCTGTGTTTCCAGGCAGCTGTCACAGCTCTGTCACCACAGCCAGAGAAGTTGGAGAGAAACAAAATCGTTGAATTTCACTTGACCCTGGAATTGTGCTTCTGGGCAGTCAGTGGGGCTGAAACCACCCCCCACTGTCTGGAGCAGCCAGGGCGGTGTGGTGGAGAGCTGGTGTTCCTGCTGCCAGAGGGACTGTGCCCTCTTGGGATGCTGGTGCCATGCTGAGCAGCCAGGCTGGCCATCATCTGTCACTCACACATCCCAGCCTGGGCTTTCTCCAGCCTCACAATTCCTTTCCAGATGAGTGTGGATTTAATGACTGTTCTTCAAATTTTTAGGGAAGTACCTTGGGCTTTGCAAAGCTGAATGCAGCATGAGTGGGCAGAGTCTGAAGCAGTTGGAATACACAGCAAAGCACAACCAGGGCTCCCCATGCAAGAATCACACATCCCTGGCTTTCCCATGGCCCTTCCCATCCCACCTGCCCTCACCAACACTGGAACCCAGTTGTGAGGGGTCAAAACTGGCATTTAACAGTTTTGCATGACATTGCTGCATGACATTGGGCAGCAAGAAAGGGTGAAAGCAGGAGCAGGAGCCCAGTGCCTTGGTGTTTGCCTCCCCTAGGCTGTGCAGCGAGTCTCACCATCCACCCACCTGTGCTGCTGCTGCTGCGTGTGCCCATCGGCCGTGGCTGGGAGGCCAAGTGGTGATTCTTAGACATCCCTCATCTGCAGTCAGTGACAGCAAGTGTTTGTGGCTCAGGGTTGTTAACTGCCCTGTCCAGCTACACTGCAGGTTTATGGACATCCATTTTTCATCTCTCTCCTTCACTGCTGTGGAGGAGCTGCTCAGGTGAGCATGAATTGGTCCAGCTGTTCACTGGGGAAACAGCCACCAGCCATTTCTAAGCACAACACATCCCCTTAGCTTGTGTTTTAACCGTGGTAATTCGTGGAGTTTTAATCCCTCTTCTGCTGGGGGAAGCACGCGTTGCCATCCACCCCGGCAGAGCCAGCCCACGGCAGCCTCCACCGCGGTCAGGAGTCACTCACCTTTAGCCAGGAGCCAGGCAGCTGTTGAAATCCCTTCACACTGCACGCAAATTAGGCATTGAAAACACTCATTACAGGCAACATGACACGCCTTCATTATTCCAGAATAATTGTCTGAAAAGCTCAGCTCGCAGCACAAGCTTCACTTGGTGCAGGAATGTGATAAAAAGAAAACAGGAAGTGCAATCAATGCTTGTAATCCTTTTAAATAAAAAGGTACTTGCTAGTAGCTGCCAACATCTTTAAAAAGCTGTGATTTCCCCGGAGAGAGCCCTTATCAGCTATGACTGCGTGTCATTCTGGCAGTCTGTCAATCCATCAGACTTCAGTGCCACTGACATTAAGAAGCCAGGCGTTAAGATTATCACATTTACCCGTAATGTAGCACAGATTGTGTTGACATTTGGGAAGTATTCCACCACAGGAGCTATTTGACTTCAATTCTTTCTTCCTGAAGAAAAAAATGCTTTGAAATACTCGAGGGCAGGAGCCTGCTCTGCCTGCAGCATGCCGGCATGGGGAGCAGGAGGAGAGTGAGGGTGCACAGCTGATGACCCAGGATGTATCCCAGGAATGTTTCCCTCCTGTTCTTTGGCTGCACCTGGCATGGAGCAGGCAGGTATTTGGGTTGGCTGAGGAGGGTTCCCGTGTCCTGCCCTGAGGCAGCTGTGGTTCAGTCTTCATGGGGACCCAGAGAGCAGCACCATCTGCTTGCACCCCTTCTTCCTCCTCCTGGCACTCCTCCTCCTGAGAAGGTCTCAGCTCTGTCCACAATGGAGAGGGGGATATTCCCAGCTAGGCCATGGAAACAATGGTAAATGACCTAAAATGAACTGATTAATCTCTTTAAATAATTGTGAAGCCGTTCTCCAGAAAAAGTTAATCTACTCTAAATGGCTTTGGTGTTTTTCTTGGGCTCCAATCAATACGTGGTCGCTTGCTTTTCATGTGTAATTCACAGTAATTGCAAAAGATCATTTTCTGAAGAAAATGACACTCTGCAAGCAGAAAAGCAAAAAGACACAATGGCCAATTGTCTTTAAATCCCAGCACAAGGCATGCTGTCAGACATACTGGTGAGCTGGAGGTGCTTCAGCATCACAGCTCTGTGTCCTGGGTTCTTCTCTGGGAAGCTGCTGGAGGTGCTGGAGCGTGTTGTGTCCAGATGGCTTGATTTGGATCCTCATCTGCTTTCAGGTCTGGCTGCCAGGGCCCTGGCCTGTGGACACCAAGCCCACCAGCTGCACTGAAAAGTTGGCTGCAAGATTACAAGGTTAGGCAGAGACACATCCCTTTCATGTCACTGCAGACATCGCTGGGATCAGCCGTGCTCCTTGCCAGGCTGTCCCATCCAGCCAGGGCTGCACACAGCCAGCACTGCCCATGCACAGCAGCACCCAGCCATGACCCAGGGCCTCTGGGGCCGGGGATGAGTCCTGTGTGCAGAGCTGGTGCAGTCCAGTGCAGATCACACCCCCAGGTCTGTCCTGTCTCTTTCATCTCCTGCTCAAGTTTGCGCCAGCCAGGCTTGCTTCATCCGCACCAGCCTCGAGCCATGGCTGCCTGATGGTAGGACAGGCATCCCTTTCCAAAAGAGTCCGTTGCCTTTCCATCATACGCTGTAAAACCAGAGCATAATTTTCCAGGATGTCATTCTAATTCTACTGAGAAAGCTTATTACTTGTGATTTACCCATAAAAAAGGCCCGGTGACTTATGCTGGTGTGTCTGTGGGTTTGCCCATCAATCCATCACGGCGGCGGCAGGCTCTCCGCAGGGCAGGGGGAGCAGATCCAGGGCTGAGGTGAGCATGCCACTGTGATTGACACGCTGCTTTTACCGGCCGTAAAGCCTGTGACATATTCCTTTTGGCTCGCTGCGGATCCGCACTGCTGAGCTCCAGCACAAATGTCATTAAAACATGTTCTACCCATGGTACCTATAAATAATTGAGGCAGCAGGTCTGCACTGAGCTCTGTGCTGCAGCTTTCTGCTCCTCCAGCGAGGCGGCCTGGGGAGATGACCTCTCCTTCTCCCACTCACCATTTTAGACATGAAGGGGCACCTGACACTTGTCCCCACACTGATTTCTCTGCTGTGTTGGCAGGCCGTGCTCCCAGGGCTGGGGGTCTGGACTGCTCCCTGCAGAGCGGTGAGTGCAGACCATCGGGCTCCAGACCTTTGCCTTTCCTGCCCCCTGCCTGGGGCACTGCCACTTGTGGATGTGTGAGGAGAGCCTGGCACATGGGTAGAGGAGCCCAGTGATCCCAGTGACTCAGGAACAGTTCCTGGCTGTCAGTGCCCACCACTTCCCAATCTGTTGAAGTTTCCAGAGCTGCCCAGGGCAGCACCTGCAAGTCTCCCTGTGCCAGCACATGGCCAGCACACTTAATGCTATCTGAAATAGTTTAGTGTACTCAGATGCATTTCCAATACTGTCACTAAATGTGTGGGAAATTCACAACCCATGAGAGTGCTTGTTGTGGCCTTGGAAGCACAATCTATCCTCAAACACAGCTTTCCTCACTCACCTGGCCATGACTAGTGGCAGCATCCTGTCCCTTGTGAGTCCCACCATGGTGTACTACCTGCCACCCATTCTGTTCACCAGTCAGACCACTCCAGCCCTTCTGCAAGTCCTGGCACAAAGGGCAAGTGCAATCCTTGACTGGGGCTCCTGCAGGCCATCAGGCATGAGCTGTGGGCTGGCAGATGAGCTTGCAGGGAAGGCTTACCTGTGTGAGATACTCATGTGGGACACCCATGTGGGACATCTAGGGGGGATATCAGCAGGTTGCTCTGTCCCTGTGAAGCAAGCTCACACCTTCAGCCTCAGCCCCCTACACTCCCATCACATGGTTCTGGCTCCCTTCATGCCCACTAACAGATTTTTTCTTTCCTTCCTTCTCATGACAGCCACCAGCTCCCCCGTACCAGTGGGAGTCATTAGCAGGCATCACACTGGGAATGTGCAGTGTAAATATGGAGTGCTGATATCCCACTTTGCCATGCTGGGAGCAGCAATCCCAGACTGACGCTGTTCCCCTGGCAGCTCCCACCCATCAGTCTGACCCTGGCTGTTCTTTAGATCCACAGGCTCCTCCTGGCTCCATGAGGGCACAGTGCAAGAGAGCTGTGTCGTGGCCACACACGAAGGCATACAGGGAGGGGCTCATCCATTGCCCAGCACAGACACACGTGGAGCCACAGCAAGGTGGAAGCACCTCCTGCCCCAGGGACACATCCTGGGCAGCAGGGCTGAGCTGCCCCCGCACACACATGTGTAGGGCGCTGGGCACGTGCAGAGGCAGGTGCTGGCTGCGTGTGGAGGTGTGCAGCCATGCAGAAGCATGAGTGTGGTGAGGCAGACGCTGTGCAGCACAGCCTGTGCGTGCCCTGACAGATCGTGAAGGTGTATTAAACAGCAGCTGTCGGGCTCTTCCTGAGCACAGCGGTAACACAGTTGGGACCATTGTGATGTCTTCTTAATTTAAACTCGTGTTGTCTTCCAGCCACGTGCTAATGAGGGCTAATGGGAAGATCAGCTTGCTGTTTGCCAGCGTTGCTGTGTGCATTGCCATGGCCCTGTCACTCCTGCAGCCTGGCTGTCCTCACTGGCTGGTGTTTTTCCCTGCCTTGCTGCTCTGATGGGAAGAAGGACTCGGGGTCTGCTCCCCCTGGGGCTCATGTGGCAAGTCAAAAACCACTCCACCAAGCCAATTTCTCTGACCACAGAGCAACACGACTCATGTGGGGAGCAGACCTTCCTGGTGCTGTCCATGGGCAGCCCCCAGGATCTCCAGGGCTCCCATGTGTCACAGCATCAACAGTCCCAAAAGCTCAGTTAGCTCCTGTGGCTGGGGCACCCACAGTGCTGCCACGTCCCCTCGTGTCTGCAGCCCCAGGACAGCCACACACACCCTTGTGACCCTCCTTTTAGAGAAGGGGCAGCCAGCTACTCATGGAGTCTGTGTCAGCCCTCGTGCTGCCCTGCTGTGCCCCGGGGTCTGCACAGGGTACAGCAGTCACTGGTACCTAGAGGAGTGAAGGTTTGGCCACAGCTCAGTAACTTTTTGTCACCTGCACGCCCATCCTGGCTCGCATGGCTGTGCTGCTGGTGCTTGGGGACAGAGCAGCTCTGCATGGCACATCTCTGCTCCACAGCCTGGGGCCCATTGTCCCTCTCCCTGTGCCTGTCCCTGCTCTCCCTGCTCCACAGCCACAGGTGCCAGCTGCACAGCAGGACACTGTCCCAGGGCTGCTGGGTGCCAGCACCGACCCTCCAGAGCGGGAGCGGAGCACAGGGAGCTCCATGGTGGCAGCATCCCTGGAGCTGCTTCTCCCAGCACTAACCCGCACATTTATCAGGATTAATGAAGCATGCAACAAACGGATCGGGAGGCAAAGAAAGCAGCAGAGACAGAGCCAGTGGCTGGCAGCAGGCAGGAGGGAGATGAGGGGGTGTGTGGGTCAGTGAAGCTGGCCAGGGCTGCACAGGAGCAGCACACCTCCCTGGGTACATGCTCCCAGCTTCCCACATGGACACGCAGGAGTGCTCACGTTCGCTCATCATCGTGCACACAGGCATGAAGAAAAGAGAGACAGTCTTACCAGAGATCAGCCATCAATATTTGAAAAAAGCCATTGAATACTAACACATCCACTTACGCCATATTTGCATATTTGCTTAATAAAAAATTATGGCCATTCAAAGCTCAATCATTAATTACCCAGCATATTTTTGTTTAACTCCCTCCCTTTTTTATTACAGACTAAGCTGTTTTCCTGCTTATTCAGCAAAAATTCCCTACTCTTCCACCAGGACGAGACATGCAATAAATATGTACTTATTAAGTGTGCATTACAACTGCATGAGCTGGGAGAAGTAATAACAGGCCCAACATAAAGCTGAAGTATTTATGCATGTACCTAGGGCCACTTTAGCTATTTATTTTCACAAAGAAATTAAATTAGATAGTTTGATAGCTCTCAGTGTGACTATGGTGGGAATTTACATAGGCCCCAGCCTGTCAGGTGAGGATGGGTTTTAAGGCACAAACCCATGATGAGGACAAGCTGCAGACTTCCTGCCAAGCCAGGTGTACTGGGCAGGAATCCCTGCCAGGAGGGTCAGTGCCCAGCCAATGTCCTCTGCCTTCCAGGTAGGAATCCCATGGGGACACCAGGCAGCCAGGATGAACACCAGGCAGTGAGGATGGACACCAGGCAGCCAGGATGAGGCTGCCCACTGCTGGGACCACAAGTGACTCTGTGGGAAAAACATAGTGGTACAGTGTCCTTGGAGAAAAACTGCGGGGATGTGAAGAGGGATGAATTTTCTCAGGAAAATTGACTTTTCAAACCCTTCTCACTTGAAAGAATCCCAGTGCCTTTGTGAGTGTTTAACGCCCACTCTCCATCGATGCCTTTGACAAGAGATGTGACACCTGCCCGGGACAGGAGAGGGGATGGGGAGGGCAGTGCCACCCTCCTCCGCGCCCCCCAGCCCTCACCACCCTGCGGGAGGCCCCGCAATTAGTGAGCGACCTGATTAGCGCTGATTGCGCACACGCCGCCCGCAGCGGCGAGAGCTCGCGGTGCTGCCTGCGGTGCTGCCTGCAGTTCTGCCAGCTCTGCCCCACAGCGACCCCGCACCAGTCCCAGCCCAGGGCACAGCGGAGGGCACCAAGCCCGGGGGCTCTGAGCCTGCAGGGAACACTGAGGCCGCCTGCCTGGTCACATGGGGCTGGGACCACCTGCAGCACCCCCTGCTCCCCAGGGAGTGGCTTCCCCTTGTGCTTGTCCCCTTGGTGTCTGACATCCCCCCTGTGCCTGTCATGCAGGTTCCTGATGTCTCCAAGTTATTAAAGATGGGATTTTTAAATAGCACAGAGGATGTACAAGTTTTGCGGTGTCAGCACGGGGGAGTGACAGGAGCTGCTGGGAGCCAGCCCAACCCCAGCAGTGACAGTGTCCTTTAATTACAATTGATGGCCTGGCATCTCCCTTCCCCTGTGCTCATCAGCTCATTGTCTCGCAGCGGGACAATGGGACCCCAGGCCCTACCCAGCTGCTCCCTGAACCCAGGCACAGCCTGCTCTGCTCTTCCAACTGCCCACATTTTATAAAGAATAAAGGAAACTTTGGCAAGATGCCTCCCCAGGAGGCACAGGCATCTCTCTGAAGTGCCCAGTGCCTGCCCATCCGTGTGTACGAGGCTCCGTGGTCCTGGGCATCCTGTGGCCTCCAGCAGCTGCTTCCAATGAGGGCTTGCAGAGAGACCAGCAGCTGCCAAGCACACGGTGGTGTTTGCTGGCAGAGGAGTGAGAGGAAAACTGCCTCTGCCTGGGGCATGACTGGGGTGGAAGCACGTGAGCTGAGCGCCAGGCTGACCGTGGATGTGCCAGCTTGCCAAGAGAAGTGTGAGAACTGCCTCTCGCTGGTGGAACAGGAGGGAGCACAGCTCAGCAATTACAGCACAATTAGCTCAAACAGCAGGTTGATTGTAAATTGCAGCTCTGTGCCAGCTACAAGTACGGAGTGAAAGGCTGGCGGGAGCTCTCCTGCAGCTCAGCTGTCTCTGCTCGGGTCTGAGCCAAGCAGGACGTGTAGGGCCATGGCCCACAGCAGCCCCCGTGAGGTCTCCTGGCACTTGGCCCCACAGCCTCCCCCTCGAGCTGCTGCAGACACAGGAGAGCTGGTGAGGAGCCCTGTTGTGGCCTTGCTTGTACAGCTCCTCTGTGGAGAACTGCCAGGAGCAGCTCTGCAGAGAGGACCTGTTGGACCTTCTTGGGGTCACAGGGTATAAGAGCCATGCTGCCTTCCCAGAGCATCCTTTGCTCCAGAAGAGCTCCTGAGCCTCTCCTGCTCCATGCTGGAGCCTGGACTGCACTGGTTCAGAGCCCAGATAAGCAGTGCCACCCATGGGTCCCCTAAGCAGGTGTCCAGGGTGCAGCAGCCTTGCTGGAAAGTGGGTAGTTGTAACATGCCTCCTGCATCCTCTGTGTGGAGCAGCCTTGGGGAGGCCACTTCTCAGAGGGGGACCCCCAGACCTGTCCCTGTGGGGCAGGGAGGCGTGGCTGAGCATGGGCTCACCTTGCAGGACTGGCTACAGCCAAGCAGTGAGTGTGGTTGTTGTGTTGCCAAGGGGATGTGAGGCAGTGAACATGTGCACTTCTCTTGGGCATGACTGCCTCAAAGCAGCCTGTTCCCTGCACCATGCCATCATCCCATGCTGTCCTGCCTGATGTACACAGGACAGGCACTGTCAAGGACTAGGAGGGGGCCCTGGAACGGGCTGTCACTCATGCCCAGGCAGTCATCCCCCCTAACCCTTGTGCAGAGTATGAGGCAGCCTGGCTGCTCTGGCTGGCCATGGAGATGTGGCAGGACTCCTGTGCAGCCCTAGGGAGGGACAGGCTTCTGGGGGCCCACAGTGGAGCCCCACTTACTCAGCTGTGCTGAGGGAACTGTGGGAATCTTTAAAATGAGAGGGTTTTGGGTAAGTTGTAACAGGTAGGCTTTAGAGACAGTAGAACTGTGATTAGAGTTAAGTAGTAGCTATAAGATTTGTCAGTAGAAAAATTATATAAGTAGAAAGTAAAGACAAATAGAACAATGGTTCGTATATTAACACTTAGAATAACTCTCTAAGTTACAGAAAAGTATATCTAGTGAGATATTAGGAAGTTCTAAGCTTAATAATGGAGCTCTGTGCATTGAATCTTAAGGCTTACAAGCAGGTATTGTAATACCTGAAATAAGTGAGCATTGTTTTAACCTAAGGTACTTTTGCTTATAGTGGTTGGACAGAACTACTGTCAATATGCTTTTGCTTTGTGTGGTTAGTCAAAAAGTTTTTAAAGTAAGTTGTAACATTAAGTTCTTTGTCTGCTGCCTGGGACGTGAGCTGCTGGCATCTTCCTATTGTCATAACCATGTAATGAGACTGATGCTGGAAAATAAACAGCTCGAGACGCGTTCCTCACAGTCCTGTCCTGCTCGTGATTTGTACACAGTGCCCCAGCCAGCGAGAGCAGCCTCTGGTACAGGTGCAGGAGGATTCAGTGCTGTCCATGGGGCTTGCAGCAATCCCTGTCCCCCGGGACAACACCCCTCTGAGGGACGCAGGGGATGCTCACAGCCAGCTTTGGGGATGGCCATGCCCTCAGCAGGGTGTCCCGTTGGCTCTGTCCCCCACATTGTGCTGGCGGTGGGGTCGGTGCCCGTGGAGCCGTGCGCTCGGTGGAGGCAGCAGACGGACACGGAGTCTGTGCCAGGGAGGGCAGGAGGGGCCCTGTAGCCCGGCTGTCCCTGTGCGTGGGCTGCCGAGGGGCCTGGGGCAGGCGGGGGACAGCGCCTGTCAGCCTGCTGAGGCTGATGCCTTCCATCTCTGAGTTACTGGCTCGTGTCAGGGCAGAGCTGGAAATGTCAGGGACTGCTGCAGGGTGACCGTGCAGAGTGGCAGATGGTCAATGATGGATTTGTCACTTCAGATTCAGGCGGTTTTTAAATATTCAGCAGAATCCGAGGTGACAGCTCATGGCAGCAGGCAGAATTTCTGTACGTCTCGATAAGACCTCCTGGCCCCCTGGGAGGGGGGGCACAGCAGGACAAACCCCGGCACCTCGCGGCAGTGGCTGGGGACAGCGCAGCCTGGGACCGTGGTGAGCGTGGCCAGGGCTCCCTGTGCTCCCCGTGGCTGGTGACCCAGTGGAGGTGCAGGAAGGAGGCTGCTGCTGAGCTTGTTCTGCTCCAGCTGCTCCCTGCGAGCTGGAGCATGCAGGTAGTGCCTGTGCTGCCTGTAGCCACCCTGCTTTGTCAGCACCGGTGCATTGGGATGTCTCAGGAGCACTGGGGGCTCCCACCAGCTCCACACCAGAGTTCACACTCCTCAGCCCTCTGGTGATGGCCGTGGCAGCCACATTCTGAGAGGCCCAGCAAGTGGCAGTGGGAAGGAGGCTCCTGAGCCAGGAAGAACAGGGGTCTGGGCAGGCCGGCGGCACAAGGGGTGTGGGCAGAGCCAGTGGCAGGCCCGGCTGAGCATGCAAAGTAGCTGGGTCAGCAGGGAAGAGAAATGGAGCTCGGTACAGCCCACAGAGCTGCCCTTCAGAGTCATGCCTTGGGCAGGGAGCAGGGTGCCTGCTGGGCTGCAGACAGGTGCTCTGCAGATTCCCAGTGGCAGCAGCACTAGGGCAGGGCCAGTGCTGCAGTGCTGTGCAGCAGGTCAGGGCAGACTGTTGAGAGTGATGCTTCCACAAGTGCTGCCATCAACCCGGCTCCCACTGATGGTTATGAGGAGCAGTCACTTCTCCTTGCTGGTGCTTCTTCCTGCGGCACAAGTCGTTCAAGAACTGCCTTGTACCTGCTCAGGGCCCCTGTGGTATGTGGGATGGACATGGCCCTGCGGAGCCAGCACAGGAACTGTCTGTCTCCTGTTGCAAGAGGAGAGCCAGGATGGAGTGTGGGTCCTGGCTGATCCAAGGGACATGGAACTTCCCCTCCCTGGGGGGATGTGTGGCTATGGCCACTGGCGGGAGGAAGGCAGCAAGGTCATTGCAGTAATGAACACACCCGCCCTTGAGGGCAGGGCACGCAGTATTGACTCTGCATTCCCTGTGCCTGCTGCCTCGAAGAGAGCTCTGCTCACGCCAGCTGGATTGGCTGGTCTGTCCCTGTGCTACAGCTCATCAGGTGCAGCCTTGGCTGCAGGGCACTGCCAACCACACATTTGCACATTTGCATCAAACTTTGCTAACGGTGCAGGTCTTCCTGTACATCCACCGTGTGTGCAGAGGTGCCTGGCTGGGGGACATAAGCAGATGGATGGCATGCTCCCCCTGGTCCTCCTGTGCTGCAGGCAGGTCTGGGTGACCTCTCTGCCTCCCCCCAGCCCAGGGAGTGATGCCCTTGCAGTACAGATTTGCAGTCCAGGCTGCCCATGCAACCCACAGGGTGGGCAGCACTGAGAGAGCTCCGTCTATCAGGGCTGTCTCCCCATGCCCCTGCAAGGCAAAGCACCTTGGCTTGGGACTGACCAGGTGAAACTGCAGCCCCTTCCTGCCACGGTCCAACCTGCCAGGAGCCTGATAGGCTGTCAATGATTAATGCTGAAGTCAAACCCTTCCACCAGCTCCAGCCTTAGAGTGCTCTGCAATAGCGCTGCAGCCCCCACCAGGGAACCCCAGGAGAGTTCACAGACCACCTTGAATGCTGTGGCTCTGCAGCACTGCCCTGCTCCACAGAGCTGACTCCTCTTCATTACTGTGTCTGCTGTCAACAGCCTGTTCCTCTCTCCTGCCCGGGCTTCGTGATCGCAGCAGCTTCCAGCAGGGCCAGTTCTCTGCAGGCCAGCCCACTGCCAAATTCTCCTTCCTCCATTAGGTGCATCTCTGATCAGCAAGCAGAAGGCAACTTGCTGGTCAGACTCTCCTGGAGGAGCTGAGCTTGGCTCTGGCTCCAGCCCGCGCTTAAAGCAATTTAATATCAGCAGCAGGAGGGGATGGGGAATTAATTTTGGTTGCTGCCACCCCTTCGGGCCACACCTACGTGTGCTGGGTAGTGCAATGTGCTGGCTCCCCCCTTCCTCTGCTGGAACAGCTGCTTGAATTTCCTTGTCCTGCCTTCATCCTTCCTTGCATTAACTGTTTCTCAGCCACAAAACACTGAAGGGCTGCAGCTGGCTCTGCCCAACAGGCTTGGCCCTTCTGCTGATGGAAAAGCACAAAGCTCTCAAGGAAAGCACAGGCCATAAATCAAGGGCAGCAGCAGCAGCAGGTAGCCCTTGGCTCTGAAGGGACCTTGCAGGGCTCATGAGCACGGCTCAGGTGCTGGTGGCCACCAGCCCCCCCAGATGACTGCAGTGGGACTCTTGGGTGGGTGCAGAGTCCAGGCTTTGCAGGGCAGCCCCACACAACAGCGGGGTGTCAGGTCACATAGCACAACACACTGTGTCCCCACCCCTGGGAGACAGCACAGGATGCCCCAGTTCAAGTCTGGGCGTGCTGGGTCTGGGGGGCACTGCCTGAGGAGGTGGGGCTGAGCATTCACCCTGCAGAGATGCAGGCAGCTCCAGCTGACTCTGAAGAGGTTAAATCTTTCTAATCGCTCAGTAAGACCTTCTCTAAGAATTTATCTACTTTCTGCCTTCCAAGAACATATGGATAAAATCCCCCTGAGCGGGACTTACATTTATAGCATCTATTACTGAGATCAAGGTTAATCCAGAGTAATCTAATGGGGTGAAAAGGACTTTGTATAAATCTGTTTTAATCTATGGGACATGATAGCCTGACAAGGCCATCAGAACACTCCTGCACCACCACTGGGGCAGTGAGAGGTGCCAGAGTTGCACAGGGGATGCAAGAGGGAGAGCTGGCTCATCCAGCACCCACCAGTCCAAGTGCAGCGGGGTCAGGAGACTGGCAGGGCTGGAACATGGCTCACCAGGCCCAGAGCCAGGCCAGCTGCCCTGGTGTGCAGCTGCTGCTGGTGCCTCCAGAGAGATTGAGTGGCCCTGTCCCAGTAGGAATGTTGTGCCATGGGACAGGGGAGGCTGTAAGTGCTCTAAATTAAGAGCCATCCCTGTTAGGTGTAATTGATCCATTCTTAAAAAGAGGGGGCTCAACACGGAGACACAGAAGGTGAACATTCTGTGTGCTTGCCCGTGCTGGGGACTGGTGGCTCCACCAGGGCTGGTGCTTACAGCACGTGCACAGGGCATTGCAGGTGGGCAGAGAGGAAGGACTGCCCCTGCCAGGATGTCACGCTGTGGTCCCTACCTCACCCCACATCTCCCACAGCCGGGTGAGTGCACCCCTCTAAGCTGTCTAGTGCCAAGCATTGCTCCCTCTGCCCTCTCTGCTCCCTCTGCTCCCCATCCTGCCACCGCCGGGCTCACTCCAGCCCGAGCCTGGCAGCTGTGCCTGCTGCCTGGGGATGTGCTGAGCCCCAGCCAGGCCTGGTGCTGAGGGCAGCCCGTGCCTGCTCTCTGCCCAGGCAGCAAGCCACAGGAGCGAGTCCCACGGACACAGGAGGCCAAATAAGAGAGTTCTCCAGAGCATGGCGTGTCGTTTTACATCTGCTCAGATGGAGACTGAGTTATCCAGGTCCCTGAGTCCCAGACCCGCCAGAAGACAGTATCTCAGCTAAACGATGCAAAAATGATTTAATGGAGGGAACTAATCAAGGAATCCAAGAGAGACTGCTCACCAAGGGCTGATGCAAGATTCAATTAAACTGCAGCCTTTGTGGGTTCACCATTTTAATTTTCCACAAATTAGCTTAAAAAAGGTATGGAAATGAAGATATTAGATTTTTTTTAAGTCAAAAGGAAAAATCCTTTGAGGATTATATTAGCTATTTCGCTTTAACAAACATAATTTCTATACTCATTTTCTTGTTTTAATCTCAGCTGTTGAGATACTCTATCCATTCCACTCCAGTGTCAGTGTGGAAGTCTGTTAACCCTTCCCAGAGTAGGTCCCACAGCCCAGCTGCTGCAGTGCTCCATTCCCATGCCAGCCACGGTGCTGGGGCAAGGGCAGCACACTGGCATGGGAATCCTCCTTGGTCAGCTGGGATCCAAGCTGGGGCAGCAGCACCAAAAGAAGCAAATCCAGCCCTAGAGCAGTGATGGAGATGCCTCCCCAGTTCGAGGGCTCTGCTGTGTCCCTGCCTGTGCCAGGCTGGTGGGACAGAGGCTGGCTGTGAGTGATTCCAGTGCAGACAGGGCTGTGGATCTGCCTGGGGCTGCAGCAATGCTAAGCTCCAGACACCCCACATTTTCTGTAACTTCACCTGCTTTTGCCCTCAGGCAGCTGGAGATAAACACGGAGTAACAGTGTTGTGTGTCGGCTGTGATTTGTCTTCTGCAGGAGCATGTCTTGCACTAAGGATCTCCTGTGAGTAATAACAGCTGCTCTTACGGCCCTGCCTCCGCTGGCACCTGCTGGCCTGGCATGGCTGGCCTTTTCCTGCCCTGGGTGGTGCAGCTCCAGGGCTTGGCTGGAGGCTGCTCTCCAGCAGGAACGGTGCCTTGAACGTGTCAGGGCTAGTGACTGGTTCACTGGGCTTTGCCTGGCCACACAGCCTGCTCCCCACCCCAAGGAACAGTGTTCTCTCCCTGGGCTCCTGCTCATCAGTGGAAAACAAGTCCCCACTGCAGCATCACTTACTGGTGTGGGGGCTTTGCCAGGACCGCAGTGGGTCTGGCTGGGCCACCCTGGCCAGGGCTGGCGTGGCCAGGCCATGGTACCAGGCGTGTACCACAGTGCTGAGGAGCCTCATCCACAGAGCTCCTGCTCCCAGGGTGGGGTCAGCTCCTCCTTGCCCTCTCCTCCCATCACTATCTGCACCTCTGGCCCTGTCCATCAGGTGCCAGATCCACCGTCCCACCCTGCTTCCACCTTCCTGTCCTGCACTGTCCCCTCCTGGACCCCCCCTTGCCTTCATCTGGCTCCTGGGTGACCTTCAGCTTGCAGCTCCTGGAAGCACCTCCCTGTCCCCTTCCTCTGTGCCTCGAGTGGAACAGAGCTTCATTTGTCACTGTCTCTTTTAAAAGGTCCAATCTCTTCTGTGGGGTCACCTGGCTGCTCTGCCAGCAGCTCCTCGTGCTGGCACAGCTCTGCTGCAGCCGCCGCAGCTGCCAGTCCAGGATGCGTCATCCCTGTCCCCTTGTCCTTGGGGTCCTGAGTGGTCCCCTCTGTGCCCGCGGGTAAAGTACCCCCAGTCAGAGCCCAACCCACAGGTGGCTGCAGCACACAGCTGAGCCTCAGGGCATCCCATCCTGTCCTCATGGAGAGGGACAGCAGAGCCAGGCACATGGGGCCTCCCCTGCACCACCCTCCCAGAGCAGTGGATTGTGCAGGGCTGGCTTGGCCCCTGGCACAGGTCTGGCAGTGGAGGCTTGGCCGGGACCCTCCCCACCCTGCACACACTTAGCCCTGAGTGGAGCTCAATGCAGAATTAATTTGTCATATTGACACTGATCGTTTATTAGGGAGCAGAGTGGAGCCCATTCATTTGAACAGAAAACATTTCATCTTATCTCCTGCCTTTTCATGCCTCAGCTCTCACTCTTTAACCTTGGACAACGAGACATTCATAATTTCCTCACTGGCTCTATGGCTCCTCTAGATAAGAAACTTATTTTTTAATCTTTCTTTCTATTGAATTTTAAACATGTTCCATTACAAAACCTGATGCACATAACAACACGTTTCATCCAGAATTAATGTGGCCATGCTGTGCTGCAGCCCTGCCCTGATCTGGGCTCCTGGCCCTTCAATTCCCTGGGACCCAAGAGCCAGGGAGCAGCTGTTTTTCCAAATGACTGTAGGGGCTCTGGCAGTGGTGCAGGGGCAGGCAGGGCCCAGGCAAGCCTTTGCTCTGGGGACAGTGTGACACCGGGGTGCTGCCTGCAGAAGGGTGCACAGGTCTGCAGGGCTGGATCTGCCCACCCCAGGGACTGCAGCCAGTGGGACTGCAGAGGAATGGGTGCTACAAGAGGAGCATGCTGTCACCACCCGATGGTTTTCAGCAGTTCCCATTTGCTCTAACATGGTCTGAGCTTGGGCAAGCATTTCTTGTTTGGGGATGGTCACTGGAGAGCTGACATGTGACTGGGAGCCCTTGCAGCCCCACACCTGAGCCCCACTGCAGCCCCACAATACAGTGCAGGGTCTGCCCCAACCGAGGGCCGTGAGCAGCTGCAGAGACATTTGTCTCATTTCCAGTTCACAAAGCTACTGCCCTGACAACAAATAGCCCCACCAGGGCCCCTACAAGGAGAGGCCATGATTGCTTTCCATGTGCAGAAGAGCCACAGAGATAAGGCTTTCACCTCCAAGGCTCTGCTGAAAAATTAGGGATGGGAGGTGGGAGGGAGCAAATTGAGATAAATGAGCATGCTGCATGGCATCCTGCCTGCAGGATGCTGAAATAAAAAATCAGTAAATAAAAAATCACCAGTCTTTATCTGGTCAGAGCCTGAATGGGCTGTGTGATAACTATAACGGATGAGCCTGCCATGAGGGCCTCTGAAAGGGACCTGCTGGCCCTCGTGCCACGTGGGAAGGCACCTGCTGGCGCTGGGGACACAGCAGTGGCACGCACAAAGGGCCAGGGCAGCAGCTCTGCCGTGACACACTGGGCGCTGTCCCTCTGAGAGCACCATGCTGGCTGCTGCACCGATCCCAGGTGGCTCTGGGAAGGGCTTGGCTCCTTCCTCAGTGTGAAATGCACTTTTCCAAGTCGTCCTTCACAGTGAGAAAAAGGCAGATCAGATGCCGAATTAGCCTGCGAGAGCCGTGTTCCCGTCTCTCTTATCTAACTCACTGTAACAAGCTCTTTGCATTTATTCTACCAAATGTGCTGCAGAATTGCGTTACAGCTCATGGCTGCGAGCCATCTGTGGAGAGAAATCCAGTTATACCTTGTATAATAAGTTCCTGACAATCTTACAGAGGACTCCGGGTCATAAAAGTCTCCCAGTTTTATCGCCAGTAACAGACACGGAGAGAAATTAAGTTGTCTTATCAAATTTAGATAATATATATCCCTCTGGAGTGGAAGGTTTCTGATGGATCTTTTACAGTATTAGAACATTTAGAGGGGTGAGCAGAAATGCACAATGGGGGTGGGAGAGCAGTGGGGTGCAAAAATACCCAGGGGCACCCAGGAGCAGGAGTCCCATAGCCATTGGGCAGAGACCGGCCCTGGGGAGCCCTTGGAAAGCAAAAGGGAGGAGAAGGCTGTTTGCAGGCAGGAGCTGTGCTGAGAGAGAGGGGCTCTCTCCTGCCTGGCTCACTTTGAGCGCTCTCATGCAGCTATTAATGAAAGCAATAACCTCCAGCATCCTGATACGCACGCTCCTTCCCGCTGCCTCCTGCGCCAGTCACTGCGGGCAGCAGGAGCCACAGGGTGTCTGCTGAGTTCCTGGGTGCTGGGATCTGCTGAAATCAGGAGCCAAGCCCTGAAGGGAGGCTGCACATGGGATGTCCCTGTCACATATCCTCTGTGGCCAGTGCAGGCATGAGGATCCCTGGTTCTAGAAGGGTCCTGCTCTGGCAGCCTGCACAGTGTTGGTCCTGTCTGGGCTCTCCTTGCAGGAGTTGGCAGGGAAAGGAGTGCTGCTCCATTAAGGCAGTAATTTCAAGCTCTCTGGAGAAGGTTCCCTGCTGATCCCATTACCCAGGGCTTGGCCTGTCCCTGCCCCTGGCTCCGGTGTCAAGGCTCCTGCAGCCAGGGGGCTGGAAGAGGGATGGTCGCCATCTGGACTGACCTGTGGCCCCTAGCCAACCTCTCCCTCCTGGGGGACCAGCTGCCCAGAGGGATGGTGCTGGTGGCGTGGGAGAGCTGGGATCCTTGGCACACCTGCTCTGTGTTCAATATTTAGTTTCTGCAGAGGCAGAGTGCAGTAGCCATGGCAATGCAGCGGGCAGGCCCAGCATCACCAGTGTGCCGTTTATTATGAGCTGAGCAGTCTCAGGCACTGGGGATGCAGACACATGCCTCCCCCGAGAGCCCTGTGCTAATAAAAAAAATGAATCCTCACTTACTGATCTCTGTATTTTTAAAGATTTGTTACTCTATCTTTTCCTTTTTCATTCATTTTTAAAAAATCTATCTTGCCGTTCAGGGCAGAATTATCTGTTTAGCACCGTTGTTACTTTAATCACAATTAGCTTTCCCACTCCATTAATAAGACTCTCAATAGTGCTACATCATGGGAATGTGCCTTCACAGCCATCCTGGCACTCTGCCCAGTCTGATGCCCAGGGTTTTTTCTCCCTGCAGCACTGGCAGCCAGTGCTCTCAGTGCCATGCTGTGCACTCATCTCCATCGCCTCCGTGCTTCGTGGGGGGCTGAGCCCCATGGCCGAGCAGGCTCTGGGGCAGGAGGCGCTGGCAGCACTTCCCTGGAAGGCTGAGCTGGAGCTGTTCCCACTCCTGGCAGCAGGAGGAGAGAGGCTGGGGATTAGGATTTAACCTCAAGAGTGGGTCAAGAGACTACCTCGTCTCCCCACATCTTTTCTTCAGAGCATTTGGTGAACAATGCATGCAGAAGGCTTTTTATTTTTGTGTAGAAACGTGTGTCTAATGAATTAGCCACGGATTGGAGCCTAACATGGGTAATTTACACTGAACATTCGCTTGCTTAGAATCATGCATCAATTTTGTACCACATTAAAACCCACGTCCTGCCCTGGGAGTGCGTAGCTGGTGCTACACCGCGAGAGTCCCTCCCAGCACATCTCTTGGTGCAGTGTGACCACACTGCTGCCCTCTGCAGAGAGTGTCACAGGCTGTGGTCACACTGGCCTGGCCACTTCGTGGGCAATGGGATTTGCCCAGGAGTCATTGGCATCACATGGGCAAACACGAGGACAGACACAGGATCCCTGTCCTGCAGCCTCTGGGCACAGGGTGTCCCTGTCCCAAGGCACTGCGGTCAGCCAGAAGCCCTGCTGTGTGCTCGGTCTCCCCCAAAAGCACAAACAGCTTTTCTGCTGGGAGTCGTGTCCCCTCGGCTTACAGTGTGACATGAGCCTAAACTGCCTGCCTAGGACAGGCACCAAACCAGGAGAGGATGCTGCCACCAAAAACCACCATGGCCACAACCTGTGGGCACCTGCAACACCAGCAGGGTGTGGGTGGGGTGGTGTGTGGCCATGGCCAGGGCACACAGGCAGCTCACCCCTTGCTCAGGAGTACTGTGTCCCCCTCCTCCCATTGGCCTCCCCACTACTGCAGGGACTCCCCCCCGGGGGAGGCATTACACGAGGGAATTGCTGGCACAGGCGTAATTGCTGAGATAACTGCTGATTGTGGAGTTTGCAAACAAAAAATAGAGTGGCCGGGGTCAGTCATAATTGGTAAATATTTGTCTATCTAATCAAAAGGCCTTTTAATTAACAATTTTCTTCTTGCAACTGGTTTAATTTTTTTTAAGAACTTCTGCGGGAAGTCAATTAGACCCAACAGATGGTGAAGAACATCCCAGCATCAGCACATCCTGCCATCTGCCACCTCTGGAAATGGCAGCCCCACCAAAGCCTCATGCCCCATGGCAACCACACCTGGGACAGGGCAGTCCTGACACTTTGCCCCCCATGGACCACAGGTAGGTGGGGTTCTCTCAATTGGAGTCATGCACAGCCAGTGCTGGTGCACATTCTGGGGCAAGAGGAGGGGCTGGAACAGCCTAAAGCACGCACCAGGGGCCTCTGGGTCTGCAACTCTGCCCCAGGCATTTTGCCTCTTTTTTCTCTCCCTGGGCAGCTTTTGAGCCCTGACCCAAGCAAGCAGCAGGCAAAAAGGTAGCTCTGCCATGCCACAGGCTGGCTCCTGGTAGCATCAGCAGCTGGCACTGTTCAAGGTGGGCACAGATTGCCCTGTTGATAGGCTCTGCCCCAAAGCTGGAGACCACAGCACAGTGCCCCTGCCTGCTGCTGCCCATGGGGCTGCCTGGCCCCTGGTCCCTGGTCCCCAGGTGGACTGTCCCTGCCAGGGTGGGGCAAACCTGCCAAGCCCTTGGCAGAAAAATACCTGCAGGGACACAGGGCACATGCTGTGCAGGGACACAGGACACACTCACATCCACCCTGCCCTCCCCACTGTCCTCCCTTCCACCTCGGCAGGAAGGGCTCCTCTCTGCAGGTGAGCTGGCAGCACTCACACCTGCAGCTCTCCACAATCAGGAGATTGCTGTGCACAAGAGGCAGCTGACGCATCTCTTCCTCAATCAGCTGCTCTTCACGCCCAGCTCCGTGCCACTCGCTGTGCCACTCTCTGTGCCACTCGCTGCTGATTGCCCTTTGTCTCCCGCAAGGCCACGCTCGGTGGCAGCGCAGACAGCAGGGCCAGGGCGCTCCCGTGGCACTCCCGTGGTGTGGTTTTGCCCTCCACTCCCCATGAACCCACAGTTCCCAGCAGAGGAAGGTGCTGGGGCTCTCCCAGCTCCAGGGGCTTGAGGGGAGCCCCAGGGATGAGCTCTCTGCAGGGTGCTGGCTTTGGCCCCACGTGGATGCAGGACCCTGCTGCTCCTGCCCTCAGGAGGTGTCCAGCGAGCCTGCAGCCAGCTGGGTCTCCAGGTCTGTCTGGTGATCAACCATGGGGCAAGCAGATGGTCCTGCAGCTGCCAGGGCAGGGCAGGGAGAGATGTGGGCGAGCAAAGGGCTGGTCTGGGAGCCGGGCAGAGCGCCTGTGCCTCAGGGCTGGGCACGGGGCAGGAGTGGGTACAGCTGCCCCAGCATCGCTGCCCGGCCACGCCACTGGAACATCTCCAAAGCACCAGGGAGTAAAGCACCTAAATCTTTCCTGCCAGGCCCTCCGGAGATGTCCCCCTTTATTCACAACTGCTTTTTAATTGCCTTTTGTCAATTACAGAGAGATGGATCGGGTTCCTCGGGGAGGCAGCAATTAGCGCGGGGATGAATGCCGAGGCAACCAAGCTCCCTCTGCACGCAGCAGTGGTGATTTGTAAACCTGTCACCCAGACACTGAGCTCCGCTGCCAGCCGCAGCGGCCTCACGGCAGCGGGAGCACCATCGCAGCTGCCCCCGGAGCGACAAGAGCGGGGCATCCGCCCCAGCTCTCCCTGCAAAGCGCCCCAGCCGTGTCCCCTCGGTCCGGCTCTGGGGAGCGGTGTCCGGTCCGTATCCAGGCAGGGTGTGCCCCGCCAATGGATCTTGGGGCACATGCAGAGCAGGTGAGGACTTGAACATGGTGCCAAAGCCGATGGGAGTTGCTCTGGACAGGCTGGGTGGCAGGAGCCCCTCTGGATGGGGCACCACCCCTGCCAGAAAGAATTAACACCTACAGTTTCCAGCTGGCTGTGGCCAGCCTCCTAATTAGGTGTGGTGACAATGGCAATTAGTCATCCATGTTCCCCACTGCGGTGCCTGGGACGTGCAAGGAGCTCAGACCAGATTTCCATGCTGGGGCTCCAGGTGTCCTCTCCATGGCTCAGCCCGCACAGATACACTGCCTGCTGCTGCACAGCCGCCACAGCTAACTGTCCTTGAGCTCAGGATGCGCTCCTTCATCCCAAATTCATCCCTCCAGATAACCTGGCTGGTGATGGGACAACCCGGGCAGGGCTTGTCTTGGCTATATCCAGAGGCTCAGACTGTCAGGGGCTTGTTCTCCCTCAACACCCATCCCTTCTTGGCACTCACTGATGTCTCTCACCATCCTGGTCCCAGTTCTGCAGGGCTTTGGGGACCAAGGAATTTTGGCCATCAGCCCCTTCTGGGGCTGCAGCAGCCACCGCCTGCTCTTCCCAAACTCACCCAACCCTCCCTCTCTGCTTCATGGCCTTTGTCTAATTCCCTACACCCCTTTCCTATTTTTCTTCTCGACAGAAGCAGCAGGCTCATGCATCCAGAGACTCCACAGCCCTTTCTTGTAGCTGTAGATTAAATTTCCCAGCTCAGTGTCTGCGGGCCTCTGGCTGAGTCACTCTGCACAGGTGTCCTCCTGTCCCCAGGAGCAGCAGGCAGTCCTGGTGGTGCTGGAGCCTGGGGAGAGGGTGCATGCAGGGACACAGGGTGGTCCCTGCCCGCTGAGCTAAACTAAGCACGGCCTCCTGGGCCATGGCTGTGGGCAGAGAAAAGGGGTAAATCTTGTGTGGGCCCAGCAGCCAAACTCTGCCAAGCGTTCCTCAGCTCCTGCTTCCCTCAGTCACTCTGTCCTTGACCCTGGGGAGGGTGCAGCATGTGGAGGGAGCCCGGCTGCTCTAATTAAACCATGTTTGCAAACTCCCATGGCAAGCATTACTAATTATAATTAAGGAGAGTAGATCTGCTCTTCCTGCCTCTTGGACACGTGAAGCACCCTGCATGCCGACCAGGCTCAGGGGCACTGAGGGCTGGCACATGGCACTGCTCAGCCTCCCCTGGGCTGGGCACATCCCTGGAACAGCGCCCATGGGGCAACAACACCGTTGGAGCCCTTGAGCCAAAGTGCCAGGCCAGGGGCAGAGGGCCACAGTGCAGCTGGCACCACCCCTGCACCCAGGCATGGCGTGACTGCACCCCTCTCCCTCAGCATGCACACTTCATGCTTGAACCACTGGCCTAACGATTTCAGGTTTTTCCCCATTTTCCTGTATTATTATTTGTCGTTGTTCCTGTTGCAGTTCAGTGACCATGAATTATTGAGCGTCTGCTTGCTCAGTAACTCTTTACTTCCACCTCGGCACACTGCTGCCGTGCCGCCTGTGTGGGACGGCCGCCAGCTCCTGCCCCCGGCCCCTCCTGCTGCCGTGGGACCCCTCACCACGCTCGGCACATGGCAGGGCCCCACACGCTGCCAGGGCTGCGGGCAAGGGGCCACACAGGCTCTGGGTCCAGCAAAGGCCTTTTCTCTCACTCCACTACAGCAGTGCAAGGGCTTTTGGCCATGGGACCCCTGGCTGGGACATGGGATGCACTGGGATGTACCGGCATGCACTGGGAGGGTTTGCAGTGAGTGCTCTTGGGGCAGCACTCACAGGCATGAGGGGATTTGCCCAGCACCCATCCCTGCTGTCAAGAACGTGTTCATGGGCAGGGACATGTTGGTGATCATTGTGCTGCCTTGGTGGTGATGGCAGGACAGGGGTTGGAGCCACGGTTGAGCCATGGTGTTTGCAGGAGTGAGAAGGCTTCTGGTGGGTGACAGTGCCTGTCCAGGCCACCAAGGCACAGGGAGGGCTCAGGCAGAGCCTGCTGATGCTCCAGAGCTGCTCTGGGCAATGGTACCAGCATTGGAGATGAGCAAGGGAGGCTCATGTCAGAGCTCAACCCAATCCTGGGATGGGAGGACTGGGCTTTCCCAGGATGGCAGAACATGTCCCTCTCCTGTGACATACTCAGGATGCATTTGCCAGGGACAGAGGGGAATGGCAAGGTCTAACAGGCCTTGGAAGTGGCCATGTGGTGGGTGTGAGGACACAGGTATGGTCTGTGCCAGTGGAAGCCAGTCCTGGCAGTCCAGGGTGGCTGTGGTAGGAGCTGCTGCCCTTGCAGAGGCATCACTTTCCCTGAGCCGCTTTTGGGGCAGAGTTGAGAAATCTCTGCTGGTATTGTGGGATTTCACAGACATGAAGGATAAAGTCTCTGAACTCCCACAGCTGCATTTTCTGAGCAGTGCAACACTCTGATACCTCTGAACTGCTATTAAGCACCTGGTGCTGGTTTGTCTTTGCAACTGTGTCCCCTAAATAAATCCCTTCCCCACACTGAGCCATGCTAATGGCCTATTGCAAATGGCCAGCCAGTTCACTGTAAGCTGAAGTCATTATTTTTTCCACTCATCGCTGGAATAAAATCTCTCTCCAGCATCCATCTTGTAGGATAAGACTGAAACTTGGAAGCTGCAAGTCCCTGTGCAGGGCACATGCCCCTTGCCTTGAAGCATCGGATGGTGGCCACTCAGGCCCCTGCAGGGTTCCTCACAGGAAGCACGGAGGGTTTGCCATTATTGAGCTGGATGAGGCACCTCTCTGGTGGGACAGGGTGGCACCAGGGTTAGGGAGCAGCGTGGCAGCAGCTTCTCCATGGAGTGGGCTGGCAGCACCCACAGGAACCCTCGGCCCCTTCAGACTGTCCTGGACCCATCAGCGCCTCTGGCCTCCTGTTGTGAGCCTGGGCAATCACTGCCTGGTTCTGGGCTGCTGGGGAGCTGGCCCTTGACACATGTGTGTGCCTGGCACTGCCTCCCACCGCGTCCCACCCCGGCTGCTCCCTGGCACCCGCTCCTGTCTCTCTCTGCTGCCATCTCACACGTAAGTGGCTCCCTGGGAGACTTGCTCCATTTTTTTCCTTTAACCTTGAAATGCAATTTCCTCCCCAAAATATCCTTTTTCCTGTAAACAACATCTCTTTAGTGAGATTACAGCAGAAATCCCTGAGCTCCCAGGTCCCGGGCGCTTTATCACCTGGTGAGCCCCATCCGTCACGGCCACGCGTGGGCTCTCCGCACCCCGCCCTTGCCAATGGGCGATGGTCTTTTCATCATTTTTACAGATTTATTTTACAATAATTTAATTTCATCCTCAGCCCTGGGAAGACGAATTGGCCCCTGATGTGACTGGGAATTCAGAGGCAGTCTCATAAATTTGCCGCCTCTACACAAAGCTCTGTTTGGAGTTCCTGATGCAGCTGTGAGCGAGAGTCCTTAAACAACGGGGGACAGGCTGCAAATTGCGTGTGTGGCAGGGGCATGTGGTGCCACTGATACTCCCGGGGCCTCAGCCTGACTTGCTGGCTCTGGGTGGCCACAGGGCACATAGAGCATAGGGCACAGGGCTGGGAAAGGGGCAGACAGGGCTTTGCAGGCTGCCCCAGCATGGCCCATGTGGCACTAGGTGCTGTCAGTGCTGCACTGCCAGGATGCCATCTGCCCACATGGGCACTGCTGCACAGGTGCCCTGGAGGGGTGAGTGCCCAGGACCCATCTCTGCCAGCAAGTGCCTCACTTCTTACTCACTGGAGCCGGTGCTGTGCCGGGCACAGGCGTCAGGGTGGTGCCACCAGCTCTGCCACCAAGCTCTGCACATTCCTGCACATCTGTGCTTGACACATCTGGGACTTGCTGTGCTTTTGCTGCGAGAGGCTTGCCAATGTAATTAAACTCGAGTGACTCCCCTGCCCCCAGGCACAGCCCCTCATTTCCCTTTGATTTATTATGTCTTCTTAATTTATTTAAATGAGCCTCGGTGTTTGCACAGGCTCGGAGGGGGCTGGCTGGAGCTCTAATTGCCCGAGCGAAGGGAAGGCGGCTGGAGAGCTCCCGGGGATCTCTGCAGGGGTGTGTGCTGTGGGTTAGGGGGCTGTGGCCAGACCTCCAGAGGAGCCCCAGGCATGGGAAGTGCCTTTAGAGCAAAGCTTCTTGCACATTTGGTGGTGGTTTGGCCCCTGGTGCTGGGTGTGCCAGTGCCTGGGGATCTGCCTCAGTGGGGCTCTGTAGGAAAGGCTTTTGGAGCTGGCATAGGGGCATCTCCCTGGGGCATTGCAGGACAGTGTCTCCACTGGCTCTGAGTTGGCAAAGGCAGGGGATTGAGAAGCCCAGCAGAGAATGTTTGCTCAGCCACACACCTGAAGTGTACAGGGGCTGGGATGCTGCCAGATCTCACTGTAGCTCCTGGCCAAGTGGGAGAAGTGCATGGGACCGCAGGGGAGCCCATGGCACAGCTCAAAGAGGTCAGTCTGTGCTTGGGGCCAACAGAAGTTTCTCTCACTCCCTCCATCCATTCCTCCTGCCTCCTCATGGCCCTACCCCCCCCAGCTCAGACTGAGCAGACAGCCTGAGCCTCCTGCCTGCCCATGCCCTGTGCCTGCCCCATGCCTGTCCCATGCCTGTGTGGCCTCACACCCGGCTGTGCTCCACGCCGCCAGCCCTGCTTGTGTTTGCACAGCTGATTCCCCTGCTCAACGTACTGCCTTGCACTTGTCCCTGTTGAATTTCATCCTATTTTTTCCAGTCCATTTCTCCAATTTGTCAAGATCATTTTGAATTCTAATCCTGTCCTCCAAGATACTTGTAGTCCCTCCCAGCTTCATGTCATCTGCAAATTTAATAAGCACTTTCTCTATTCCATCATCCAGGTCCTTAATGAAAACATTGAGCAAACCAGAACCAGGGCAAGCCCTATGCCATCTGAGCAGCCCAACACATGCTGTGCTCACCATGCTCTGCCCAAATGTGACAGGAAAGGGTACCAGAGCTTTGCCATGCTGGCTGTGCCTCACTGCACCCCCAGCTCACTTAGGACCTCTCTGCTTTGCTGCCCTGGAGTAGTGCTGGCACCATGGTGTGCTGCCAATATCAGGGGCGCTGGTGCTGGGATGAGGCTGGGAGGGGACAGGGCACATCTCCAGGACGGCTCCAACTTGAGCGGCCACTGACTGGCACAGTGCAAAGGCCTGGGAGCAGCTCCCGTGTGCTCCCATGTGACCCCAGTGGTTAGTGTGGGCACAGGGGCAGCAGAGCAGCCCCTGATGGGGCCATCCTCCCCCCCCCACAGCTGCCCACCCCCTCCTCCACCAGGTGAGGCTCTGCCCAGCCACATTATCTCCCCATTCTGAGGCTGCTCCTTTTGGGCTGGGACTGCTCCTGGGGCTGTATGGCAGGCATCTGGAATCAGCCCCAACCTGGAGCCATCTCGTGTGCCACCTCTGGCTACAGTCATCTCTTTTCTTTAATTGATTGTAGAAAGCAATTTACAAAATACAAACTTCTGCTTGTGCCAAGCCCTGCGTGTCCAGGCAAAGCCTAATTTCACAGTAAAATTTCAAGTGCAATGAATGGCTTTTCCCAGCACCAGTCCATGTCCAAGCCAAGAGCTTTGCAGTCTGCATAAGCTGTGCTGAGCAGCCCAGAAATGGCTTTGCACTGCCCTGCGGAGCATGCAGCTCCCTGGGCTGGCTGTCACAATAGCCAGGGCAGCTCTGCCAGCACTCACTTTTGGGCTGGTGCCGCCTGGGTTGGCATGGCTGTGTGGGACCACCATGGCTGCAGCCCAGTCTGCAAAGAGCCACAAGCCCCAGCTCTCCGTGCAGCCAGCTGGATGATTCAGGGATCCTGCGTGGCCCTGTGGCCATTAGGAAAGGTGTCCCAGCAGGGCTGGCCAGAGCTGCAGTGATGGGGGCTCAGCTGAGAGACGGTGCTCCTGGGCTCTGGCTCTTTTCATGTCAAAGTCATAATTTCATGGTCAGGGTCTAAGGAAGTTTGTACACACAGATGCATTAATTCTGCATTTAGTGATACAGGAATAATTGGTGTCACATCAATTAGATCGGTTCTTGGACACTGCAGTGATAAGTGCTGTGCAAAGGCCTCTGGGCTGCAGGATGTGAGGAATTCCAGCAGTGAGCGAGCCTGGTGGGGCTGGCAGCAGCAGGCAGAGCGGGGCCAGCAGGGACATTGGGTGCTGAGAGAGTGCTGGAGTGTCCAGCACCTTTGGCCTTTGCAAGAGAACAGTAAGGCCTGGGGCTCTCACAGTGGTCAGTGCCTGGGGCTGCTGTGCTGGGGGCTGCTGCACAGCCTGGGGGTGCAGGCCTGTGCTTGGAGAGGGGCTGGCAACTTGGCAAACCTCTGAGTCTAATGTCCCAGTCCCATCAAGGTGATCCTTTGTGTCAAGGCACTTGCTGGTGCCTGGTTCAGCATCATCAGCTGTATCCCTGTGGCATGGCTTTGCACACATGGTGGGTTTGCCAGCATGCTGCTGTCCACCCCACCAGCTAATGGGACGAGGCTCAGGTGGGTCTGGGGCAGCGTGGAGACCCCCTGTGCTCACACTCCCACAGTACAGCGCTGTCAGTCCCATCCCTGCTGCGAACTGTAGGTGGAGGTAATTTGCAGATGACAAATATCCCTGACAGTAAATATTTTTCCCACCCTCATCCTTCTACAAGCAGATAAGGTGGCAGCACTGTAGCAATACGGTTGCTGGAGGGAGACAAACTCTTTGGCAGACTTAAAAGTCTATTGTGTCCCCACAATTATTTATAGATAAAGAGAAGAAAGCCAATAAGCAGAGAATGGAGCTGCACAACTGCATTTGTTATGATGATGATGATGTTATCTCTCCCTCACACCCACACACGCACATCTCAGTGCATGGAAACTCACTGCTGGCAACAATCAGGACAAGGCAGGACAGACTGGAGGCTTAACCCTCTTGTCACTGACTTGTGCCCAGCCTGTCTTCCCCACCAGCTGAACCCAGCACACAACTCCTGTGGCTTCTCTGGAATAGCACCTGCAGTGCCCCTCTGAGGGGGTCTCTCTGTTTCTGGCTGCAGGATGTGGAGACCAGGTGGTCTTTGTCCCCGTAAAGCAGCCCCTTGTGGTGTGGGTGCCTTGTGGTGAGGGGGATCCAGGGCTGCCTGCAGGGAATATGGGACTGGCTGGGTCCTCACCAGCCCATGCAGCAGGACCCCAGAATGTGGGTGCTCGCCACTGATGGCAAGATGCAGGGGGACTCTGTCAGCTTTCCCAGCTCTGCATGGCCAGGACCTCCTCTCCCATCCCACACCACTACTGAGAACAGAAATGTGGGTGTTTGGAGAGATCTGGGATTAAAAGCTGTGGCAGGCAAGAGTGATGGAGGTCACTGCCAATAAGTGCATTTCTGCAACCAGTGGAGCAGAGACACCCTGAGTGAGAAACATTGACTGCAGCGTGGGAAGAGGGTGGGAAGCACCGTGTTCTCCCTTTTCAGTGAGCACTGCAGGAGCCAGTAGAGGAGACCAGGGGCCTGGCAGGGCTGGACCCACAGAAAGGAAGAACAAGGAAGGTGAGGGATCAAGACCTGGAGTGCCACTGAGCCAGGCACTGGGGTCTCTGGGTGACCTGTCACATGTGTGACACTGGGCCCTTGGCCAGCCCATGTCTCCCCATGTTCCAGGGCGCTGCATGGCTTGGCATGGTTTGGCTCCTGCTGGGGCAGAAGTCCTGCACCTCCCCAGAGCACGCCCAGCCACTGCTCCTCCCCAGGGCTGCGGGTGCAGGAGGGGTATGGGCTCCTGCCAAGTGCTCAGCCCTGTCTCAGTGGGACCCTTACCCTGAGAAAGCCCCAGGACGAGCTCTCCAGCTGGTGAGATATTGCCCAAGACAGGGACTGGACAGTCCCTTAACTGGACTGGAGAGTGGGATGATTTTTCATTGCTTCCTCATAATAAGAGGACAGGAGTAAGTGACTAGTACAGTCCGTTCACTCGGTAAAGATTTATACAATCACTTCATCCGGTAATTGGTATTCTAGGGAGAGAGAGCAAGCTGCAGCTCCAGCATCCGCCTCTATTTGTTTTATCTCTGTCTTTCTCTTTTTCTCTCCCCTTTTCGGAATGAGTAATTCTGTCCCTCACAATCCCATTTAAACAGAGCATTTGCAGAGTGAATAATTAGTTACATTCAATTAGGCCTCACGCGCTCTCCCTTCTCACTTTGGGGGACAGGCGCGCTAATGAGATGGTACATGTCTGACACGGGGGAGTGGGCACTGAGCATGCTGCATGCCAGCAGGGAAGGGTCAGCCTTGGGGGAAGTGGGGAGGTGGCCCAAGAGAGTTCAGCCTGCCACCTGGGATGACAGTCCTTTGGAAACCATCTGGGGCTTCATGTTTGGGGCCAAAGACTTTGCATCTGGGGCCCACATAACACCTTCTCCTCCAGCAGGAGCAAGATCACATCTGTCCCCGGAACTGGGTGTTCTCTGGGCTAGT
Organism: Vidua macroura; assembly: GCF_024509145.1. Classification (NCBI taxonomy): domain Eukaryota; kingdom Metazoa; phylum Chordata; class Aves; order Passeriformes; family Viduidae; genus Vidua; species Vidua macroura. The sequence goes on from NC_071587.1 coordinate 7,170,431, forward strand.
GCCAAGGGAATGCTGCCCAGCCTGAGACCATCCCACTGGCACTGCTGGGATTGCCAAGCCCTGAGAGGAGGGAAAGCTGCTGCCATGTTTTTATCTCCCTTATTAAACCTAACATTAGGTTTTAAGAGGAGCCTTAAATAATGTGCCACTGCCTGTACTAGCAAAGTTGCTCCATGCTCCAGCTGCTCCTGCTCTGGGATTTATGGCCTTTCTCACGTCATGCTGCCTGTGTTCAGATAGTGGTGGGTCACAGGCTGAGGCTGCTCCCAGTACCTAAAGCCTGCAGTGGGCTCAGTGCCACTGCAGCCCTACACCAGTGCTTTGGAGCCCGTGGTGACCCCACTGCTACACCACAGCACCCCACAGTGCTGCCCTGCAGCGCGACAGACCCCACTTGTGCATTTTACTGCCAGAGCAGTGAGGCGAGGGGCACGGAGCTGCCTGCTGCAGGCAGCCCTGGCCACATTCCCTGTCTCCTCCGGCATGGGACACGGGCTGGGCATGGCTGTGCTGGGGCAGCTCCTGCTGTGGGGGTCAGTGAGGGCAGCCACAGGGGAAGCGCATGCAGGGGAGTGGGGCCAGCCAGGGTGTGCTGGGGAGGGCCTGGGGACACGGTGGGGGTCGGCACAGCTGGTGGCAGCTCTGGGAGCCTCTGCCTTGGGAGCACCCGCCCATTCCCAAAGCATCCTTCCCGGAACATCAGAGCTGGGAGCGCCGGTCCCGGGGGCGCCGGTGGGCGGCAGGGGCCCGGGGTTGCTCACGCACAGGGGCAGATAAGCACGTTTAATCACACGGTCTCGCCAGCAGTGGGTGGAGGGTGACGGAGCGCGGCCGCTCCCGCACGGACGGGCGGCTGTGCGGGGGAGCCGCGGGAGGGGGCCCCGCGCTGGGCCGGAGCCCCCCGCGCCCACCCGGAGCGTACGCGGGACGGGGCGGGGGCGGGCGGTGCCGGTCCCGCCCCGCGCAGCCCGCGCCGGTCCCGCAGCACCATCTCCCGGCCGCCGCACGCCGGTGGCTGCGCTCCGGCCCCACCGCCGCGATCCCCAGCCCCGGCCCAGGCAGAGCCGCGGGCCCGCCGGTCCTGCCTTTCTTCGTCCCACGGAGCCCGGCAGCGCTGCACGGCACGGAAGGGCCGGGGTGCCCTGTCCGGATGCCAGCACCCACCGCGCCCTGCTCCAGCACGGGCAGCGCTTCCACAGCACCCCGGACAGGAGACTGAGCTCTGCCGTAGTGATCTCACAGTAGCAGCTCCCTTTCCCGGCCCTGGCTTCCCCAGCACTCAGGGAGACGGGGCTTTGTGCTGGGGTCTTCCTGTCAGCAGTGACACTCTGCTGTGGCCAGGGGATGCACTGGGCTCTGCAAAAGCTCAGCAGGAGAGCAGCCAGACAGGTCATTGCATCACCTGGGCAGGAAGCAGGATGGGGCTCTGTTCCATGTCCCTATGCGGGCAGCCAAGCCTTGCTCCACAAGGGCAGCCCTGTGCAAGTGACAGACCAGGAGTTGTAGTGGTATTCCCGTGGGGTGGTCGTGCCATGGTCCATAGCAGCATCACATCATTTGCAGCCAGGCCAGATGCCAGATTTCCTCCCCAGCTGGAGAGGGGACAGAGGAGATGGTGCTGTCCAGTCTGTGCTCCTGTCGGAGGCAGCGCCCTGCGCCTTCACAGCATCTCCTGCTCCGAGATGCGGCTCTCCTTGCCATCCTCCTGGGCCACAGGCTGGCCCCTGAGTAGGGTCTCCTGCACAGGCAAGACATTCTCATCCTGCTCCATGGGCCGCTGGGTATCTGGGTTCTCTCCGGGCTCCCCAGCCTCTATCTGCACAGGGGCAGGGGTCAGGGGCAGGCAGCTACATTCCCCCACTCTGCACCCATGTCTTTTACAGGCTCCTACTATACTCCCATGCAGGCCAGAGTACGGGTCCCTCCCAAATGCTCAGCACTTGCCAGCAGCACCCTCAGGTTGCCCCAGCCCTTGTCCTGCCCCAGCCAGGCAGCCTAGTTCAGCCCCCATCCCTCCTGCATTGCAAAGCCACAGCCCCTGCTCTGCTGCTGGAACAACCCCAGCTGTGCCCAGGAGGGATCCCAACCCACTGCTGGAGGGGACTCTAGGTAGACTCACCTCCTTTGGCACTCGCCGCCTGAAATCTGGATGGAAAGAGGGACAGAGAAGGCAATGTTCAGGGGGAAGTGCTCCTGCCCTGCAGGGAGCTTCCCAGGGTCAGAGCCAGGGCTGGTGCTGCTGCATCACAGGTCCTGCAGCTCACATTATGTCTGCTGCCACTGCCAGGCTGGGGGTCACAGCAGGAGTCAGAATGGACTCATGGGGCACCAGTGCTGTCACGCAAGGGCTGGCCCAGCTCAGGCTGCAGCAGTGCCAACACACCTGCTCCCAAACACAGAGTGGGACTCAGCAAACCCTGTCCTGGTGATGTCCCCAGAGGAGCTTCCTCACTCTCAGCAGAGCTGCCACTGTCCTCCCTGGCTGAACCCCTCAGCCCTTTATGGCCCCTCTGGCTAAGGTTGTCCCTCCCTCGGCCAGGGCAGCAGTTCACATGCTTTAGCCCCTCACCTGTGTGCACCAGGCAGTAGATGCAGACACCCACGAGGCATGTGACAACTGCAGCTGCGATGGGGATCAGCACCGACAGCGAGGAGCGCCTGCTCGACTCTGCAGGAGGACACAGGGTCAGCGAGGCACCCGCGGGACCACGCATGGCACGGAGTCATGCCCCAGCCCCACAGGGATCCCTCATGGAGACAGAGAGGCAGGAAGGCATCACACTGGCCACGCACTCAGACCTTCCCCTCCCAAAAACACCATGCATGAGGCCAGCTCTTCTGAGTGCTGCAGGAGCTGGAGCCCTGGGGTGCTCTCTGCTTTGCACTGGGTCAGCCCTGGGCACCGGGCACTTACCACAGATCACATCCGAGGAGTTCGTCCCTTTCACCTTCACCACCAGCCCCTTTTCCTCACAACTGCCGGGAAGAACAAGACCATGTAACCACAGCAGTAACCCGAGCTCAGGGAATAGTTGGGGCTGGGCAGGCACCCAAGCTGCCCCAAAACGCATCCTGCTCCAAGCCTGCCAAGCTCCAGTAGGGCAAGCAGGGGGACCCCCACCGACACAGCATGAGGGGATTAGCAGGTACACAGCAGGGTACCAACCCTGGGACTTGGCCTGGAGTTGCTGAAACTGCTGAGGATGGGAACAAGTTTAGGGGCAAGGCACAGGAAGGAGCAGACCTATCTGGTCAGAGAAGCCCCCAGGGCTTGAGCATTGTAGCTATGGCAGAAAAGCTAAGATAGGCTACAAGTGGCTCTGTGGGGAAGTAATTTCTGGGCACAGATAAAAGCAAAGTGAAATCCAATGGCTGGCAGCTGAAGCAAGACTAATTCAGCTTGGAAATAAGGCTCATGTTTCTACCAGGAACTGCAATTAACCCTCAAGCAGCTTTCTAAAGACAGGGATGACCTACCAGTTCATGGCATCCTCAAAGCCAAACTCCCCATGGAGAGGGCTTGTGCTTTGGCTGATGACTACAGCCACAGAGAGCACTGGGAGGGAGAACCTGAACAGGGCATGGGGCATCCCCATAGACCCTGATCCCTTACTTCCAGCATGGATGACAGCTTGAACACCCCTGAAGGGACAAGCAGTCTGTGCACATAGTGAAGGACAAACACAAGTGCCTGAATGTCTGCCTCGACCTCAGCCAATGCTGCCCTGGTCTGCACCGTGCTCCTAGCCCTGTTCCTCTCACTCTGGCCCTACACCAGCCAGATGCCATGTCACTCACAGACCAGCCCAGCTGCCCAGTCCCCAAAGCCACCAAGAAAACTGGCAGCAGAGGATGTGTTCACTGGGTCTGGTGGAAGGACATGGTCTGTACTCAGACAATACCTTGTCCAGGGGTAGCACGGCTCGGTTTTAGAAGAGACATTGGAGAAGGTGCCTTCTGCACAGGGTTCACAGGGGGATGACATCCGGTCCATGGCCTTGGCTGAAGAGGAGCAGAGATAGCAGGAAGGTCAGTAGGGCTATGGGGGGTGAGGGCCTGAGGGGACAAGGGGCTGCAGAGTCCAGCTGTGCAGAATGCCCTGTGGCAATGGCACAGCTCTCCCAAATCCCTGCCAGGGGGCACCATGCTGGGGGAACCCCCATTCCCTGAGGTCAAGCACTGACAGGGCATCAGTCCTGTTGAGTGGGAATAGCTTGTCAGATTTACCTGCCACAAAGCCAGAGCCAAGCTGGCAAGGCTGGTTCTCCACGCAGGTCTGGCAGCTGATGTCAGAGCAGTGCGTGCCACCCCGGCACTGGCACACCGTGTTGTGTGTTGCATTTCCGTGCATCTTCACAATGAGGCCAGCATCTGGGCAGAGGGAGCATGGACGAGGTGAGACACCAAGCAGGGGAGCCAGTCCCCCCAGGATGGGGTCAGTGGTCACAGGGAGCACTTACTGCCTTCACAGATATCATGAGGAGCACAGTGCTTCTCCTTGGTCCAGCTTGGCTGATAGTGCCCACTCTCACAGGGGGCACAGACAGAGTCTTCTGTTTTATTGCACTCAGAGACCAGCTTTTCCCCTGCAATAGAGGCTGGTGAGGAAGGGGCAAGGGGGCTTTCCCTCTCTCCAGACAGCACCTCTACCAGCAGGACAGGGGAAGGCTGGCAGCTGTGGATGCCGGGACTGCTGCACTATTCTGCATGGAAGGCAGGGCTGAAGGAGTCAGCCTGATGACCACAAACACTGCAGGGGCCAGGTGGGGAGGGAGGGCTGTGGGGCCACGCCAGCATCCAGGGACTGGGAGATGACCTGACAGTGACAGCAGGAGCTGGCAAACACCATCACAATTTGCTAGTGCCAGTGCCAACACTCTCCCAACAAAGCTGCCTTTGCCATGGGGTCCTGTAGCTGCAAGAGCACAAACAGTCCCAAGAGAGCTGTGGCACATTTGGTGAGGTCCAAGGGGTCTCTTAGAGCACCCACAAGGTCCCAGTTGCTCTATACTGAGATGACACAGGGCTGTCAGCATTGCTGGCAGTGAGGTGAAGGGGCTCCATCACACCAAGCGAAGCTTTCCCTGCTGTGCCCAGGCAGCAGGTCCTGGCACAGCCCAGTTGTGAGGTCCCTAGGAAAGGGTTTCCATACCTGGCCGACACCGGTTGCAGCATCTGCCCTTGTATATATACTGCTTATCAAAGCATGTAAAGGCACCACCAGGTTCCCAGCACTGGAAGAAACAATGGATATGTGAATTCATATCCAACTCTCCCGCATCACCGCGCTTCCACAGACTCATGTGCTAACCTGCACCCTGAAGTGAGGGCTTCCTCACACCGCTCTTCCCACACCTCCACTAACCACAGACCACATCAGCCACCCACGCTGCCTGATGCCATCAGTGCTGTCTTTGAAGTGGGGTGGCAGTGATTCTGGCAGAGTTGCTCCATATTTCCCCAGATTTCCTACGATAAGATGATTGCACATCACCCTGTGCCCCTGCCGACAGTACTGCAGTCCCTCACAGAGGGAGCAGTGATCACCAAGCTTTCACGCCCAGAGCACTGCCAGCCCCTTCCCAAGGCTGACACACCGTCCCTGAGGGACAGGAAAACCCCAGTCAAACACATCACCCATGCAAACTTTGCCAGAGCCTGCCCTTGCTCCTCCTGGCAGGGGACTACCTGCACAGGGAAGGGAAAAAGGAGGCAGGGAATGAGCTCTCGGGCAAGACAGGGTACAAGAGAGCACCCGTTCCTCTCATAGAGCCAGCCCCTCGCTGCCCATCCCCAGTAGTCCGGCAGATCCCGGCAGATTGGCCTGGCCATCCTGGGGAGCGGGACGGGGCTCCGGCAGAGAGCGAGGGAGCGAGGGCCGGGCCGAGGATGCCATACGAGCACCCAGCACGGCCGGGCGCAGCCCACCCCCGTGGGCACCTCGAGCAGTCCCGGTGCGGGGACAGCGACGAGGCCGCGGGGCCGTCCCAGCCGCCCACATGCAATCGAGAAGCGCAAGAAGCGCCAGCAGCCGGTTCCAGCGTCCCGCCCGACTGGGGGTCCCGGCCGAGGGTCCCGGGGCTCGCCGCTGCCCGTCCCTGCCCGTGCGGGACCCCCGGGCTAGCGCAGGGCGGGTTGGGCTGCCGGGCCCGCGCCATCGAAGGAAAGCGAAAGCGCGTGGGTAGAAGACCTGGAGATGATACCAGGCAGCCCAGACAACTCCTCCGCCCTGGCTGGGTCCCGGGAGAGCGGACCGACAGACCCGACGCGGCAGCGCCTCCGGGTCCCGCTGACGCCGCCCGCGCACAGCCCCGGAGCTCCCCGGAGGGGGCGGCTGCGCCGGGGGGACGGGCCGGAGCGGCCGGAGCGTGCCCCTTCCCGGAAAGCCCAGCCAGACACAAAGATGGAGGGATCCCCTCCGCCTCTGCCCCTGTCCCGCTCCATGGCCCGATCCCGGCCCCACTCACGCCCAGCAGTGCCGCGCAGAGCAGTCCCAAAAGCCCCAGCCGGTTCATGGCGCTGCGCCCCGACCGCCGCCGCCGCCCTCCTAAGAACGCCTCGGTCCGTTCCCGCCCAGGAAGGGGCGTTGGGCCGCTCTGCCCGGGGCTTCCCCGCCAGCCCCGGCTGGGGACAGCTCCCGGCCGGCCCCTCCGAGCCCCGCGCTGCCACCGCCGGGAGCCCCCGGCCCGGAGTCACGGCTGCAGACAGGAGCAGGGGCAGGGGCAGGGGCAGGGGTCGGCCGCGGTCCGCGGGAAGGAGAGGAGAGGGGAGCGCCTGTGCAGCCCCCCGCCCCCCCCCCCCCCCCCCAGGAGCTCCAGGTTTCACTTCTTCTTTCCAACAGCAGCTCAGAGAGTTTTTGGTTGGTTTTTTTTTTTTTGGTTTTTTTTTTGTTTTTTTAATTTAGCCTTTAAGAGCCCCTGAGCTGTCGCCCTGGAGAGCCCCCACGGCTGTGGTCAGGGAGAGCCCCCACAGCCGCCAAGAGCCCTGGCCTGTGCGGACTGTCCCGCAAACACGTCAGTCCTGAAAGGGGAAGGGGCAACAGTGCTGTGACGTTAATGTACCTTCGTCTCAGTTCCCCAAAGGGGTTCCCAGCAACCGCCAAGGAATTTCCAGGATCCCTGCCCGCTCCGGAGACGTTCCCTGCACTTCTCTTGGCATTGCGGTGGCTGGGCAGCGAACGGTGGCTCCTCAGCGCCTCTCGGTGTCCCGGTCACTTACAGCACTGCCGCCACACTGCCCGCACTGCCGCGATGCCCGAGAGGACACACCGCAGCAGCCGCCTGCCCGGTCACGGCCTCGGCCCCAGCCGGAGGCTGGTGGCCACAATCGGCCATCGCCAGGTCACAGCTGCTCCCGGGAGAAGGGCAGCGTGCTCCCCGCGGGCAGCGAGAATTGGGAACCGAGCGCTCTGGATTCCCCGGCCCAATGTCAATTCCCAGAATTGACTCACTCGGGAGCACGAAGGGTCCCTGGGGAATCTCGAGGGCAAAAGGGGCGGCTGCGGAGAGAAGGGGATTTCTGGGCCCGACTCCCGTGGGCCTGGCCTGGGAAATCCCCGCGGCGCCGGGCACTGCCTGAGCAGGGTCTCCTGTGGCCACGGGCTGTGAGCGCCCCTTGCTCCCGGTCCCGGGCGGCAGCGGGGGCCGGTGCTCCCGCTCGGCAGGAGCCCCTTCGAGAGCCCCCGGTCCCGCTACCCGCACAGCGGGGCAGAGTACCGGGGCAGCTGCTGCTCGGGGCGGCGCCGGGGCTAGGGGCGCAGCACGGGGACGCCGCCTCTTGAACGGAGCAGGGACACTCCGGTCCTGGTCTCGGTCTGATCCCGATCGCGGTCCAAGTCTCAGAACTTGTCCTGGTTCTGATCCCCACCCCGGTCCCGATCCTGACACCAGTCTCGGTCCCGTTCCAAAGCCCCATCCGGTCCCTGTCTGATCCCGACTCCTACTCCTGTCTCAGCAGCAGTCTGATCCCGACCCCTGTCCCTGTCCCAGTCTGACCCTGATCCCGGTCCCTGTCACTGTCTGACCCCGATCCCGATCCCGGTCCCTGTCCCAGTCCCAGTCTGATCCCGATCCCGGTCCCTGTCCCAGTCTGATCCCGATCTTGGTCCCGGTCCCGGTCCCGGTCTGATCCCGATCCCGATCCCGGTCCCTGTCCCAGTCTGATCCCGATCCTGGTCCCGGTCCCGGTCCCGGTCCCTGTCCCAGTCTAATCCCGGTCCCGGTCCCCGTCTGATCCCGATCCCGATCCCGGTCCCTGTCCCAGTCTGACCCCAGTCCCGGTCCCGATCCCTGTCTGATCCCGATCCTGGTCCCGGTCCCGGTCCCCGTCCCAGTCAGATTCCAATCCCGGTCCCCGTCTGATCCCGATCCCAATTCCACCGCCTCCCCCGCGCGAGGTCCGAAAGCGCCACCCAGCGGCCGCCTGGCCTCCTCGGCACTACAACTCCCGGCGTGCCTTGTAGCGCCGTACCGCGGGATATGCCGGGAGCCGGGGCAAGTGGCCTTTGCCTCGGCAGGCATGGCGGTACGCTGCCGCGCCGTAAAGTGCGATACGTCGCCATAGCGACCGTACTTCCCCCTCCTCCTCTTTGCGACGGCGCCGTGCGGTAGTGGCGGGTGGCGCCTTTGTCCTGGCGGCGGCGGCCTGACGGGGCACCGGGTCCGGGCCAGGAGCGGCGGTGAGTCTGCGGGTCCGCGGCCCCGGTGCGCGGAGCGCCCGAGCGAGAGGCTTACGGCAGCGAGCCCCGCAGAGGGCCCGGTCCCTCCCGGCTCTCGGCTGAGGCCGGGCCGGGCGTGCCTCGCGGCCTGCGGGCGGGCCGCGCCTCCGCCTCGCGTCCGGGCAGCGCGGGATCACCGGGATTCCATGGGGCTGCTCCGCACCCCCGGAGTAGCCGGTGTGCGGGTTGAGCGGCGCTGGCAGCGCCCAGGCCCGGACGCAAGTAGGGGAAGCAGCGGTGGGAGCGGCGGCCGCCGGAGAAGCTCCCGGCCGGGGTCCCTCCCCGCTGCCCCGGGAGCCGCGGCGGGCCCGCGCTGAGCGGGGGCCCGGGGCAAGGGCGGGCCGGGGCGCGTTCTGACGGCGGGAGGAGGGCGGGGGCGCTCTCCGGGTTACCGCGTGGGCGGCACCGCGTGTGCCCAGGTGCGGGGGGCCGCGACGGGCGGTGCCAGCGCTGCTCCCGGCGGGCCCTCCCGGCTTTGGGGAGAGCGCGGCTCTGCTCCGAGGGAAGCTCCCTGCTCCGAGGGAAGCTCCCTGCTCCTCGGCACCTCTGCCCTCCGTGCCCGCTGTTTCTGCTTTGCCCCCGAACTTCATGGAGACTTGTGTCGAGTTGCGCTTGTGGCAAATGAGTGGCAGTGTCCCACTCCAGCAGTCTTGCTTCCTTGAGGCTGTAACGCTATTAATAAACAACTCTGGTTTTAAATATAAGATTTTTAGAGAGATGTGGCTTTAATTAATTCCCAGAGGACTTGGTGGCTCGGCTCATGAGGTGCCGTGGGCTGTCCTGTGGTAGGACCCCAGTTACTGTGCGGGGAATTGGCACCTTTAAACTGTCCCGGTGCCTCTCTGGCCGCATTCGTACAACAAGACTTAATGTGGGAATTAGGCGCTGACCTGACGTAGCGTGCCCAGAGGTGGGACAACATTCATTTACTCTGGTCTTATGATCACTAAATGGCCCTTAACTATGTAATCTGCCGTGTGGAAAATGGTAAGAGGCAGTGAATTGTCTTAGATGAGAGTTCTGGGGTAACTCATCTGATTTACTGATTGTTTTGAAGTGGAGAATAGCTCTCTGGTTTTCTTAACGTGAAAAGTTCTTGCAGCCTCTTCCTCAGACACCCTCTGCTTTCTCCACCCCTAAGGAACACGAAAGGGAATTTCTTACAGCTTTTTATACTGAAAGTGAGCTGTCCTGCCAGCAGCTACAGGCCTGTTCGACACCTGTTTGCTGTGTGTGCCTGTGCACTGCATCCTACTCTGAATGGGATCTTGGGCTAGTTGGTGCCTTCTGTGTTTTATTGCTTCTTATTCATTTTGAGGAAATTTTGAAAGCTTCTCTACCCTCAACTGATGAGAACTTGAGCTGCAGTAGTGGAATAGAAGTCCGATGCTTTCGTGTTTAAAAAAAAAGGAATTTGGTACTACTCATGGGGAAGATAAAACTCTGTGTATGTGTGTGGACAAACTTGCAGGGGGACTGGGGCAAATATGATAGAGGAGATTAATTTTGTTGGATTTTGTTTTGGGTGTTGGGTTTGTTTTCTTCATCCTGGTTCTGGCAGTTAATTTTAAAAAGTTTATTAGACAAGGAAGCGTTCTCTGTCCCCCATCTCTGGAGGGTTTCCTAAAAAGGGGCAAGACTGATACAAATCTGAAGTTGATTGATCTTTAAAGGATAAATAAATACATTTTATGTCTAAGATCTGGAGTAGATGTATTTTTCATGCCAGTTAAATATTCATATAAAGTCGTCTTATCTATTTTGACATTTGATTTATTTATTTAGAGATGACTTTTAAATTGTATTTACTCCAGGGTACTGTTAGGGAGTGTCTTGGTTATAGGCATTGCATGATTAAAAAGAGAAGTGTCTGTTGATACACTCAATTTCATCATCTTTCTTTTTCCAAGCTTCTTGCATGTTACAAACAGAAAATCCCATCCTGCATTCCTGTAGGTGAATGTTTAGGAAGTAGAACAACTTTATTAAATAATTTTCAAACTTTGAAGTCCACCTTGAAAGTTTCAGTGTTATTAATTTCTTTAAGCTTTATCTAAAGGTGAATTTTAAACCAGAAGGTCTGAATCCTGGGGATGGTGTTTTTTGTTAGCCTTGGCAGTGTTTGCTTGTTTGTTTTGGGTGTTTTGGTGTTTTTTTGTTTTTTGGTTTTTTTTTGCTGGGGTGTTTTTTTTTTTAATTATTATTTGTTTGGGTGAGTTTGTGCAGTGAATGTTGCTGACTGCTCCAGCTGTGTGCAGGGGTGTGCACTAAAGGAATGTGCTTTTTCTGCATGGGGGAGGTGAGGAAGGGTGCAGCATTTACCTGGGGGTGGTTAAATTCCCAGCTATGGACCCGCCTGCTGTGGGAACTGACATCTCCATGGGGACAAGGGTATGCTGTTTAACACAGATGCAGATAAGGACCTGTGCTTTCTGGGATTGGAAAGCTGAGATTTCACATGTAGTGAAGTGATCCAGATGTGGTCACTTATGAGAATTTCAGCAGTATTTCCTGATACCTCATTCCAAGCCCTGCTGGAATATCTGGGCGCTGTTATGCAATGTTGCAATGAGTGTTTCCTTTCTGCTTATTAAAATATTGCATAAATTTCAATATTTCTTATCAGTGGATTGAAGAACTAGATGTGACAACAATGGGCATGTTGAAAAGCTTAAAGTTAAGGAGTTTTAGTGGAAAATTAGCTTTATTTGTATCTTAGTTTGGAGTCAAACCATTAAAACCTATCTGCAAAATAATTAGGTTTGCTACCTTTCAGTATTACAGAAAAGCTCAACCAGAATGCTGCAGTGAGTGTTTTTGCCTGACCTCTGTGTCCCTCATATTAATATTTCTCTGGAGTGAAGTTTGCATCAAGCAGACCCAGTTGGCTTCTAGTCTGCAAAGCTGTTAAGTTTAATCTTGTTCCAGTTTAATTTTAATGTCATGGATTGAAATTATATGCATGGCCATTTTTTTTTTTTTGCGAAGAGTTGGATTTGGAACGAAAGCAAAATGCCTCGAGGACGCAAGAGCAATAGCATCAAACAGAGCGACTTCACTAACAGCACCAATCCTCAGGATTTAGAGAGAAGACTTTTTGTCGGCAATTTGCCCACAGACCACATGACTCGTGAAGAAATGGAAGAGATATTTTCAAAATATGGCAAAATCAGGGGTTAGTATATTATCTTATGCCTTTTTGTGGCAGGGATTTCAGGGAGAAATATTGCTTCATGCTTGTCAAGTGCTATTTGATGATGATGAGAGGAGTGACCAATGTTGTTCCTAAATAGTGACCTTTTAATGAGAATTTTCTCTGCCTGCATTTTGTCTGGAAAAGTGATTCCTTCAGTACAGCTCAAACGTAATGCAAATATATCAGCTATGTTTTAGCTTTTAGGGTCACAGTGTGATGTCACAATACTCTTTGATAGCCTCTTAATCAAATCTTGGTCACTTCACGGTCTGTATTTTGGTCACTGCCTTGTCAGAAAGAACCTGATCAGAGTCTTTGAACTCTGCACTTTGATCCTGGTAGATTTGATTTTCCCAGGAAGCTTGCATAGTGGTTTCTGGGTAGAGTTCAGCTGGTGGGGTTAGCGATGGCCGGGTGTGGGTCAGCACTGTCCGTGGTTGTAACTGGTCTTGCCCTGCTGTTAACTCTTGCAGCCCTCAGCATGTACCATGGCTATGGGTTCGTGCAGTATGACCGTCTAGAAGATGTCCAGGCCGCTCTGGACGGTGAGAAGGGTCGCCTTTATAAAGGGTATAGATTAGGTAAGGAAAACTGCTCCTCGCTCTCCTGACCCCAGCATGCGTTCGGGAGAAAGAGTGCTGTTGTTTTAAAGCCCTCTGGAAAGGTCACAATGTGACACTTGTCTGGCCTTAGTCTCAATCAATTTAATCAGAATGTATTTGCCTCCTGAGTTCCTGCTGTGTGCTTCACCTGCAGTGTGGTTCACCTTGCTGCCTGGGTCTTACCCTGAATTTTTATGTGTTAGTGTTTGGAAAGCTCTGTTAGCCTTAAGAACAGAGAAGAAACTGTGCAGCAAGTGAGACCTGGAAAGGGATCATTGAAATGTCCAGCACAGAGTTTAATAACATTTGTAAACCAAAACTGGGCTTCATCTTGACGTGCTCAAAGGAATTGGTTGCAGTGCTTAGCGGCTGGTTGGCTAAGTAAACTTAGCTGGGATTTTTGCACAAGTGGAACCAGCCTTTAAGTAGTGCTATAAATACTGGATGCTTTAAAGAGGATATTTTCATAAAGATGAAGATAATTCTTCTAAATGTGCTGGGAGCAGACTTAAATGGACATGAATGGTTAGAAATCCACGAGTAATCTTTTAAATGCAAGGAAAAAAATTACTTTCAAAGTAAGCCTGTGATAATTTGAAGAAAAACAGTGTGACTTAAAAAGAATGACAGGAGGAATAAATAGTAACCTGTGGGAAGGTGTATGTGCAGTAACAAATAGGAGCCTGAAGATGGAAATGAAGGCAAATAGACAAGAAGGGTAGAAGGATACAAGAAGAAATGATGTCCAGCATTATCCAAATGTAGAGACTTAAACAGGAACAACTTTGTCTGTTTTAGAAGCTAAAGGTAACTGAATGGCAATGGTCTTCTTCTGAGAAGACAGTTCAGGTTTCTGCTGTCTGTTTTTGAAGAGGCAGGAGATGTGTTTAATGTAATTTCCATTTTAGTAGCAAAACCAAAAAGGTAAAACTGCAGCTACCAAATCTAGAGCTCTCAAAAGAATTAACATCAGTGAGGCTCAGTGAACTACTGACCTGCCTGGTCTGTTACTGGTGTTTTTCCACAAGCCTTGGAAAACTAGGGAGTTTCCAGGGAGCTGGTAGAGTGCTGCAGGTGAGCCAATAGGCAGGGTAAGTGGAATGAGCCTGGCATCAAAGCCTGGGAACAAAGGGATTCTTTCACCTGACACTGATGAGAAGGCAACTGATTAATGTCCATCTAAATAAATCCTGTCTTAGTTACTCTTATGGTACTGCAAGTTCTGGGGCTGGAAGTAGTAGTGTTAGTGTACAGATTGCTGTAAGGTGTTTGACTTGATAAGAAACGAGAACAGTTAAAAACAACAGAGTTAAATTGATTTCAAGTGAATCTAGAATGGAATAGATGTAACATAGTGGAATGTCTTAGTGCTTTGAGTGGTGGTCTAGAAAAACTGACTCCTGGCCATACAGGGCTTTTATAAGTGACTTGGAGAGAAAAACATGTTTTTAAAAAAGGGTGAAATAAAGAAGATTGAGTCACTAATGGTGAAAGGATCTGGACTTCCTGCCCTGGATGCAGACAGCCCTGAGCTTTAAGTGAAGCTGACAGGGAAGATCTGCACCCAGCCAGAGTGCTGTGGTCGTCCTTGGCTGTGCAAAACACAGGCGTGCAAGTAAGGAGGTTTTGGTATCTGTGGGATTTTGCTGCTGGAAGAGTGCTCAGTTTTGGTATGCCTGGTTCAAAAAGGATAATGCTGAATTGGAAAAGCCTTGAAAAAGCCTGACAGAGGTTTAGAATTAAAGAACGAGCCCAAGCAAAAATCTCAAGAGAAGGGAGTGATGTGATCTCTGTGTTACAGACAGATCTGGCGATCAGGGAGTTTTAGTGTAGTAGGCATAAGTGTGACAGTGCCTTAAATGTGAATAAAGACTTTTCTCTAACAGCAGAGTAATTGGCTTCTGGAGTAATTTATTGGATCTGTGGTGGTTTCTGTGCTCTGAAGACTTTTTAATTGGAATTGGATGTTTTGCTAAAAGATAAGCACTAGTTCAGTGCCACTGCTGCACTTGAGATAGATGGATTCCAGAAACTCCCGTCACCTGTGTTTGTTCAGAAGGTTACACTGTGTGATTACAGTGGCCTGTCATCTCAAAATCCTACAGGACAGAAGACTTTTTATTTGGGCTTTTTTTTTCCCGAAGTTTTGTCAGTGTTCAAATCCTTAACTTGTAAATGCTGTTGGCATTAAATAAAATGTTACTAAATGTGTTTGTTTTGCACTAGAGAAGGATCCCTGTCAAAGTTTTTTTTTTTTTTTCCTTCTAGTAAAATATTTTTGTGGAGCTCTAAATGCCTTTTTTATTTGAAAGAAATGTATGATATCAAGTGTAAAAATCATAATAGGTTTCTTCAATGGCATCTTAAAACAGAAAATAAAAATAATCTTAAACCAAAGAAAGCAGCTAGTGTCTTGCTTAAAGATAACACTTGACTTTAAGGGGCAAAATTACCAACTAAAAAATGAATGCAAGGAGAACAGTTACTTCAGTTATATTATACTGTCTGAGTATTAAATACAATCATGAATAACACAGTAAGGTAAAAAGTTTTGGGAGAGTTTAACTCCAGTGTAGCATTATACAAGTATTTCCACAAATGCACAATAGTGTTTTCATATCTTTAGTAGTAAAACTATTTAGAGAATAAATGTCCTTCAGATGTAGTTTGTAACAGTAGACCCTGCAGCTGTGTTTGATCCTGGGGAGGTGCTTTGGGGTCTTGTGAGTAGTGTTACACTGCAGTTGTAGTTAATGTTCAGATTGCACTTGTTTCTCTGCCCCGTCTGAGAGGCAACATGCTGCTTGATTGACATCAAGAACAAAAATTAGACCTGATCCCTTAATTACAATTTTAATCTTGAAAATATGAAGAATAATTTGGGATGTTACAGAAGATATTAAGACTGAGTCTGCCTAAAGACATCACAGCATATTCAGTTTATGTTCTTATGTAAGAGCTTTGAAAGTGGTTAATGCAAATAACTCATCAGAAATGTTAATTGTTGATAGATTCTGGGGGAACAGATTGAGCCTTGATTTGGGTTCTTTTCCTTAAAAGGTTCTCAGTAAAATGTCCAAAGTCACGTTGCTGTTTGCTCTTGCCCCCATCCAGTGCATTGTTTCATCTTCAGTCAGCTGTCACGGGAGGCTTTGAGAACAGTGTGGGTCCCTGCCAGTTCTGGGCAACTTCACTTTTGTGGGTTGAGGACAAGATTCTGTTTCTTCACCTCTCTTCCTTCTTTGTGTTTCCCTTCATGGTGTTTTTCACAGAAATGCTCAAAAGCCAACCAGTTTTCAAATTTCTGATCTGTTGCCTTAGTCTGCATCACTTTTACAATGGTGTTTTGAATGCACTGTGTTGACTTCATAAGGAGCCTGTGTTCCAAGCTCCTGGATCCATTTCTCAGTGGTGGGGGCCGTGTACCTTAACACTGCAGCAGTCTCTTGGAAGGCAGTTGCACGTGCCCTTTTGAGAACCCTTGGATTATTTCCAACAAGGGTATCGGCATGCTCCGTTGAACAGGACTGGCTGTGAACTTAAGACTGTGCTGGCCATCATTCCTTTCTCGGAGGTTTTCAGACTCTGCTTTTTCTCCTAGAGTCCATGAGTCGCTTTCTGCTCGCTCATAGACTGCAGAAGAAAGAGGTTCTCTTATGGAAGGAAGAGTCTGGATGTAGGCCTGAACATGCAGGGTTAAAACTTCACCCAAGCTGTCCACACTATTTTGAAGTCAAAGAAATCCATGAAATTTTCATTATGATGTACTATCTAAACTTAATAAAAAATTGTCAAAGTGACAATGTCTCTCTGCTGAATGGATTTCCTTGCACCATCTGGATGTTGTTGAGCTTAAGTTGCTTTCATTTGAATTGTGCTGATGATCTTTTTTTTGTTTCATAGCATTGAACAGATGGGTTGATTATTCTTTACAGATATTAATAAAGCAGTGGAAAGAAGAAATATGAATAAGGCTTCATCAAGGTCCAGTCCCACACGAAGGTAAAGTACCTGGAAGCAGTGAGTTGTAGTAGGAATTCAGGCCTTTGGGGCATGAGCCCAGCGGCCTGTGCTAAATGTCTGTGTCTCTTCCCTACTGCCACCTCCCCAGTCAAACAGTGATGGTCCAGCAGGAAAGTGTCTGCTCCACCTCTGAGAGCCCTTTTGGCTTGGGCACCTTGGGAGGCACGAGGGAAACCTTGTGTCTGCTGCCATTACTGCAGCCCAGCACTCACTTTTGCAGCACAGGCTGTAAAAGACTTGGGAGGAAGAATACAGTTGATGTTTGCTCCTGCCTCCAAGGATCAGAGAAGATGAGACATATCTAGAGAATGCCAAGGGGCTGCAGCATTTCTAGTGCAGAGGATCTTGGGATCTTGCCTCTTCTGATGTTGAAAGCTTCCAATGTTACCACGAGACTGGAAAAGAGCGTTTGACCAAAACACAAGACAGAGCAAATATCTCTTGTCTGCCCATGTGGTTGTGTTATCAGAGCCTGGAGCCAACCCCCCCCTGCAGTCACTGTTGTACTCTCCAGCTTCTCCTGGCTTCCCCCCCTGCAGTGGGCACAGCACATTCACCTCTTTCACCTCCTCTGTGTAGGCAGCCACAGGCAAGGGGAAAAGATATGGAGTGGCCTGTCACAGGAAGACGACTTCAGTTTCCTTTCCACATCATCACTAGGAAGCACACAAAGACATGCTCCAGTGTTGTTTGATACAAGATATCCACCCTGTGTGCCTCTGCTGTAAAGCTTTCCATGAAAACACATGGTGCTTGTTGGACTTGAAGGTAATTGAGGTGCCACGTCTAGTGTGCTTTACTAGCTTGAACTGTTAAATTACCAAAAATGAGAGGAAAGTGCAACTAGCAAGACATCTTCACCAAAAAAAAAAAAAAAAAAAATGCAGAGAATGAGTAGCTGCAATTCTTGGTATCATCTAGGATTTTTATGCACTGCACATAACCCAACACAGGGCCCAATGTGCTTGCAGAGACCAGCATGTGGGCATCAGGCCCAAGAAGTGCTGGGATTCCTGTGGCAGATGCAGCAAGTCTTGGGCCTGGGGTGTGCTTGGTGCTGGTGGGAGGACCCTGGGAATATGTGAGCAGCAGGCACTGATGGCACATCTTTGGCCTCAGTGCCACCAATGCTGCAGCATTGCAGGGGTGAGGGGCAGGCGTCTGTACCATGAGCATTGATCCTTGGACTGCACTGCAGAGGGACAAGCACAGGCACTGATGGCATGGGCATTGCAACCTATGTCATCCTGCATGTGTGCAAGAGCAGCTGCCTGTGCTGCAGTCCTATGGAGCACTGGACGTGACTGGACAGCAGCCAAAGGCTTTGGTGCTGCTGTGACATGCACTGGATTTCAGCTGGCACTGCAAACACCGTGGCCATCACATGTGGTTAGCACCAGGTCCCATGCAGCACTCTGGGCACACGTGGTGGGGTCACAGTCATCAAGTCCTGGGCATGGCTGTGATCAATGGGCTCTGGACCACACTGTGGCCTGGGAGCAACAGCTGCCACTGCTGCAGAGCCCCACGCTGCACCGCACACAGCAGTGCTGGGCCAGCAGGGCCAAGTCCCAAGCACATGCAGGCAGTGGTGCTGATGCTGCAGGAGCCAGACCATGGTGACTGAGGTGTGGAAGCAGAAGGTGGAAGCTGTGCCTTTGTGCTGCTGTCTCCCTCGAGCAGGACAGCCATGCGGGCACAAGAGCTGAGGATACCTGTGCCACATCTCTGCTTCTGTCACAGTTGTGCATTGTTCATTCTGGATCTGTTTGTCTCTGCGGATAATGAACGTGGCCTGTTCTGGTCACCCCCACTCCAGCTGGAATAAATGTCATATGCCAAACAATTCCCCTGCATCTGGTTGTTTTGATAAATGGTCTCACACCTATGGAAAGATCAGTTACTCAGTATCCATTAGAGAAAGTCAGAAGTTTCCCCTGAGCTTCAGCCATCATTCCTTGTAGGTTTTGCGGGAAGGGGCCTATGATGTGTCTCTCACAGGATGTGGCTTCAGTGCAGATCACAAACAAAAAGTGGATTTATATGTCCAAGAAGCTGAAGGAGTTTACACCTGGCTCTGCAAATTCATTATGTCACTTAGAGGAGGAGGCAGCTATGTGTACTCTTGGTGGCATCTCTAATTTGTCCCAAAATCTGGTTTGTATCTGACATACAAACAGAGAATACCAGCACTCTTATGTGTTCCCAGCACAGCTGGGTGTCTGACACCAAAATCCATGCACAGACTGCTCTTCCATCTCATTCCTGTTACTCTGCCTAACACCAAACTTGGGCTCATATGACTCGTTCTCTCCAGCTGATCTCTATGTGACTGCACTGCAGTGGATGCAGACGTAGGTTCTGCTTATCTTTCATAAACTAGATTAGGCTGTTTGAGGACTGTAAAAGTCATGTCAAGTATGGGAAATAAAAAGATTCAAAAAAAAAGGGGTTTTTTTCCTGATGGTTGTCACTATTTTGGGGAAAAACCAGTCCAAACACATGAAGCTCCATAGTTTCTCCACAATACTTTTTTTAATGCTTTGTTTTGACTACTGTGAAGTTATAGTCTTCTCTGGAAAACAGAATACAACCTGAACAAAAAACCTACTGCTTTGGGAAAAGATGAAGACTGGAACATTATTCTTCCTTGCCTCTGAAGACTGCAGTACAAGTCTGAATGAGATGGATCATTCAGATCCAACAGAGAAGCCTTTTGCGGCCACTGAGGATGCAGTGCTGCTTGGGTTTAGTACCCTCTTAACCAGGGCATTATAAACATATGGCTGGCATTCTAGAGAAACTATCCCTCAAATCCAGGACAAGGCCATAGCTGTCTTTGCTTTCTGTCAGCACAAATCCAAACACAACGTGGAACCTGCAATGTCTTTCCTCGCAAGCTGCTCCTTTTTTAATCATGTGCCAGTAATGTTACTTCAGGTGTTCTGCTGTCATTGATGAGCAAATTTAATGGATCCCTTGAACACTCCTGGCTATTGTGTATATGTAGGTATTAGCCTACATCACCTTAAATTGTCTCAAAGTATTTGTCAAACATGATTGATAGATCATCTATGGCTGATGTTGGAGGTCGGAGGCCTTAAAATTGTGGTTTCTGAAGTGCCTGTTCACTTCATCCACAGGTGCTCTACACTTAGTGCTCCATTAAGGAGCTTTCTGGGTCTTGTTTGGCTGTGCTGAATATTAGAATTAAGAACCTTCTCCAGACAGCTTCAAAAGTATGACTTTTGGTCAATGTTTGTTGTTGTGGGGTAAGAGGGAGGATTCAGCTGCTGTAAAAGGTGACTTTGGCACCTCAGGTAAGAGATGTAAGGGTAACTATACTTGTGTTGTTAGCAGGCTAATGGAATTTCCCTGGTGTTTTCCTCAGAGAGCACTATGCCTACGGGGATGGCCGAGATGCCAGGCGCGACCGCTCCCCTCTTCGGGGGAGCCCACGGAGAGACCCCAGAGATGGCAGGGATGGCAGGAATGGCCGAGATGCTAGAGACGCTCGAGACATTCGAGCTAGAGACATGCGTGATGCCAGAGACCACAGGGACCCACGGGACCTGCGAGACCCACGGGATATCAGGGATCCAAGGGACTTCAGGGACCCACGTGATGTTAGAGATCTTCGTGACTCGCGGGAGCCACTGTATGACCGATACAGGGATCCACGGGATATGAGAAGTGCACGAGATGTGAGGGATCCACGGGATATGAGAGACCCTCGGGACTCTTTGTACAGGTAAACTCTCCAAGATCCTATTTGCCAAAGTAATGCTTTTATGGCATTTCTGACACAATTGTTTGAGTGGTGTCAGGTGTTTAAGGAAATCACCCTTGCCTGGGGACAGTTGGGTGCTGCTCTGTGTCTTATGAGGAGCAGATGGGTACCTCAGAAATTAAACTTGGGGGAGGTCTGGGTGTGATGCTTTGCCCAAAGTCGCTGCCTGAGATGGTGCTGCAGGAAACCATTGCTGCTTCTGAATGTTGCAGACGAGACGAATCTTACGACCGTTACCTGCGCCTCGACGACTACTACCGGCGCAAGGATGACTCCTACTATGACCGCTACAAGGAGCCAGAGGGTGAGTACCTGTACCACTTCAGAGGAAGGGTGCCATGGTGCCACAGTTGTGGCACTCTGAGCAGGTCTGCAGGGTGTCACTTGTCCTGTCCCTGCGGCTCATTTCAGACCGCCTGAAGCGCGAGGAGCGGCGCCGAGAGGAGCTGTACCGTCAGTACTATGAGGAAATCAAGAGACGTTTTGATGCAGAGAGACCCGTGGATTGTTCTGTGATAGTGGTGAATAAACAGACAAAGTAAGAAAATAGTTATAATCAGTTTTATGGCATGGTAGAAGATTTAAACTTAGTCCTGCCTTGAGGCTGTTTGTCTTACAGGTTGCTCTTGAGGAGTGTGGGTTTAGAGTCCCCAGGAAGCTACAGCTCCCATTTTTCTTCTGGAAATATATGTTGATGAGATGAGGAAATATATCTTGTGCTTTTCTTGTATTTCCCCCTTGTAATCTATTGCTATACCTTCTTCTGATACTTTTATACCTACTCTCCATATCAGCCTACCATTTCAACAGGTTGTAGGGTCCTGTACTTGTTTTTCATGTGTAGCATGATATGGAACTTAGGAATATGTGCCAACCAGGTGACAGTACAGAGCAGGGGTCAGGGTGGATTGGGGGTGTTAGTTCAGAGCTCCTGCTGGATTGGTTCCTAGGCCAGACACCAGTCATTGCCATTAGTCCAGTGTGCAAGAAATACAAAATCATTGCTGAAGATGGTCAGGGACGGTATCAAAAGCAGGTATAAGTATTAATCAGGGTCATCTCCTGTGGTTGGCTGAGCACTTACTGAGTTCATGGGGCAGGCACACTATTTGGAACAAGAGGTACACCTGGCACAGTAGTAGTAGATGTAGTAGAGGGCTTTAACAATGTTACCAGTCTGATGTCTGTATCTTTACAATTAAATATACTAAAGAATAATAAATATGTAAATAAATCACAGATCTGGCTTGTAATCTGAGGAAAATGTTGGGGGAAAGTTAAAGCTCTGTCTCCTTCACCCTTCAGAGAAAAGATCAAGAGTTGCTTTTCTTTAAATTTGCTGTACATATGGGGCAGAAAGAGACATCTGGTACTTGCCTCATCTGCTGGTAGAAAATGGAGCAGGAAATGGAAACAGGAGAAGCAGTGAAACTAGAAATAAACTTCTGATGGAGTTGATTACCTATTGGAACAAATCTTGAGAGGAAATTTTAGATCCTTTATCCCCTGGTGGCTAAAATTCTTTGAAAGATATTCTAATAGAGTACAAGTTATTGTGCTTGACCCAAGAATATTTTTTTTTTTTGTGCCAGAGAATTAGCTTAGTATCCCAAGAATCATTTTGGTCTGTAACAGCTACAAACCTTAAGAGCTGGAGCTTGTTCATAAATCTTGTATTGAAGCACTGGTCTCACCTGTTGAAAGATGACTCCTGAATACCTTAGATACAGTCATTTGACTTCAAAGCTCTTAAAAAGATGGTTGAAGGGGGGACAGTTTTAATCACCATTACAGACTTTGCCTCCAAAGACAATAAAATAACCCTCTTTCTTGAGATGTGGGTGCACACAGACTGAATTTGTCAGACTTTTTGTGCAGCCAGTATTGCAGGTTTGGTTCTAAGTATAGTGAGCTTAAATAAAACCCTTGGCAATTCAAGCTCAGCCTTGTGAGCTGTGTTTTGTGCTTGGATAGGGAAGTCTGTAGGACAGGGTATACAGGAGCTGTGGATCCAGAGATGCTGTGTTGGCAGTGGGTAGAGCAGAAAGCAGCTAGTAGAAAAGAGCAGGCCAATAAGGAATGAGGCACATAAGAACAGTTGAAATACAGAAAAAGCAGGAGTAGATGAGTTCTGTAGGTTGGCTTCTCTGCTCTGTACCCCTTGGACCTCTGCTGGCGTAAATTTCTTCCCCTAATGAATTCAGTTGAAATGCATTTATTTGTAAACAAATTTGTGATAGTGTAAATCCCTTTGCAAATGCTCTATTTCTCAGCTCAGCTAAGGCTTGATTTGTAATTTATTTTGGTTGGACTGAAATGACTGATTCAGATCAGAATAAGGGCTTTTATATTGCCATAATGGGATTGCTTTAGTACTGTCCTGGTAAATCTCATGAAGCTGGGCAAGTAATCAGAAAAGCAAATCTGAGATGGTGGAGAGGATGCAGTGCCAAGGTTTCTGTTCCTGTATGTGACTGATTTGTTAAACTGCTGGCTTTGCTTTGTGGTAGGGAGTACGCAGAGTCCGTGGGGCGGAAGGTGCGGGACCTGGGCATGGTAGTGGACCTGATCTTCCTCAACACAGAGATGTCACTGACGCAAGCCCTGGACGATGTGAGCAGAGGAGGGTCTCCTTTCGCCATTGTCATCACCCAGCAGCATCAAGTTCACCGTTCTTGCACTGTTAACATCATGTTTGGCACTCCACAAGGTACTAAGGTCTCAGTAGGCTGGGAATCGTGTGGTCACTCTGAACCTTTCTTTCAGGGAAACTTATACAGGACAAAGTCCATCCTTGCTGTCATATAAGTAGTTATAAATTACTTGATACCATGTCATAAATGTGAATATCATTATTTAAAAGCTTCCTTAATACTCTTATTTGCCCCTTGTCAAAAGGAATGTCTGATTCCTGCCAAGAGGGAATCTCATCTGTGTTCTTGGCTCCTAACACTGCCAGCCTGTGCAGTGTTAGGGCAAGTCGTGGACCCCAGAGCTGCACTGCTCTGGGAGACTTCTGAGTAATACCAGCCCAACCTTACTCTACCACTTCTTGCTCTCGGAAGTAGCGTGTTGGGAATGTGGTAAATTAAAGGACAGATTTTAAAATCAAATGTGATTTAATAAGGATTTGCTAATGGTAGATATTTGATAATGAAACTGGGAAGAGTTATGAAAAAATAAAACTACAAAGTGTTATGAAAAGATAGATCTACAAAGTGTTTGGGTATACAGGCTCCACCTTCTTAGCACCTTTACACTTGTCACATCACTTTCCATCACAGGGTGTGATTTGGTTGTTGCATGAGGGTGGGTGTAGGTACTAAAAATGCCTTGTCAGAATGTGATTGGGGAAAGCAGCTGTTGCCCTGATCGTAGGCCTGTTCACGTAATCTGTGACTGGTTTGACCGCACAGTCACACAGGTGACTGGTTTGACCACAGATGAGCTTTCAAAGGTTATTTCTCCCTTACTGTGTTCCCAAATAATGTTCTGTGAATTCATCTGGGAGAGGAAACCTCTGAGTGCACACTCAGTGCTTGGTGTGGGCTCAATGACTGGAGAAGCCCAGTTTCTTTTAGCATCAGATGCAGATGTGATAGGAGAGCTCCCTCATTTCCTGCAGACACACAGCTCACATGCACTGTCACTGGGCTTCCCATTACCCTTGGTTTTAATTCTCAACTTCTTTGGTTTAACACCTGTTAAACCTTTGGCAGGAGGCCAAAGCTTCTTTTCTTCACTGGATCTGCTGGTGTATCAGATGTGATGGGAACCCCAGTCATTAGCTCATCCATTAGTTCATTCCAGAGATTAGATATGGTCACTTCAACCGCTCCTGGCCACCTTTGCATGCATGTTTGTTTCAGGGAACTCTTTCACAGCTTGTGCAAAGCCTAATGTTAAAATGAACCCAAGTTTCCTTTTAGGAGGAAAAGGCTTGCAGGATTTAATGTTCTGCAGTTGTTAAAAGGACCCTGCCCAGAACTTTGGGCACTTTTGGGAAGGTAAAGACTCTTTTGATCTCCCAGTTTAAATCTGTGTTCAGGTGACTGTTCATGTGTGTGCTTCGGGAGTTGGAAATAATGATCTCAAAACCCACCATTAAAATTGCCCATTACTCATTTAATTACAGAAGAATTTGATTGCTGCTTGTTGCCTCAAGAGTGGTAAATGTGAGCAGCCATGTGAGACTGAGCCAGTGCTGCTCCCTCCCCAGCTGCATGTGCACATGAGATGTTAAGGCACTGGCAGCACAGAAACAAACGTATTCCCATGGCTGTTCTCCTCTGGGAAGCATGCACCCTTCAGAGGGCAAGTTTTGGATCTGTCCAAGGGTTTAGCAGTAAAATGACTGGGACCATCTCATCTCAGAGAGCTGAGAATTTGTATGAGAGGTAGAGGGAGCTGCTTTCCTTTTAACTGATGAGAGACAAGAAAGACATTTCTGGGCTGAGCCCTCAGCTGTGAAAGTAAAGGCTGGCCTTGCTGGCTGATAGCCGTGGGCCTTCTGTTGGCTTTGAAAATGTAATTGTTCCTGTGTGCCTGGGAAGTTCCCAAGTCTGCACTCACACTCCCTGAGTGCTGCTGACTGGGCAGTGCTGGCAGGTGGGAAGAACAGCACCTCCATCAGGGTCACTTTGGGTCACTCAGAGCATTTCTTCCTTTGTGCAGAGCACCGCAACATGCCCCAGGCTGATGCCATGGTGCTGGTGGCAAGGAATTATGAGCGCTACAAGACAGAGTCCCGGGAGAAGGAGCGGGAGGAGATCGCCCGGCAGGCTGCCAAGATGGCAGACGAAGCTATTCTGCAGGAGCGGGAGCGCCCACCCCCCATGGAGGAGGGTGTCAGAGGAGGTCACCCTCCCGGGATCCAAACTCTCTTGAACCTGCTGGCAGACAATCGCTATGTGACTGCTGAGGAGATGGATAAAGTCATTAATTACCTGAGAGACCGGAAGGAACGGTTGCTGCGGGGCAGCACTGAATCTCTGCAGAGTAAGTCCCACAGCCCCAGACAGACTTTACTGTGTGGTTTGTGGTCCTCAGGGCTGGGACAGGAAAAGAGTCCTGGGACTGCACAGGAGTTTGGGAGCATAACATCCTCATGTAGTACCTCATTTTACTGAGATGGATGTGTCGTTGCGTGCCGTGAGACAATTCAGAGTATTCATGTGGAAGACCTTTTATGCTGGATTCTCTTAGGGCAATAGCAGGACTGCCATAACTGGTTGGGCTGCTACGCTCAGTTCTCTAGAGTGGTGTGGGTTCCCAGAGCTGTGCAGCTGTGATCTGAGGGTGGATGTTCACTGATGCCATGTCTTTGGTAGCTGTTTCATTAGTTTTCTTTAGGTGTCCCTTCAAGGGCATTTGCAGAGCTTTAACTACCTTTCTTTTCTTTCCCAGCACCCATGTCAAGACAACCTTTGGGGGCACCTTCAGGATCATCACTGGGTAGTCAGTCCAACCTTCCAAGTTCTCAGGCTCATCAGAGTTCACAGCCTCTGGTCTCTAGTCCTTCTGTTCCAGTGTCCTCTTCTACTCCTCAGCAGGAGCTTCAAGCAAAAATCCTCAGTCTCTTCAACAGCGGGGCGGCGGCAGCAGCTGCTGTGGCAAACAGCGGTCCTGCGGCCTCCGCGGGCTCTTTGGGCAGCACTCCCAACCAGAACTTTGCTAACCTGGCCGGCGGGCAGCCCCGGCCAGCACAGATGAATGCTGGAAATTTAAACCAGGCTCAGCAGAGATTGCAGACTCCAAACACGCAGCTTCCTGCTCTCCCAGGCCCTTCGAGAAACACAGGTCCAAGACCTGGAGCTCCTCCACAACCTCAGCCGCTCTATGGTCAGCACCAAACCCGCCTCCCTGCGCCTGGCAATGTGCCCGCCCAAAGGCCGGTGTCTTCTGGTATCAACTTTGACAACCCCAGTGTACAGAAAGCCTTGGACACCCTTATCCAGAGTGGTCCTGCACTCTCCCACCTTGTGAGCCAAACCGTGGCCCAGGGGCGAGCGGGGTCCTCAGCCCAGCAACCGATGGGTGCCTACCAGCGACACTATTAGAGCTGAGCTGTTGGACCCATTCCCTTTCCCTTTGCCATTCCATACTTATAGCTGTTAAAGAAGTCTCCCATCCTTGACCGGGGACAGATGCCCTGGACATGCATGTCCTCTCCTCTCTGGTGAGAGCATACCCCCTGCAGCATTGCTGCCAACGGTTGCTGGCGCTGCCCTCCCTCTCCTTGGTCTGGTTAGCAATGTTTGGAGCAGAATGCTCAGTTTTCTCCACGGCACGATGTGCTGAACTGTGTTGGATCATTGGTTGTCTTGTCCCATCCCAGAAGCTGCCGCAGCTTCAGTCCTGCTGCATTTTCCTTACTCCCAGCACGAGGTGCACCTTCCCACTGAGGTGCAGTCTGGGCTCACTGATTGGTCTCAGTGTAGTTTTGGATCATCAGTTTTGATGAACTGGGGGACTGAACAGAGCAGCAAACTGACGGGCCTTGGACACCCACCACTCTGGAATGGGCACTATTTTTCTTTGGATTTCTTTTTTTTTTTTTTCTTTCCCCTTTTAATAGCATATACGTAATTTGGAAAGTCCTGTGATTGTGCTGGCAGCCAAAATCATGAGGCACATGCCTGACCACTGCTCCATAACCAGGACTGTGCAGTCCGTCCACAGCTGGCCTGCCCTGTCCAGGCAGAGAGGCCGATGTTCCTGAGCACTCACAGAGTGCTGGCAGCTGTGGGCTGAGCACACATCTGCAACACAAGAACTTCCAGCCAAGGCAGAGATTTCAAGTGGTCTATCAATTTTCCTACCATGAGTAATCAGTGTTAAGATCAACCTGGTAAATTTGGTGTCTAAATTTCCTTTTCTTACAATCTTTGGCACTGTTGTTAGTGTAGCTTAGCTGCAGCCACACTGATGTGCTGCTGGCTCTCCCTGGGAATGCCTGTCACCACATACTGGGGGCAGTGCTGCTCTATCAGACCTCTTGTTGTTGATGGATGTTCAGTCCATCTGAGGAGGAGAGGCAGTGCCAAGATGTTAATACCATAATTTTAAACATTTTTTCAACACTTTGGTAGCTGCAGCGGACAGTGGAGTTGTACATCAGGCAGTGATTCCTCACCGTGTTTTTACTGGGAACATACTTTGATACCAGAACACAAAACATCACTTAACTGTGTGGTCTTCCCCGTCATGGCCTTCTTGGAGTCTGTGGGCTTCCTGCAGAGAACTGTGAGATACTAAGAAAGCAGTGGATTGAAGCAGAGGATTTTCTTTGTCCCAGGTGGTTTGTGTTGTAGCATTTCTTTTATCTCTGTGCTGTTAACAAAAGGACATGAATTTCTAATAAAAGGTCAGAAAAATTTCTTGTTGCATTTTTTTTTACACTTGAGTACTCTCAGAATACGTCCTTTCACTGTGTTTGCTGTTACTCTCCTCTCCTGGATAAGCTGTGCTGGAAGTTCCACACTGGATGCTGAGCAGAATGTGTGTGGACCTCACAGGTCCTGACTCTTGCACAGCACTGGGGTGGCCTCAGGAAGATGTGGTGTGGCACAGCCAGTGTGAGGAGTCCAAAACCTCTCTGGTGACAGGTGGTGGGAGGGACGGGTCTGGGTCAGTGCCACAAGCCAGCATGAGGTCAGGGCTGCAAGTCCCTGTGCCTTCAGCACTGGTGTCCCACGGCTTCGTGCAACCATCACCCCACAGGCTGAGTCTGGACAGCAGTGTGTCTGTCTGCTCTCTCTCCTCCTGATAGATCCCTTTCTCCACCTCTACAATCCTGCAGCCCGGTAGAACACTTTTGCTGGGGGGACCTGAGATTTTTGTGAGGTGAAATGTAGGAACTGCATCCCTTTGGAGAGGCTGTTCCTCTCCTTGTGCTTTGCTTCCTCTGCAATCTGCACACTGTCAGGGCTTGTTCCATGTTATGGAAATGGTACAAAACAGCTGTGGAGACCTGGAAGCAAGTGAAAAGTCCCCGTGCAAGTAGTGAAGGGTGTAATAAAATCATTTATTGCATTTTGTGCAGACAGGAGTCTAGAAAAATGAATACAGGTAAAGCAGTAAAGCAGTAACAGGGAGCATTCAACAGCTGAGGAGCCACTCCTCCATGAACACCTGCACAGAGAACACAGGGTCTGCACCGAGGCGGCCTAATGCACAACACTGAAACACACACAGAAATTAAATGCAAGCCTATTAGGGTTTTTTTTTTTTTGGTTTGCAACCTGTTTTATTTACAAGGTTTTAAACTTAATTGCATTGCTCTGCACATAGATTCTCTAAAACACAAAGCATTCTAGGTCACTACATGTCTATTGAAATATTGCACTCGAATAAAAGTCACTTGAATGGACAGAGAACATCTAGCTACAGTGATTAAAAGATTATTGAATGAACCGACTTTGTGATAACATTCATAACAAATATATTGCACATGTAGCACAGAAAGTGTTGTAACCAGCAGATCTCAGACCTTTCAGTCTTTCTGCTAGTTTTTAGTCCTGCTACACAGAGGAGGGTCTTGACTCTTCTAGTGCAACTCTTGCCCTTGTGCAGTCTCTTGTCCTCGTCCAGCCACAGACCAGCACCTGCCCAGGCTGGATGTTGCCTGTGCCTCCCGTCCCTGCTGCCCTGTGGCTTGCTGCCCGTGTTGCGTGGTGGCCACAGCAACCTGAGCTGCCCTCCACAGTGACCTGAGCTGCCCACTGCCGCTCAGAGGCCAGGACTGCTTGGCCCTCTTGCAGGAGGGACTGGAGCACGTGCCACCAGCGCTGTGTGCTGGCCCAGCACTCCCTGCCAGCTGTGGCCACGCTCCAGCCCACCCTCCCGTGGGTTGTGCTGCTCAGTGCTGCTCCAGCAGCAGCCTGCCTGTAAAACAAACTGGGGGGTCAAGACCTTCCTGTCTGGAACAAAAACCGGACTGTGTCTGCGCATGTGCCAAGGAGGAACTTGCATGTGTACCAGAGGAGGACACTGTCTTCACCACGGTGGAGCGGCAGAAGGGTGCTCCATGGGGAAACTGAACACTCACAGAGGCCAAACGTGCAGGGCTGGGTTTGTAAACTAACATGCAGTGCTGTCTGCTAAAACTGGCCCTCTCCAGCCGACGGCGAGGGGACACACTGTGGAAACCAGCTCCTGTCTTGCCACAGCCAAACTGCCTGGCAGGGGTGTGGGAGCAGCCCTGACTCTGTCCAGAGCTGTGCCCCTGCTCCTGCTGAAGGATGGGGAAGGACAATGCCTTTTTTCAGCAGTAGTGATGGAAAGGAATGGCCTTCCTACTCCCTGGGGGAGCCGGGACCGTGGCTTTGCCGTCAGGGTGGAAGTGATGCTGAGGGGAATGGGATCCACTGGTGATGCTGGGGGGATGAAGCGAACCTGTCAGAAGTGTGCCCTGGCTGCTCTCACCACTGCTCTGCAAATGTCATTCCTGCATGCCCTGTACCCGCAGCCAACAGAGGAGCCTCTCACCTGACGCTGTGAGGGTGGGTGCTGTCTGCAGGCTCAGCAGAGGCTGTGCATAACCTGTCCCTGCCCTCTGCCCTGCACCACGTGCCAGAGCAGGAGGGGACCATGCTCACTGCCTCAGGCGCAGCCAAGCTGCAATTAGAGGGCAACTGCAGGGAGTGAGTGGCATCTTGTGAAGAGGCAGAGCAGCTGGCAAGTGCTCGAGGCCCAACAACATGGTGCTAACACATGAGCTGTGTGGGCAGGCTGCTGTGCCTCCCCCGCTGCTGCTGAAGTGCCTCAAATAATTTTGGGAGGCTGGAAACAGCCCGTGAGCTTGTGTGTGGTGATATAAGGCCAGCTCCAAGGGGCAGAGCAGCTTAACACTGGCAAATGCTGGTTCCCATGGGCTGCCCTTCCCAAAACTAAAGGAACTTTACACTTGCAGACCCCTACCTGCTCTTCTCACAGCTCCTGGGCTGCTGAGGCAGCAGCAGGACCGGAAAGTGCTACCCTGTGCATCTGCAGCACTCATCAGCCCTGAGCTCCTGTGCTGAAGCCAGGTCTCAGCTCAGCCTGACAGTCCCCCTGTAAATGCTGAGCTCCCCATGCCTGTGGGACCTGCTTCCACAGCAGCGTCTGTGACACAGACCTGCAGCCACACAGGCCGCCGAGCTACCCTGGCAGAAAGTCTGGCTGTGACTGGGACTGCTCCTGGAGAGAAGGGAGGCACTTCGGGAGTGATGGAAATGTAGGAGCAAGGTATGAGCAGGCACAGATGTGCAGCTGGGGCTTGGTTTTGGTCTAGGAGTGTGTCCGAGTAGTATCTTACAACAACAACAAAAAAAAATCCAACATCAAAAAACCCACTGCTCTTTATCCAAGCATCCCCAAATAGCTTTGGCCTGGACCTGGAGTAAAGGAGCTCTGAAAGGGAGCAGGGGCTGGAGTGGCCGGTGCAGGGGGGTTTCCTGTTCTCAGGGAAGCAGGAGCCAAGGTTGGCAGGGGGTGGGGTGGGCAGGGAGCTGGGAGCAGTCAGGGCTGCCCGTGCCAGGCAGGAGACAGCTGCTGCCTGGATGGACACCCAGGGGATGCTGTAGCAGCACCCGCTCCCCCTGCCCCTGCTGCAGTGCAGAGCAGCACTGGGGAGCGTCTGAAGGGGCTGAGGGGGCGAGTGCTTCAGCACAGGGGCCCAGCTCTGGCCAGGGACAAAGTACTGCCCCAGGGCCCAGGCTGGCACAAAGCCGCCAGCGCTGCCAGGAGAGGGCAACTCTTAGCAGGCTGCACTTTGAGTGGAAGCTCAAATCTGCTGTGAAACAAGTTCAGAAAAGTGACTTCTTTTCCCTGAAAACTCTTAAGAAGCTAAATTGAGAAGAGAATAAACCTGCGACCTGGCCCTTTCCCAGGGGCTGCTGGTGGCCGGGGAAGGCTGCAGCCTCCACCACCACTCTGGAGCGCTCAGTGCGACGGATGGGCTCCTGGTTTGTGCAGGAGCAGCCCGGCTCAGCTCCCCGTCCCTGCGGCCTGGTGCTAGCAGAGCCCTGCATCTCTCAGAATAGATATAGATCTCTATATATAGACTTCATCTGGTTCTATTAACATAAATATGATCACTTTAAAAATACACGTACTGTATTATGTACACTATGTACATGGGGCTGGGGCGGGCGCCAGCGGCACCCTGCTGCCCTCGCACCGCTTCCTGCGTGGTTCCTGGAACCGTTCACATTTGTTAAAAGCGCCTCAGTTTCTCTTCTGTGAGAGATGCTGGGGGGGGGCGGGGGGGGGGGACGGCGGCGGGGGCGACCCTGCAGCTGCTGCCAAAGGTAAGAGGTGTTTGATCTGCCCCGGGGGGCTGACGGCTGTGGCGTGGCTAGAGCCGGGGCTGCCCTGGCCAGCCGGGTGAGGGAGTGTCAAGATGCTGGGAGGGCAGTGGGACCCCTACAGCCCCCCCCCCCTCCCTGTGACGTCTTGCTGGTCAGATCAGCAAACAGCCTTTGCATATGTTAAAAATACACACAGATCCAGACTGTCCTACAGCCCCCGGCAGCATCTGCGACTGCCTGGGGCCGCGGCCAGGGCTGGGTTAGCAGCAAAGCCCTGGGGAGCAGCAGGGAGTGCAGCAGGGCACAGGGGGGACCCAGACACATGTGCAGGTGCTGGGGCCAGCCGGACTGGCTGGTGCTGGGCCCTGAGAGCCCCCAGTTTAGTGCGGCGGGGGAGCAGGGTGGGGGTCCGGGACACCCCTGCGCCAGGCCAGAGCAGGCACTGGTGCCTCGGGGGTCCCCAGCACCCAGGCGGCTCCAGCGGCCGGGGAGAGGCCCCGGCTCACGCTGCACATGGCAGGGCGCCTGGCGGCTCCCGACACCGCAGCTCCGCACCGCGAGTCCCGCGCAAGCACCCGGACAGCGTCAGGGGAGAGAGAGCCCGGAGTCAGGCAGGGGGGACAGGGAGCACCCCCAGCCACCCTAGGTCAGAGCTCCTGCTCTCCCGGCCTTGCTGCGCTCCAGCACCTGACCCCGCACAGCCGCCCCCCACCCTCTGCCTCCTCCAAACCATCGTGCTGCATCTCCACAAGCTCAGCCCGCGGTCTCCAGAGACGACGGTGCGGAGGCAGCGGCGAGGTGGGGCTGTCCGGGCCCATGGCGGTGAGGGGCAGCGGGGGTGCAGCGCCGGGGGAGGCAGCCCCGGGCGCTGCTGCAGGTGGGGAGAGCAGCGTGCTGGGGCCTCTCTCTTCTCGCAGCGCCTCGCAGGGAGGCACGGGCGCGTCCAGCCGAGTCTGTGCAGGAGTAGCAGCACGGTGGGGCCAAGGTCCGTCTCGGCACAGCCGCCCTCCTGCCCGGCCAGGGGCTGCAGCGGCAATGCCGCGGCTGGCGGCGGGGCTGGCCCTGCCAGGGCGGGCGGTGGCGGCAGCGCCGAGCTCTGGTGCTCAGTCCGCGGTTCACTGTATATATTTATATATAAACAAGGACAGCAGTGCTGTGGTGTTGCAATGAGGAACAGCTGCTCTGGTGCTGGATGCTCCCGGAAGATCTGGTGCTGCAGTTCGAATGGAGAGATCAGGGGCACGGCCAAAGCCAGGAGAAGGTTCTGCGCACCGGCTGCCATCCGGCCTTCCCTCCTCCCCTCCGGGAGCGCGGTGCAAAGGGGTGGCGGGGCTCTCTCAGTGTGCAGACAAACCTCTCTCGCGCCATCTTTCAGGAGTAGATGGTGATGACCTCCCGGCCCCCACCACGCACCAGGAGCACTCTGTCCAGATGCTCCGTCAGCACCTCCAGGAACTCCATGTCTGTACAGCTGTCAAGGAGGACACACTTCACACTTGGGGAACATGGGGACAGCCCTGTGCCATCCCTGCCCAGCCCCAGCTGAGCCTGCAGCACTGACACCTCCACATCAGAGCCAGGAGCTGGTGGGGTCAGTCCCAAGCCAAGAGGCCAGGGAAGCCCACCCGTGCTGGTGCTGTGTGATGGGGATGGTGACTGAACCAGCAGATGGCTGAGCCCCACAGACCTCTACCCAGCCCCCTGTCATGTGCCACTGCACTCACGGGTGTCGGTGCAATATCATGTGGTCCCACCACCCATCACGTGCCAGAGGGGCAGGCTGGTGCCAATGACAGCTGCTGGACCCAGCCAGGAACAGGAGGTATGGGGGGGGTC
This sequence comes from Vidua macroura, assembly GCF_024509145.1. Classification (NCBI taxonomy): domain Eukaryota; kingdom Metazoa; phylum Chordata; class Aves; order Passeriformes; family Viduidae; genus Vidua; species Vidua macroura. The sequence continues at coordinate 7,203,885 of NC_071587.1, forward strand.
CAAGCTCAAGAACTGACCTGTACCACTTGTCACTCGCCTAAAAGACCCACTAGTTTTGGGGAAGACATGGCCCCTGGTCCCCCTGGCATAGAGGGATTTTGCTGACTGGCCCCACAGGAAGGATACAGTTCTCATCCCCTTTCCGGTTACGGGGAGGCCCTGGCATGTTCAGCAGGACCAGCTTGGCATCCTGGGACTTCTTCACAATCACCTCATTGAGCCTCACAGCCGTGTGCATCCTCCGCACGTTGGACTGGTTCCTGTGGGCGACAGCACGTGTGGGCACGGGACAGGCACAGTCAGCCTCCAGCCCACACCGGGCCCAAGGGGTCACAGGGCCTCCTGCCCTCGGGCAGTACAGGCTGGGCTGCAGCACAAACTCGGGGTGCAGCAAGCTTTGCCAGGCACTGCGCTGGTGACTCTGAGCCTGCACCGGTGGCCGCGAGCCGAAGGGCCACGCACGGTGCCCACGGGCAGTGGCAACCACGGCTGCTCGAGGCCAGGCCGCGGGGGACTGAGCAGGAGCAGACAGCACGAGTGTCACCGTGGGTGCCTGAGCCCAGGCTTGCAGGGAGCTGCTGGCAGCATAGCAGGGCAGATGAGCGTGGTGCGGGCAGTGCACGGTGCACGGGGCTGGCAGCCAGAGCCGCCACGCGCTGCCCGGGTGAAGTGTCTGGCACTGCAGCTGTCACAGCTCACTGAGCCGCCCTCCTGCACAGGGGCAACCCCAATGGCTCCCATCATGCTGCCCCATGAGCACAACCCAGCTCCCTCCATCCCAGCCCCGGCACCCAGCCAAACCCAGACTTACAGGTTCTCCCACTCCCTGCCAGGAGCATGATGGGGTCGGAGAGAAAGGGAGAGAGAAAGAGAGAGAGGAAGAGAAATGTGGTGAACACTAGGTGGGCACCCCCACTACCCGCAGCACACCCAGCCTGGGCACCCCATCCCTTGCCAGCACAGTTCTACACAAAGACCCCTCCCCACTTGCCCCCAGCCCCTCTGCAAGGGTGAGCTCAGAGCACCCAGGCTGCCTGACCACTCCTCAGGGCAAGGATCGAGCTTGTGCTGCCAAGGCCCTGCCTGCGCCCGCCTGGCTGGGGCAAGCAGGGACAGCCAGGATCATAGGGCATGGGTGGGACAAGGTGGCAGCATGGGGGGCCGTACGGCTTCATGCTGAAGAAGTCTTTGATGCCCTCAGGGCTGACAGGGCTCTTGCTCTTGTTCTTCTCAGCAACGGATTTCTCCTTGGTCCAGGTGAGATGCACCTTCTCAGGCGCTGCCTCCACCTCATCACCAGGAGACTGAGAGCTGCTGGAGAAGGTGGTGGCATTCTTGTCATGGATTAGTTGGACCTGCAGAGGAAAGAGAGGAATGGTGGGCAGGGCCTGGGCCTAGCTACCTGCCTGACCGTGTCTTGGTACAACCCCTCACCTCCTCCTCTGGCTTCTCCTCGCCGTCAGCAGCCTGCTCCTCGGGGACGTTCAGGCGCAGGCGTGTGTTGGCCGGGTTCTTGCGCCGGATGGAGCCACGGGACTCATCTGTGATGCTCTGGATCTGTGTGGGAGGGGTCAGCCAAGGGAGTTGGGCACAAGAGGGCTTGGCTGGGCAGAGCCTAGCCTGAAGCCCAGTTCTCCATCAGGATGAGCACACAGAGCTGCAGGGCAGCTAGGTTCAAATCAGAGCCACCACAGGGGTCAGAGCCCACCCAGCCTGTCCTGCAGCCTCACCTCCCGCTCCCGCTCATTCTTGGTGAGGTGCATTTGTTTGAGGATCTGGGAACGCTGCTCCATCACCAGCGTCTTCTCATAGGTGTAAGCAGAGATGTCACTCTCGTGCTGTGGGGGGAACAGAAGAAATTTGGAGCAGGGTAAGCTGTACCAACTGCTCCCAGCTTGGCCCAGCATGTCCCCATGGTGGTGTGTCCCCCCATGGTGCTGTGTGCCCCACGTCAGGCTCTGTCTGGCTCTCCCATGCACAACATCCCTGCTGTGCACGTGCCCCGTCCCAGTACTCACCATCTCCACCACCTCCACCTCTGCGGTGATGCGCAGGTGGTACAGGAACGTGGTCAGGTCCTTCTTCATCTGGATGCTGTTGTCATCCATCTGTGCCACCGTGAAGATGCGCATCTTGCACTTACGCCACACCTGCAAGGGATGGGGGAGGCTTGGGCACGGCTCGACAGGGACGGCCGCAGCCCAAGCCCCAGCCCCGCACTGCAGGGCCCAGCGCTGCGGGGCCCAGCCTACCTTGTGCTGCCGCAGGAGGAAGGGCAGCAGCATCAGCATCCCCCCATCGTGGACAATCCACCAGACGTCGATGTGGCCCTCCGAGAACCGCTCCTGGTTGCCCGGAAACATGGCAACATTCTTGGCCACCAGCAAGGCCAGATGCCCAGCTGTGGTCTCTCGCACCAACTCTGGGAGGGGAAGGGCCACGTCAGCCAGGGCAGCTTGCAGCCCCCCAAGCCCGGCAGTGCCCACCCTCCACGGTGCCTACCAATGAAGTTCCTCCAGGTCTGGTGGTCCTCCTTCTGGCGCCAGCTGCGGGGCCAGCCCACCAGCACTGTGTTGTGCTGCAGTCCCCCCAGCCCGCTGGACTGGATGAGGTGGGACATGCCATCCCGCAGGTTAGAGGAGATCACCACCTGACAAAAGCCCTTCACCTTCTCTGCTTCCATCAGGCGCCGGATGGACTGCAAGGGAGAAGGAAGTCAGAGATCCCAGGGCCTCGGGGACAGGCATGGATCACGGGCACAGCAGCTGCCGGGCACAGCAGCTGCCGGGCACAGCAGTGACCCAACCCAGGCCAAATGAGGTACAGGGTGCAGGATGTGTGGTACAGGTCCTCGCAGGGTGCCTGGGTCTCCGTGCCCCATGGCAGGCCAGTGGCTCCGGGCCAGGGGGTGATACCCAGCAGTGCACAGAGCTGGCACACAGCTCTGCACCATGCAGAGTGGAGGGTGTCCTTGTGCCAGGGCTCTGACAGGTGGCAGAGCAGCAATTAGAGTTATTTACTCAGAGAAATTATAACATGTCTGCATGGGAGAGAAACTGTTTGCTTCCGAGGGCTTAATCTCATTAATGTGCCGCCCCGCGGGTGCGGGGGGTGGGGAGTGCTCTCACTCTGGCGGGGAAAGGCTCATCTCCCACCTTGCCTGGCACCAGCGCCACACAGACTGTGGCAAGGGTTGAGGCTGAGGAGTCTGCTCAGCCCAGCCCCTGGCTGGGCACTGTGCTGTGCTGTGACGTGCCATGCTGTGCTAAGTCCTGCAGCAGCTGGCCAAGACTGGGACCAGTGCTTGGCTGGTGCCAGCATCTCTGTGTCTTGGAGGGGGAGTCCAGAGGTCCCTGTGGTATGGTGAGCATCAGTGAAGCATGGAGTCCTCAGGCTCTGCCTAATGCCACTCAAAAGCTCTCCAGGTCATCCTGGGGCCACCAGCCCTGGCCATGAGGCAGAAACAACCCTGGGGTCCTGGGGACCGGGAACACCTACTGCTGGCACAGCCTGTCCCAGTGCATGCAGCTCTCACCTCCTCCGCTCTCTGCGCCTGAGGATGGTTGTCCAGGAAGGTCCCTTCTAACACAGAGGCCACGATAGTGAGGCCCTTCCCAGCCTTGAGCTGCGACGTGAAGGACAGGAGCTGCGGGTGTACCACATTCTGCTCCTGATCCCCACGGACCAGGACCAGCAGCTGCGGCCTGGAAGGAGGGTCCTGCAGTCAGTGCCCGCACCCAGCTTGTCCCTGCCCCAGAACCTCCAGATCCCCATCTCCCTGCCCTGCCTTACCTCCAGTTTTTGGTGTGTGGGGGCCCTTCCTCCAACCGCAGCAGGGCATAGCGGGCTGCGCTCAGGGACAGGCCCCGGATCCCATCACCCCACTCCTTCTCCGCCCTGCAGGAACCAGCAGCACATAAGGGATGCCCATGGCTCTGGCCACAGAGCACCATGCTGGCACCCTGCAGCATCCTGGGACAAGCAGCCTGGGGAGCCGAGCAGCCACACTGAGAGGCCATGCGGCCACGGGGGGCTGGCCAGGACCTGCGGCGCCGTGGCCTCCCTTACCCGCGGTACTCGATGTATTTGTAGATGAGGCCAGCAATCAGCATGGCCACCAGTGCGTAGTACCAGGAACAGATGAACATCAGCGCCAGGCACAGGCTCATGCCCAGGAAGGACAGGGTCCTGCAGAGGTCACAGAGGTGTCAGCATGCCCTGGGACCCCCACACCGGGGTGTCCCTGTGCTGTCCCATCCCACTCAGCTCACCAGTGGTAGTAGCGGAAGCGGGGCCGCCAGTTGGGCGTCCGCAGCAGCGTTTGCACCGCACACGCCAGGTTGACAAACATGTAGCACATGAGGAAGAACCTGCAAGAGAGAGCAGGGGGCTGAGTGGGTGCACTGTGTGGGACTGAAGTCTCCACACCTCCTGTCCCCGGGGTGGCCAATGCTGGAGCAGGCCCCGCTGATGGACAGAGAAGCAGTGCCATGGACAAACCAAGCCTCAATGCTGGCCAAGATGTGACCCCAGAGTTCCTGCAGGGCCCCCTCTTCCCAGGCAGGGGCCAGGGCAGCAGGTGCGTTCCTCCCTCCCCCCGAGGAGCAGAGACCCACACACGCCACCCGCTGCTTGTGAAGGTGCGGGTCGACAGCACGCTGCCTACATGGAGAGGATGGGAGCCACCTCGTCCAGGGAGGCGATCAGGATCCCGATCTCGCAGATGCAGGCTGTGAGCAGCAGGGCCCATGTTGGCTCCCCGTTAGCTTTGCCATGGCCAAAGACCTGGAAGAGGGGGGAGAGGGGCGTGTCAGGCTCTGCGGTGCTCTGTAGCCCTGGGCAAGGGTACTCAGTGCAGCCTGATGAGACTGGACCCTCCCATATACCCAGCCCCGGCAGGAGCAGGGACTGGGAACACTGGGTGCCGTGAGCTGGCACATGTCCCATTGGAATCTGCCAGGGCAGCAGTCCCAGGGCTGGCTCCTGCTGACAGTTCAGTCCCCTTCCCGGCAGATCCTGTGGCTCTCCCCACACCCAGCACAGCAGCCCCTGTACCCCCAGCCGGGACGAGCCCCAGCTCACAGCCTGGCCACAGCCAGCACAGGGTCGGGCACCCTGTGCTTGGGACGGACACGCAGCCGGGGGACAGTGGCCCCTCCTGTGGCTGCGGGGACCAGGGAGGGGGCCGGGGGCGCGTGTCCGGACGCATTAGAGGGTGCGGGCGGCGCGAGCGAGAGCTCGGGCTGGGGCTGGCAAGGAGAAGGAGGGAGGATAAAATTAGCCCGCTCTTCCCTGGGGGGAGCTGTCGGGTTGGATTTGGAGAGATGAGGTTGTGGGAACGCGTCTTCAGAGAGCAGATAAAATATGAAGCGGCACGGCAGCGGGGGGGAGGGAATTCTGACCTTTTCCGACACTCTCCTCCTACCGATACCGCAGCCAGAGCCACCACGGCCGCCCACCGCCGTGCCGGTGCCGGCGGGATGAGGGCGGGGAAATGGGGCTGCTCTGGCACCGACGGTGCCGGGGAGGAGGCAGGGTGGGGTCCCACCGGTCTCTCTCTGCAGCCAGAGTGCGCGCTCAGGGTGAGGAAGCACCGGACTCAGGGGTCACCTACCCTGAGGAAGGGTACGATCCCATCCCTGGAGATGGCCTGCAGGAGGCGGGGGGCTCCGGTGAGACTCTGCAACCCAGCCCCACAGGTGGAGAAGAACGAGCCAATGACAATGACCCACGGGGACGGCCACGCCAGGGTGCCAACCACCAGGTTCCCGTTGACAGCCTCACCAAACCTGCGGGGCATCAGCATCACCTGCGGTTCTGTCCCATGACCGAGCACCAGCACCACAGCGGCACAACCCAGCCCCTCACAACAGCACCACTCTGGGGGGATGTGACACAACTGGGATGTTGTCTCAAGGGGTGAGCAATGGAGCAGGCTCAGAGGTTGCCAGGGGTCTGTCCTCATCCCTGTACCCGTTATCATGGCAAAAGATAAAGGCAGGCGTGGGACAGGAGTCCTTGTCCCTGTGCCAGGGGGGGCAATGATGATGCAGTTGGATCCTGTTTGTGTTGGTGCTGGCGACCCAGAAGTGTCACCTGCCACGTGCGGTGAGCACGGCTGCCCCAGATAGGCAGGAGCACAGGCAGCCCTGCCTGTTGACAAACAAGTGGCTGCCTGCAGCACAGGAGTGGGAGGAATGCAGCAAACATGGATGGTTGGGGTGCACACAAGCCCCCAGTGCCTGTTACAAGCTCCAGCCCCCCTGCTCAGTGACACCCACGAGCCCCCCAATGCCCCCATGCCTGCCCAGTGTGTCCTGGTTGCAGCCTTCCCCACACCTCTGCCTGCCCCTGGGGCTGCCCCTGCCCCAGCCTGTTCCGGGGGGCTGACCGACTCTCCTCATGCCCCCCATGGCCTTGGGACACTCACTTGTCACGCAGGACGACGCCCTCGATGCATGCTCCAAAGAGAACAACAGAGCTGATATCTGCCAGGTAGTCAAGGAGAGCCAGGAGGATGCAGAGTCCTGCCTGCCCCGCCAGTGGGTGCTGGGACCCTGTCCCAGCCCAGTGAAGCACCCGAGCTGATCTGCCCTGCAGAGCCCACCCACTCTCAGCCCCACAGCCCAGGCTCAGGCAAGCCCTGAAGGATACAGACCGCAGAGGTGGTGGCAATGGCCAGGATGGTGCCCGTGGGGATGGACTTCTGGGCATCCCGCAGGTCTCCAGAGCGGTTGGACCCAGCCATGATGCCTGGGGAAAGAGGGGATGGTGTCAGGGGAAGCAGACCTACATCCCATACCCGTCCCAGACACCCTCATGCCAGGCACCGTGTGAGCCCTGGGCACAGCAGGGCACGGCTCGGTGTGCACCAGGATGGGAAGCAGCCATGATAGGCAGCGGAGAAGGTGCTGCTGCGGCTTGGGGTACCCAGCCTGCTCTTCTCATCCCCCCCAGCAATTCCCCCCCCCCAACCCAAACCGCAGTCTGAGGCCACTCAAGGATTAGGCTCAAAAGCCCTCAAGTGCCTCGTCTCATTAGCCCTTAATTAGCTCAAGCAGGGACGGTGGCTGCCGCAGGGGCAGGGACAGGGTCCAGCCCCGACGTTGCTCTGGGAGGGCAGGAGGTCACGCAGGGACACGGCTGCACAGGCGTGTTCAACACAGCCCGAGGCATGACCCGTGCTCCGGCCGCAGCAGCAGCCGGGGCAGGACCCCACAGCCCGCGGCACCGGGGGACAGGAGTCCTGCAGAAACCGGCACCTGCTGGTGAACGGGCAGCGGCAGGGAGGGCGGCGGAGGCTGAGCGGCTGCCGGGGACCCCGCAGCGCCGGACCCTCCAGCGCTCGCCATGCCCGGGGCAACCCGGGGGCTCCCGCCGGCCTTGTCCCCGGCGGAGCTGCAGGGGAGCCCCGAAGGCTGCGCCCCGCTCGGCTCCGCAGCGGGACTGGGGCGGGGGGGGGGGGCTCCTCTGCCCCCGGAGAGCTAAAAATACCGAGGCGGCGGGACGTCAGCGCGCACCGGGCGGCACCGTCAGATCTGGAGCGCGGGCGGCTGCGTGGGAGGCGATGGCGACCAGCCGCCCCCGCGACGCCGCTGTCACCGCCGCACCCACCGCGGGGGTGGCACACGCGGGGCTCCGCGGAGCACGCCCGGCGGCACGTGCCCGGTGTGCCCGCGGCACGGAGCGGGGCCGGCGGCGACTCCCACCTGTGACTGAGGGGAAGTAGATGCCGACGAGCAGGGTGAAGTAGGACGTCATGTCGCTGAAGACGTAGGGCTGGTCCATGTCCACTGGGGTGTCGGGGGAGCTCACTGAGGGCAGCCCCCGCTTCTCCACGATCACGCCCTTGGTCAGGTATGAGCTCCAGAGGTTCTCTGTGAGGAGGGAGGAGGCTGGGCGGTGACGCCGGCATGAGATGCCCGCAAGCCCCCATGCCCAGCACAGCATCCCCACCCCAAAGGGATGGAGCCGGGGGTCTCTGGTTCTCCCACCCCTTCCCCGGCCTCACTGAGCAGCCGGCTCAGCCAGCAGACGGGGCCACAGGCATGCAGAGGGTGAGGATGGCAGCACAGGTGGGCAACCAGAGCAGGTTCATACTGCTGCTGGCAGCGTCCCCACAAGATACTGGAGCAGCTGACATGGGATTGCAGTAGCAAATAATTAAGAGGGTAATATAATTAATGCTGATCAACACAGGTTTAAGGGAAGTGGATCGTGTCAAAGTAACTTGATAATGTTTTTGATGGGATTATGAGTGCGGGGCTGATGTAACAGGCTTAGCGTCCCTCCGTGTGCTGCTTTGGCCGCAGATCGCAGGGAGAAACTGGAGCAGTGGAGAGCAGCCAGCACTGGGCAGGGCGGGCAGAGGCAACTGCCCTTGGCACGTCACTGCTGGGGGGCTGCAGAGAGGAGCAGCCAGCCCTCAGCCCCCGGCACTGAGTCCCCTTCATGGCTGCTCACAGGTGACAGATGGGGCTCACAATCCCTATTGCTCTCTCCTGTCTCATCCTCCCTGAAACGTGTGTTTCCCCCCACCCCTCACCTAGGGCACAGCAAGCCCCAGCCATCTCTGCCAGGGTCAAACTGTGCCACCCATCTTAACATGCTGCTGGGCCAGTCACTCTTGTCACCAGACACCCCAGAGTGGGGTCCTGGCTCTGTCCCAATGCCCCCAGTGCAGGAGTGTTTGCCGCCTGTTGCCCTGAGAGACCAGCTGGGTGGGTGGGGGTCTGCACCCCCTCCCCAGCAGCAGCATTGCCAACAGGAGCAGGTTCCACCCAGCAGCCAGGAACTCCTTATCTCACCCAAAACACCTCAGAGTGCAACATCATCGGGAGGCTCCCAAACACCCTGTGACTGCACTCCACTAATCACTGTCACAGCTGCAGCCCTGAGCACCACGTGCTTGGCTAAGTCTGACCTCCCATGCCTGTGTCCACGCAGACACCAGGGCAGGATGGCTGGGGCAGCCCTGCAGCCATCAGGAAGGACTGATCCTGCTCTTGGCTCTGCTGCTTTCCTGAGTCCCAACAACCACTCCAGCATGGGGGTCTGCAGACACCCTCTGAATGTGGCACAGAGGATCAGCCTCTGCCACCCACTGCTGAGCGTGAGCACCTAGCAGATATACCAGCTTCTCCAGAAAAACAGGTCATAAGTGGCTCCTCCCAGTGAATTCACGCATCTTCCTGTGGTCCTGGCCACTCTCCCAGCAGGGCTGTAGCCACAGTAGCTAAGTGGCCCCAAGGGGTGATCACTTCTTTCAAAACCTCAAATCAATACCAGCCTTTCCAAAGGCCAAGAGGAAGCATAGGGAGGATTTATTCCTCCCCAGCCTTTGGGCATCATTCTGAGCCACCCCACTGGCTGACACAGACTGCGTGCAGGTGGCTGCAGCGCCCTGCTCTGTCACCCAGTGCAGGAGTCTTTCCCACTGCCTGGCACAGCATGAGCACAGCTCACTGTGCCTCAGGAGCAGAGCAGCCCCCAGTAGGGATCTCCCACATGCCCTGTTACCTGGACCCAGCCCTGTTTACCCCCACAACACCTGACATGGCTAAGGAGCCATGCTTAGGATGGCCTCCCACAGCACACCTCCACCAGCCCTGTTGGCAGAGCTGCCCAGCAGGCACAGCCACTGCCCCACCACAGCTCCGTGCACTTCCTTCTCCATGCTTCCATTCCCACACCTTCATGCCCATGCCCACGTTCCCATGCCTCGGTTGGCATGTGCTCACCTTGGATGAGGCCGCTGGCAGCGCCGGGGATGCCCTCGATCTCAGTGACGTTGTTCATGGTGAAGTACTCATCACAGGTTGCATTGAGGAAGCGGGAGGTGCAGAAAAGCTCCCAGAGCTTGGAGCCAACAGTCTCATTCCCCTCCACCACCATCTTGGTGCAGAGGTCGAAGCCGTGGCGTGAGAGGGTCCTGTTGCCCAGGAGGCAGATCCTGGGGGGACACGGGCACTCAGGGTTTGCATGCCCCAGCTCTGCTGCATCCCTGCAGGACCCCGTACTCACGGGAAGCTTGGTGGGTCAAAGGCAGATTTGATGACACCGGCATAGATGGCAAGGATCGAGAGGATGACACAGCCCAGAAAGACCAGGGCAAATTTGTTGACATACTTGACACCCACGAACACGACGGTGGCCATGCAGGTCAGCACACAGGTGCCGTACACACGCATGTTGTTGAGCATCGCGGCTGCCTCCCCGCTGGCATCCTCTGCCTTGAAGATGGCCATAGCCGGGAAGATGTAGGCCTGGGAAAGAGTCATGGCATCACCACCTGGCTAACAGCCTGCACAGGGGCCCCACGGGAAGGGTCCTTCAGGCCCCCTGCCCTGCCAAGAGCAGAGCCCATGGCACTGCACAAGGCAAGGACCAGGTACCTACCAGCAGGATTTCGATGGTGCCCAGGATGTACATGGCACCGGCAAAGGTGGTGCCCAGGTAGAAGCAGAGCCCCACGGCCCCACCAAACTCAGGTCCCAGGGAGCGTGAGATCATGTAGTAGGAGCCACCCGCTGTCAGAGAGAGCAAAAGTGGGTCCCAGCCAGACCCCAGTGACACCCTTAGCCCTGCCAGGTATCCCAGAGGGCAGACTGGAGCCAGGATAGCCATGGGCCCTGCTCCAGCACTGAGCAAGATGCAGAGCAGCAGGAGTGACCACTCTGGCAGTCATTCCCCAGCAGCCCAGCAGCCAGGTGCAATGACCAATGGCACAGGTGTTCCCTGGACACTAGACAGGAGCTGGAGCCCCAGGGACCTGGGCCATACCCTGCTCCATCCTCCCAGAGGAGCCCTTAGAGCTGGGCTGCCAGGATCGATGGTCCCGCTGCAGCAGCAGGATGATAAATAGCTTTAATTACACCCCGTGCTGGTCTGTCAGTGCTTCGCCCAGCCTGGCGCAGCTCACGGCTCCCCAGGGCTCTGCAGGGCTGGCATGTTCTGGGGGAGGCAGCCAGGGCACCCACCAGCCAGACCCCATGGTGCTTCCTGGGGGGCAGAGCCCACACACAGCAGCGTCCCTGTGTCCGGCGGTGGGAGAGCCCATCCCATCGCCCAGCCCGTGGCGCTCAGCACGCCCTGCTCCCATCCTCCTGCCGTGTGTCTCCCGGCTCCCCGCGGCCTCGCCAGTCTGGCGGAGGGAGGAGCCGCGGCTGGCGGCTCTCGCTGCCATCTGCACCTCGCGGCTTTGGGGACGGGTGGCGGCTCCAGCTCTGCGCTCCCCGGGCCGTGGGGATCCCGCGCGGGCTGGTGGCAGAAGGTTCGGGAGCGGCTGGCAGCCCCGGGGGATGCTCTCTGGGAAAAGCCCCTGCGGGCACCCCACCCCGCAGGGACCAGCTGCCCGCACACGTGGCACACGCATGGACGCCGGCTTGGCTCTACCTGGCACCACACCGTTGGTGGCGATGGCACTCATGGAAATGGCCGTCAGCATCGTCTGCAGGAAGAAACACAGCGTGTTCAGGAGCTGGGCAGAGGGACAGGGGAGTGGAAGGGAGAGCTGGGGCCATGCTAGGACATGGGGCTCCCTGGGGTCACGCTGAGATGTGCCACAGGGCAGGGATGCCCAGGGAGGACGAATGGATAGATGTATGTGTGGATGGACAGGCAGGGCTGTCGGCTGGCAGCACACCTGAGAGAGCTGAGCCCTTGGAGGGGCTGGCAGCGCTGGGGTGGCTCAGGCTGCCCAGGACACTGGACAAGGCCAGCCTTCCCAGCCTCTGCCCTGGGGTGACTGTCCTGGCAAGGTGGCTCTCTGCATGGTACCAGAGCAGGGGACCCCCAGCACATCCCCCTACATGGCAGCTATGATCTGGGTCACCATTTAAGCACCATTCCGCTGCTGATTCCTTTGGGAAGCTGAAGGCTTCTCCTTGCTCTAAGTGGGGCAGGAGCTAGGGCAGGGGCAGAAGCTGGGGCAGGAGCAGAGCTGGGGCAGGGCATGGTGGGCTGGCAGCTAGTGCACCTCTCCATAGTCCAGGCAGCCAAACTGGTGACCCCCAGGCCATGGGCAAGGCCAGTGAAGGCTTATACGGTTCCTAAACTCACGCAGGAGCAGCAGAGGAAGACCATGCAGAATGACTCCATGATGCCAGCAATCCCCACCACCCAGGTGAGACGCAGGAAGAGGATGACTCCAAAGATGTTCTGAAGGCAGGGCAGGTAGACACCCATGAAGGTGCCCATCCGTGGGGCCTGTTGAGGGAACAGGAGTTATCAGAGCACAGGGACCTGGCTGGCAGAGGAGCAAGAGGTCCCACTCCTCCCACAAAGCAGCCAGGAACCCAGAGTAAAACTGCCCCTGGTTGAGGCCAAGGGGTCCCCTGTTCCCAGGGCAGTCTATGGCCTGGCACTACACAGGCAAGGGCTGGAGAGGGAGGGAAGGTTACCTCCTCCCTAAGTTCTCACCTGCACTGGCTTCTTCTTGCCTCCATCATTGTTCTCAGCCTCCTCGTGCTCCCGGCTGCCCTGTGGCAGGTTGGTGTAATTGGCCAGTCCACTCAGCAGGGATGAGACCATAGGGCTTGTGTCCATCTCCTCCTGTGGACAGCAGATCCCAAGTTGTGAGGACAGTCCCTTGGGACCCCAGCCAACCCCAGGAGACTTCACCAGATGCCACCCCACTGCCTGCCCCTCCAGGAATGGCTTTGGCAATGCGGCAACCCTGGCCTGGGGCTCTGGCATGTCCCAGTGGCCAGGGTGCAGGCTGGGTGCTGTGGAACAGCTGCTTAGCTCAGCTCCCTCCCCCTGCCCCGCTGCCTGCATGCCCTACCTCGAAGAGGGCCATGTTCTTGCCATCGTACTCCTTGCCCTTCTCCAGGTCCGTGCTGTTAATGAAGGGGCTGCTCTCCTTGGGATTGCCATCGCCTGCAGAGACACCACTGAGTCAGTCAGGCAGCCCCTGCCCCACCCACACCTGCAGAACATCCACCCCACACGGTCACCGCTGTGAGGGGTCACGGCTGCCTGTGGCTGCCAGGAGAGCTGCCAGGGCTGTGGGCACCACGCTCGCGCCCAGACCCAGCACAGGCAATGCCAGGCCGGCATCTCAGCCTCCAACATCACCTCCCACAGCACACACGGGCAGGGGCTGCCATCCCCAGGAGCCACACGCTGCCCTGCCCGGCCGTGCTGACACGTGGACCCGCTGGAGCGCATCCACGCAGTGAGGCAAGCAGAGTGGATCCGGGGGGAGCCCTCCGGCGCGATGCACGGCAGCAATAACTCACGGCACGGGGTGCCTGCGGGTGAGCGCACTGGGACTGCCCTCAGCGCTGCGTCCGCAGGGCAAGATCTGGCTGGCTGCTCAGCATCAGCGCACAGGGGATGGTCCCGGCACAGTGCCTGGGAGTGGGGCGACTGGCCAGGTGTCTGGTCCTCCTCCCAGACATGCACCACAGGAGTGGGGGCCACAGGGCAGGAGATGATATCACTGAGGGTAGATGGTGCCCGGGGCAGTGGAGCCACCCACAGCAGTGCCAGGCCCATGGATCTACCAGGACAAGGGCCACAACCACTCACTGCATTAATGACCTAGTGCAGAAGAAACCTGGAGTTGGCTTAATAGCGATGAAAACAGCTGAGCTGCAGAGCAGCAGAAATAAATCAAGCTGGAAATGGAGCAGCAGTGAGGATGGTGCTGCCGGAGCAGCACAGCTCCAAGACAAGGTCCAGAGCAGAGAGGGACCAGGGCGTGGGGGCCAGGAGACAAAGGATACAGTCCTGGGCAGAGCAGCTGAGGAGGCACCCATGGCATGGAGAAACCTGTGCAGCTAGGCTAGTCCTCAGCCCCAGTGGGGAAAGAGAGGCTCCCTGCCTTACACCCATCCCACCACCACAGCCCTGCAGCCAGAGCAGTCACACTGCCATTGGCCACCGCACTGCTGGGCAGGCTGCCCACATGGGCAGGGTCACAGACCAGCTCCACACTTTGGGACCAGGGAGAGAACTGCCCCCTCCACCATCCTTCAGCACGGAGCCCATGAATGCCCCAGGGCAGAGGGATAGTGCCCTAGCAGTGTAGTCACCCACTCATAGAAGCAGCCACAAGATAAACCCTGTGACCACTTGGAGCATCCTGGTCCTTTGAAGACCGCCATCCTCCTGCCAGTTGACTCATATTCGGGATCCTGGAAGCCCGCGTGCAGCAGTGATTCACCATCTGCAATTCCCTGGCAGACAGGGTGCTCCTGGCTGACCAGGAGGTGAAGCCTCAAATGCTACAGGTGACACAGACCTGCGGGCTGGCCCCCAACTCCCACCATCCCTAGGCTCCTCCAGCATGGGGCAGCAGGGCAGCAGTGTCCCTAAGGGCACAGCCAAACACCGAGGCACAGCCCGCAGGCTCCTCCTGTGCAGGACTGGCCACGGCAGTGGCACTGAGACACCCTGGCACACAGGCTTCTCTCCAGAGTCCCCTTGGACACACACCCAGCATGTGCCTGCCCTGTACCTCCCACAACAGGTCCCATCACAAACCTCATGCGCTCTTGCTCTGTGTTTGGTCTAAAGCCCCACTGAACCCTGCTGTCATTAGGTAACAGCAATGGTGTGAGCTGGCAACCACCCACTCGCCACGGCTCTTGCCCACCTGCACCAGCTCTGGGGACCACACTGATGTGAAACGTCCACCACGCTGACAGGACACCCCCCAGGGTGATGCTGTGGCCATCCCCAGTGTGGTGACACAAGGGTGCATGAGCAGGGGTGGCTGGAGCTCACCTTCCCCTTGGGGCTGGGTGGCACCGGGGGACACGCGCAGCTTGGCAGGGAGACGTGCTCGAAACGTGGCGAGGCCGTGGGACCCCTCCGGGAGAACGGAGCCCGCGGGGGCCTCGCCTCACCGCCTGGTACCCAGCCGACGACATCACCGTGCAGGTTTCCATGGCAACGGCGAGCCACGGCCGCCTCGGCTCCCGCTCTTATGTAACGGCGCAGGCAGCCGGACGCTGGCCCCACATGGCACCCGCGCCCCGGCCCACCGGCGCCTGATGGATGGTGCGGCCGGACCCTCGGCCCCAGCCCACCCCGACCCCGCGGGACTGCCCTGCTCGGCTCCACACGACAGGCGCCAGCAGCACCCTGGGGTGCCCGAGCTCCAACCCATGGCACCACAGCAGCACCCACAGCTCGCAGTCCCTCCACCCCCACCTCCGGCCAGCGCTCCTCACGCCGGGGCCACGGCCCGTGCTGACATCACCCAGGCTGCTGGGGCTGGCCCGTGGCGCAGGAGCCCCTCGCCTGGGGATGCTGCTGCGAGGAGCAGCACCGGGAGAGGCCCCGGGCTGCTGAGCATGAGGATGCAGCACGGCTCGGGGAGACTCTCAGTCTCCCACGTCGCTGCAGCCCCACAGACTGGAAGGAGTTAAGCACCAGGGCGCAGGGTCCCAGGTGACAAAGCGCTCCCGCTTCTGCTCCTGCTCCTGACGGAGACCATTTTGCCGCAGCGGGGCTGGTGCAGCCTCTCCCCGGTAGCTGCCTCAGACCCGTGGTCTGAAGTCAGGGGCAGCCAGGGCAGGCAGGAGCAATGCCCCCGTCCCTCACCTGCCACTGCCACGGCCAGCCCTGCCCGGCGGCACAAATGGGGTGCTGCCCACCGGCCCTGGGGACACGTGGGACGCTGCCAGTCCCAGCAACGCCCACAGGGCTGCCCCTGCCCTGCTCCGCCAGCGCAGCCAGGACAGAGCAGAGCGGGGCCGGAGCGCTGGGCAGGGCTAGCAGCCCCAAGGCCAGCAACAGAGCCAGGAGAGACAGTGTGAGCTGAGCAGAGCAGAGCAGAGCCGAGCCGAGCCGAGCCGTGCCAGGCTTCGATCCCGGCGTTCAGCCGCCCCCCTCCCAAGGGATCACTCAACACGAATCGGCCTTTTAATTTGCTGCGGCGGCTGGAAGGGCTGGCAGCGGGATCGCTGGCAGGAACCCGCAGCCCCGCCGTGGGCACCGCGCAGCCCCACTCTCAGCAGGGCTTCCACCAACCTGTCTGCTCAGGGCAGCCCAGAGCAAACGCGGCAGCGCCAAAGGACCGTCACAGCACCCTCGGAGCCCCCCAGGGCAGCGCTCAGGCAGCAGCACTAACCACAATTTGATCTTCTAATGGCTTTTTACTTAGCCCTAAATTGGGTTGGGAAGCGTCATGTCCCTTATCCCAAATCCTCCCTAATCGCTTTACACGGCGCAGGGCACTGAGCACTGGCTGGGGCAGCCCCAGCAGCCACCCCCCACGGGCTAATTAACCAGAGCTGCTGCCAAGGTTGCTACCCGACCACGGCCGGCGCGTCCCCTCCGCAGCATCCAGAGCACAGCGAGCCCCAGCCAGGGACATTGGGCACCAGGGCTGCAGCACTGCCGGGAGGTGCAGTGGGTGAGGGGGCCCGTGGCACAAAGCGCCAACCTCAGAGCCCTCTGCGCCTCTGTCTGTGCTCCTGCACAGGGCTGTTGACAGCTCCGAAATCCCCTGTGCCACCCCCACTCCGATCCCCTCAGCCCCAGGGGTAGCAGCAGTGCGATGGCTGCTCATGGCACTAGGGATGCCCTGGCGCTCCCCTGGAGGTACACAGGACACCTTGTCTTTTGCCACAGGACACCTGGACTCCCCGGGCTCTGCCTGCAGCAAGGGGCACCCCAGGGTGACCCCAGCAGGCCAGCAAGCACATGGGCGAGCACGTGGCCCTGGCTGATGTCCCCAGCTGCTGCCGTTTTGCAGGAGCTGCTGGCCAGGGAGGCCACGCTGCTGTTCTGTCACCTCCGGCTATCAAGGGGACTTGGCTGTACACACACTGCCTGGCCCTGGGCTGTTAGCCTGGGGCGCCTAAGGCAGATGGGGATGGCCAAGGTATCTTTATGACAGTGGCATCTCTGCGCCCACCCAGCTTCCTTCTACCCTGCACAGGAGTGTCTGACAGCTGCTCTGGGGAGGGCGACCCTTGGAGAGGCCACACAGCCCTTGCAGCCCCACTGAGGCAGAGACCACTGATGATCAGAGCAGTGCTGGCTCGTGCTGGCAGTGTCACAGCAGAGCCAGCTCCAGCTGCAGCGTGTCAGGGGAGCAGGGGTGGGGGTCAGGGGTGGGATGGTGGAGTAGGATGCTCCCCCCATCCCAGGGCTGCATTTTCCCCCTCCAGCCAGCAAGCACACCCAGTGGCCTTTTGGGCTGGATTCCTTCACAGCCTGACCCAAATTAGACCAACTGCTACTTCAGACCTATCCTCTTCCTTCCTAAACCCAGGATTATCCTCCCTTTGATCAGCCGGCCCTGCAGCGCAGGATTTCCAGCACAGGCGTTTTGGCTGGCTGCATTTAAACAGCTTCCCTGATTCTCCGACAGTCCAAGCCCTGCCTCAGAAATGGCCATGGACACAAGTTCCATCAGAGCTCTGGTCCTGGATCTGGGCTCCCCAGGCATCCCAGTGTCCCCGGGCTGGGTGTCAGCATGGCACCCTGCAGTGGGGCTGCGGCTGACATCCCAATACCCCAACCAGAGCGGTGCAAGGTGCCAGCCTGGCCACTGCAAACAGCAGCCCTGCCTGCTCCCCGCTCCCACCATCTCCCCAGAGGGTCTGCGCTGGTCCAGCCCTTGCTGGGTTGCTGGGGCTGTCGCCCTTCCAGCCACTGTCATGTGGCTCGTGCATGCTGTACAGAGCACAACCCAAACAGGGACACTGCTGACCTTTCTGACAAATAAGGCCTAAGTGGCACCCAGGGCTTCAGTGGTCGTGCTGGGCTTGGCAAGTGGCTGGACAGCCAGCACTGGAGCAGCCAGGACATGTGGAGGGGGCCCACTGGCATTCAATAGCTTGGCTATCCAATGGGTTTTCCATGGTCCCTGCAGACAGACCTCACTATGGGAATTCAGCTGACCCTTGGCAAGGGGGGACAACCCAGCCCCCCACTGCAACTACCCTTGTCACAGGTGTGGGGAGCTCTGCTGAGCCCCTTCCTACAGACAATCCCTGCTCCTCCAAGTCCCCCAGGCCCCTGCTTCCTCCAGCCCTTCACCTGCTGTCCCACAGGGCACCATCTCACCAGGCTCAGCTCCAGGGACAGTCTGACTGGTCCATCTGTAGTGGCACTGTGTCCAGCCCTCCTGCCAGACCCCAGCATGGCTGCATTGCCTGCTGCCACGCCGCTGGCACTGCCGCGATGCAAATCAGCGAGTGGGAGAGATCCTGGTGCTGCAGAGGGCAAGGGGAGGGCAAGTGCCCAGGGAAGGGCACGGCTGGGGGCCAGTGCGACAACCTCAGCTCGGCAAGGTGCCCCCAAAAGTCTCCTGCCAGTCCTGACCTTGAGCGGAGCCGCAAATAAACAAGCAAATAAACAGACCAGGGTCGGCAGAGCAGAGGAATGCACAGAGCCTGTCTGTGGCTGTGCCCAGGGCCCCACTGTGGGCAGCCGGGACCCCCACAACCACTGCCATAGCCAGCCATGTGCTCCCGGCTGGGGCTTTGGAAGACCCCACGAGGGGACCTGGAGAGGAAACCTGGCGGCGTCCGGGCAGGTCAGAGGGGCAGTGCAAGTCCTCCTGTGCACACACTGCATCCCCCTGGCTGCAGCCCACCCCTGTGCCCGGCAGAAACACCCGCAAGAACGGGGCCTGTGTTGCCTGCTGCTGGACGTGGCCCCGTGAGGAACGGGGACCCTCACACAGCTCGGTAGTGCCGGGTGCCGGGAGGCCAGGAGGCCAAAGCGCCAGCAGTGACGGGGCTGCTGCGGGGCCGAGGAGCCCCTCGCCGGCGGAGGACAGCGGCCCTGAGCCAGGGCTGCAGCGGGACGGGGCACAGCGCGGCGCGGACTGGACCGGACCGGACCGGCTCGACTGAGCACGACAGGGCTCACTTTGGCTCAGCTGGGCTCGCTTCGCCTCCGCTGGGCTCGGCCCCGGGACGAACGACTCCTGTGGCCCCGGAGCAGGGCCCGGGCGGCCACTTCAGCACCGCGGACAGCGGCGGCGGCGGCCCCGGGGGGTGGGGGACGGGGGAGGGCAGGGAGTGGGGGGCGGGAGCGGGGAGGGGAGCGGGGGGCGGCTGCCCGGGATGGGGAGGCGGCTGCCGGAGATGGGGGGCGGCAGAGGAGAGGAATGGGGGGGAGGGCAGCGGGGGTGAGAGAGGCGATATGGAGAGATGGGGGGGCGGCAGCCGGAGATGGGGGGCGGCAGCAGGGAGGGTTGTGGGGGCTGCAGCGGAGATGCGGGAGGCAGGGGTGGGGGGCCGGCAGTTGGGTGCGGGGAACCTTGCGGGGATCCCGGGCGGGCGGGAGCGGGTCTGGTGCGGCGACTGGCGGGGGCTGTCCGGGAAGCGGCGGGGCCAGCCCCACAGGGTCGCTCGGAGCACAGCAAACAGCCCCCGCCCCGGAGAAGACTCCTCGGTGAGCCCCGCACGGCTCGGCCGCACCGCCGCTTCCCAGGGCTGCCGCAGCGGCGGGAGTGCGGCCGGGGCTGCGCGGAGGCGCCGGGAGCGGGAGCATCCCCGCACCGCCCGCCGCAGCCCCGCGGGGCCGCCGGCCGAGAGCCGCCGTCGCGGCCGGTGTCGCTGCCTCCCGCTTGCCCCGCGGCACGGCACCCTCAGCCCCTGCTGCCCCCGGCTCCGCGCCGCTACTGCCCCGCGCCGGCGCCGGTCCCCGGCCCGGCGGGGGCGGCCGCCCCGGGCTGTCCCGCTCGTCGGTGCCGATGCCGGTGCCTCACCTTGGCTGGCGCCGCCGTCGCCGTCCTCGCAGTCGGTCAGGTTGTTCAGCATGGCGCCGGTGCCGCGGCCGCTCGCTGCCGCCGGAGCTGGAGCTCTCGCTCCGCAGCAGCCGCGTCCCCGCGCCGCCCCCCGCGCCGGTGGGAGGGGGCTGCAGTGCGGAGGCGCCCGGGCTCACGGCTCACGGCTGCTGCCGGCGGAGCCCAGCCCGGCCGCCCGCTTCATCACGTATGCGGGAGGCATTGCCCCCGCCGCGGCGGGGAGGGGGGGGGGGGCGCGGGGGGGCACAAAGACGAGCGAGCAGAGCGGGGCCACCTCCCGGCTGCGCCAGGCGTGGGGGGGAACTAGGGCAGCGCTGCGGGCCCGCCTGGCGCGGGCGGGACGGGACGGCCCCGCAACCGCACCGACCCTGCACCCGCCCCGGCCCCGAACCCCGCCTCCAGCCCCCGCACCCCGCACCGGCCCTCTCACCGGCCCCGCATCCGCCGCCAGCCCCCGCACCCCACACCAGCTCCCGCACCGGACCCCGACGCAGCCTCGGGACCTGGAACACACTCGGGGTGCACAGAGGGGCAGAACCTCTGCCTGCGGGACCGACGCACCAGAGGCGGCTGAGGCACGGGATCAAGGCAGCCCCTGTCCGCGAGGCCCCTGCCCCGCGACGGGCGGCTCCCGGGTGGGGGCGGCTCCCGGGTGGGCAGCACCACGTCATGCAGGGGACCCCTCTGCGGGCATCAGGGCCTCGGCCGTGGATGGAGACTCCTGCCGCAACAGCAGGACGACCCAGGGCACCCGGCGAGGTGGGGGGGGGGGACGTCCCGACCACCCCACAGTGGAGCCGGGGGGACAGCAGAGGTGATTGACCCTGCTCTGCCCAGCTGACCTGAACACTGCCTGCAGAGGGGATCAAGCTTGATGTCACCTCCCCTGGTGACCAGGGAGCCGAGATCACACCCATAACAACCTTCTCAGACCTGGAGAAGGGTTGCAATTGGGCCAAAATCCCCAAGCCCTGTGCCATTTATGGAGGCTGCAGCTGTTGCAGCTGTCACCCACAGGGCCAGGGCACAGGCCACTCTCGAGCTGGGGTTGTAGAGTGACCCTGCAGGGTTGCTTGAAGCCCCCTGTTCTCTCATGCACTTAATCCGGGAGGATCCCCCAACCGGAGCTGGCTGCAGCTCCCGGCATCTCCTCCAGCACAGTCTGAGATCATGACAGCCCGCTGGCCTCCGTTACTTCTTGACGGCTGTAATTAATTGTTTACTTTCTCCTGGTGCGGAGCCAGCTGCTCCGCAGCGCGGATGCTCCCCAGCCTGACCTCGCGGCCAGGAGAGAGGCTCAGACCCCTCACCCCAGCCCGGCAGGCAGCACTGATCCCTGCCCTATGGCTGCAGCCAGGACCTCAGGACCTGGCATCCCTGGGGAGCTGCAGCAGCACAGCCCCAGCTCCATGGCAGGTGGCACAGGAGGGCTGCAGGGAAGATGGGCAGTTCAGGGTGGGCAACTCAGAGTGGGCACCCCCCACCCAAGACTCTGTGTGGCATTCACCACATGGGTTGCCCCTGTCCAGCTGCAGCAGCACCAACCCCACACTCCTGCATCCCTCAGCCCTGAGCAGTAGCCAGAGCTGGAGCAAGGGGCTGGCCCACTCCCAAGGGTTGGGATTGGAAGGAAGGGGCTTTAGACAGGATGTAGTGGACAAAACCACCGTGCCATGCTGGCCTGGAGGGTCAGAGGGCACTCCCAACCCCCCCCCCCAAGGAGCCTGTGGCTGGCCAGAAGGGCAGCAGGCCAGGGTCCAGCCAGCCATGGTGACTGCCAAGCACCAGAGGGTGGTTTTTTGCAGGAGGCCACAGCGCGTGGGCTCGGCACAAGAGGGATTTTCCTACTAAAACAGATGCGGGGGAGGGAGCACGTGAAAGACCATTAATCCCCTAATCCCTGGATTATGGCTCCATTTCAGGGGTTGGGATTTGACGGCAGCACAGGGGGCTACGCTATCAAGACTGCATTGGTTTATCCTGTGCGCAGGGTCCCACCAGCATGTGGGGACAAACTGAGAGTGTCTCTGAGGCAGAGGAGACTGAGGGGGCTTGATCCCCCAGCAGAGCACTGGCCTTAAACCTGGCCAAAATGCCCATGACTGGGGTATATGGTGCAGTGTGTCGAAAGGAGAGAGGTCTGTCATGGTTTGGGCATCATCCATGCCCTTGCATTGCCTGCAGTCGTGCTGCAGGCAGCATAAGGGCATGGGGAAAGGGGAAGAGCGACACTTTTCCCTGGCCATGGAGTGGGGGATCAACTGCATGTGGCCCCTGAGTCCGAGTAGCAGGCAGGATGCTGGCACAAGGCCAGGCAGAGCATCAGTGCCCCACTTAACTGCAAGAGGCTGCCCAGGAATGACGACGGAGAGTGGCCAAGCCAAGAAACATCCCTGCAAAATGTCCTGTACCCCTGCAGAGACTCCTGAGAATGTCCCGGACCCCTCTGCACAGAGCCTGGGTGGGGGGAATGGTTCTCACAGACATTCCCAGGGCGGAATCCTGCCCGCCGGCCACACAGCCCTTGCCTGTCCTATTACCAGCAGCGGTCAAACCTCCCAGGAGCGAGACACGTGCTGGAGTCACTGGGAAACCTCCTGAGGGCAGGGAGCGGGCAGCCTGGCAGTGTGCCACCCGGGCAGTGAGGGCGGCTGTGCTGTGGAGATGCTGGTCAGCACATTGCACTGCCTGCTGTGATCCCTGGGCACTGTCAACAGCCAGCCCATCCACATCCTGGCAAGATGGGACACCCCACACTGAGGGCTTGAGGCATGAGGACAAGGAGCTCCCAGGGAAAAGAAGAGCTGGGGCAGGACAGACCCCAAGATGATGGAGGTGCAGCAGGACACAAAGGCAGTGATGCCAGCCAAATGTCGTAGCAGGGGTTTTGCATCAGAGTGTGCCCTCACCACACTGTTCTGACAGCCCCATGAGCCCAGGGGCAACACATCCTGCAGCACCTTGGCAGGGTGGAGTGCTCTTGTTCATCTCCATCCAGACAGATCAGGGCCCTGCCACCAGCATGGGGCAAAAGCAGAATCCAGAGCTGACATGGGCACCAGCTGGGACTTGAAACCAGCTGCGGCAGCAGGACAGGACATGGAGGGAGGTTGTGTCCCGTGGGGCTGGGTGGGGAGCCATGGGAGCCACTGCAGCTGCCTGAGGCTGAGAGCAGAAGGGCAGCAGTGGGGCAGGGCTGGCAGAGGCCATGGGGCAGGGCTGTGAGCTCCTGCGTCACACGAGCCCAGCACAGTGCGCAGCTGGTGCAGCGTCCCCAGCTGCCCTTGCCCAGATGTCTTGCCAGCAGCAGGGCCACGGCAGTGGGCGGCTGGGCAGCCTGGCACAGGGATCAGCAGCAGAAGCAGCCTCCTCCCACCAGGCCCCGCTCCTGGCGACGCAGCTGAGGAGCCCCCAAGCAGCCCTGTGCCAGTTGCAGTACCCTGGGGATTCCAGGCAGCCACTGCTGAGCCAGGGCCAGAGGGCCCAGTGATGGCCGAGGAACAGCTGCATGGCCACTTGCCAGCCGCTGCCAGAAAGGTTTGGGTGCAGGATGAGCTGATGAGGCGCTGAAGTGTCCTGTGTCCCACACGGCACCCCTCACTCAGCCCCACAGCCTGTGCAAGGACATCCACTCTTGGCACCCCACTGAAGCACCTGTGGTGTGTTCAGTGGCATGGAGACTCCTTGGGAAAGCTACTGCAGGTAGCAGATGGGGCTTTGGCTGCTCCAGCCCCCTGGCAGCATCCCACCCCACTATATCATGGGCCTCTACTGCTGCACACCCTTGGCTCATCTAATGATATCCCAAGGGCACCCAGTCTGCCACAAACCTGACCTGAGTGTCTGCAAGGGGGCTGGAGGAGATGGGAGGGCTGGGGGAGCGGCCTTAGCACCCCCTGTCCCTCACATGTACCCCTCTGTGCACGGTGCCCCAAGTGGGGGCCCTGCCCCCTCGCTTGTGTCCTGGCCCCTCTCGGCAGGGGCCCTGCAGGGGGGTGCAGCCAGGGCTGGTGGGGTCCCTACTCTACCCAAGCCCCCCCTCGGGGCCTCACCTCCCACCTGGGGCCAGCCTCACACGACTGCCCCACAGAACCCTGTCCATGGCTTATGGCCCACAGCCCCGCGACCCCAGGGCCCCCAGGGGGGCCGAGAGAGCTGCTGAACCCCCTCAGCACCGAGAGCCACGGCAAGGGTGACACCGGGACCGGTTTCCATGGCAACGAGAGGCTCCTTAACTGGTTGGTTCCCATGGCTACTGCCGCCGAGCCCGACCGCTCGGGACACAGAGGGGCTGCGCGGTGGGGATGTTTCGGTGCCCTCCCGGGCCAGGGCGGCTGCCCCACGGGCAGCGCACCGGGCACGGGGGCAGCCGCCCCACGTGGAGCCCTCGGGGGAGTGCCAGCCCCAGGGTGGGTCCCAGGCGGAGCACATCGATCCCCGTTCCCGCGGGGTCCGGCCCGCGCTGCGCTCGCGGTGGGACCGGGTCCCCGCGGGACGGCGGCACCGCGAGCCCCGGGGGCGGGGCGGGGCCGCGGGGCGTGGCCGGGCGGGGCACACCCCCACCGGAACCGACCCGTCCCGTTATCGCCCCCTGGCGGCGCCGCGGCCCCGCGCAGCCCTGCCCGCCCCCGCCGCCGCCCGCACGGACCCCGCACGGACCCCGCACAGACCCCGCGCAGCCCTGTCCGCCGCCGCCCGCACGGATCCCATTTCCCGGGACAAGCCCTGGATCAGGCCGTACTCCTGCAGTGACCTGCGCCCGGCCCCGAGGCCCCCGCGGCGGCGCCTTGTCCGTACCCTGCCCCGCCCGGCACCGGGCGGTCCCTTGCCGCCGCCGCCTCCGCCGCCGCCCGGGGGTTGAGATCCCTCCTCAGCACCACCCGCCTGGGGCCGCTCCCGGGCAGTGCCTTCCCCAAAGGGCGGCCCCGGGAGCCACAAGGCGACCTGAGCACGGCGCCAGCTCACGGACGAGCAGGGGCCCTCCAGCTGACCCGGAGGTCCCCGCACGGCACCGGCACTGGCAGCACGGCCGGCTGCAGCCTTCGCTCCCGCACTGCTCTGAGGTCCTGGGATCTCAGTCACTCTGTCCCCCACGCGAGACACTGACATGGGGCCAGGCAACACCGAGCCCAGGGCCGAGCCCAACGACTCGCTCAGGGCCGAGTTCCTCCCGGGACCACTGCTGTCCAGAGCTCCTGCCTGCCATCCGCAGCCTCTGCCAGTCCTGCAACCACCAGCCCCATGCACCCCCTCCCATTCATCCCCCCCGGGAGGCAGCACCCATGGTCCCAGTGCTGTGGAGAAATGCGGGATGTGAGGAATCCCTGAACACTGCCAAGCCTAAGTAGCCACCCTGCCACTGCCGTGACCACCCCACAAGACAGGGCGCCTCCAGCAGGACCAGCCACTGGCTGTCCTCTGGGAGGGAACAAGGTCACAGCTCAGCCAGAAGAACGTGCCCCTTGCTCCCACCACGGCCACTCAGCATGCCCACCCCAGCTCCCCGCAGCCCCGCACCAGCAGACTGGCTGCCAAACCGAGGAGCTGTTCCTGGAGGGCCCCAGAATTCAGCCACAGCCTGGCTCATCATGGTCCGCTCCACCCCAACACAGCCCACAGGCCAGGCCCAGCTGCCATAAAGTGACAAGTGGCCCTGCATCCCCTTGCCACTGTATGCAGCCCTACATCACCCACGACAGTGTGATCCTAGACAGGGCCCTAAAGGCCAGAGCCCACTGACAGAGGCACAGCCCAGCCCGGTGTCCTGGTGTCCGTCCGGCTGCTCGCGCCTCCCACCCGCGCCCTTCGCCGAGGGTGCAAGGTCACAGCTCCAGCAGCACAGCTCCGGCAGCACAGCTCCGGTGCTGCCGTCGGCCGGTTTTCTGGGATCGATACGGCTCCGGTGACAGCAAAGCCCCACCGCCACGTCCCCCGGGCACCGCGAGGCGACGGCTGCCGGCTCCAGTGCCTGTGCCCATAGCAGCCCAGTGGGCACTGCTGCATCTGAGGGCTGGCTACAGCTTACCCTCTCCCGGCTGGGCAGCAGCCGCCCACCACCATGGCTCCCTAGGGAGCAGTATGTGACCTCGCACCCACAGCCGACCCACAGCTGTAACCCCGCTCCATCCCGCTGCCGGTCCGGCAGCAGCAGGGCCTCACTCCAACAGCCCCCGGTATGGGGACGGAACAGGGCAGCTCCCTGAGGAGCGGAGGTGGCCGCGGGGAAGAGTCTGAGGCGAAGAGTCCTGCCCGGGCGGGCGGCTGAGCCCCACTCCCGGCTCTGCACCTCCCATCTCCCGTATCTCGCAGCTCCGTGCCATCCCTACTCCGGGGGTCTGCACTGCCTCCGAGGGGCCAGACCGACCGCAGCTCCGCACCCCCCACGGTGCCCCGATGGCCCGGCCCTCCTCGCGGACCCTTCTCGCGGACCCTCCCCGCGGACCCTGTCCTGCTCCGCGGATCCTCGTCGCGGACCGTGTCCCGCCTCCGGAGCCTCCCCGGGCCCCCCTTGCCCCCGGCGCTCACCCCCGCCGCCGGTGACGGTGAACCGCCCGCTCATGGCCCCGTCGTCGCCACAAGTGGCTCCGGCCCCGGCGGTCGCTGAGCGCGGCCCCGCCGGGCGCTGACCGGGGTCCTAGTGCCCGCGGCACCGCCCGCCGCGCCGCCCCCGCGGCCGCAGGGCTGCCTCCAGTCGGGGTGGATCGGCTCGGCCCCGCTCCGGTCGGCTCGGTTCGGCCCCGTTCGGCCCAGCTCGGTTCGACTCGACGGGACCGGACCGCTCCGCCACGCCCGGTCGGTCCCACAGCCGCCGCCGAACTGGGGGTGCTGGGACCGTGCCCCTACGGGACGGGACGGGAGGGGGCCGCGCTCTGCCCGCGCCCTGTCCGGAGCCGCGGCCGCTAATTACAGCTAATTACAGCTCCGGAGTTGCGGCTGCCCCACCCTGCCGCGGACCCGGGCACCCTCGGGCACGATCCCGGCCCTGGCCCTGCCGCCGCGCTCTGCGGCCACGCAGGGACAGACCGGGCCCGGGGGAATCTACGGGGCCAGCCCGCGGCGGGGTCTCAGCTGCAGTGGGGAGTCCGGTCACACGCTGAATGCCGGCCACACGCGGTGACAACCGCCCGCTCCTCATCTCGGTGCAAAAGTGGAGCGCAGGGGAGGGCAGTGGGTGGAGGATTATGCGGAGCCAGGTTTTGGGAGGTCCGGCGAGTCGGGGCGGGGGTGCCGCCCCTGGCGTAGGGCTGGTGGTGGACAATGTTGAGACCGAGGGACATCACTCCCCGTTAGACCCAGTGCCCCTGCGGGATCCAGAGTCCTTAGTAAAGGGGGATTTGGTGACAGCCCCCCCCCCCCCCACAGTGCCCCCCTACCCACCGGTGCTTGCACCCCCGGGGCTGAGGGAGGATGATGCCCCCAGCACATAGGGGTTCTCCAAACCGCAGTCCCAATAGCTGATAGAGCACTCGAGGCCATGTCCAAAGAATTGTCTTTATTACAAATGGGCAGGCAATTGACAGAGGGGGTGGTTGGCAGAGTGGTCAGTGGACAGGAGTAGGCAAAATCCCGTGTCCCACCCTGGTGTGACCCCAGGCGCCAGCTCCCAGGGGGGCTCAGCCTGACCTGGCATCGCTGGCTCAGGAAAAAGACAAATTTGTCCCGAATCCATGTGCGGTTTGCACCAGACTAACGCCTCTGTGCACTGGAGCTGGCACTGGCAGGGGTGGCACAATGCCAGCTGTGGCAAGAGTCCTTCTCCCCAGCTGGGGCTCTCCAGGCTGGGCAGCTCCCAGGAGGTGACCCCAGGACCCCCTGCCCCTTTCTTCCAGGAAGATGGTGACCTCGTCTGGAGCTACCCACAGCCACAAGGCTCCCAGGGGTCAGCCCATGAGACTGGAGCCCGCAGGTTGGGAGCAGTGGGCGGGGAGCAGCACTGGCAGAGCCGGTGGCTGGTCAGGCCTTCAGTTCTGGGGGCACTGCAGGATGTCATACTTGACGTAGCCCACCCTGTCCACCTGGTAGCGTGGTGTCATCCTCCAGTAGAAGCTGCCCCGGCAGAAGTGATACTTGCCTGGGCAAGGAGAGGGACGGAGGGAATGGAGGGTCAGCAGGAGTTTGGCCATACAAAGACCCATCCTGGTGGCTGCCCAAGCAGCACAGGCACATGGCACCCTTCACCTTGTTGGCACCCTGCCAGCTCCATCATAAGGACCCACCGAGGCTGATGGCATGCCCTGTCCTGGGGCCATTCCCCACACACCCGAGCATCCCGAGCCAGGAACCGGAGCAATGCCATGAGAGGCTCAGGTAGCCTGGGCCTGAACACACAGCACCCACCTGCCAGGTTCCACTCACCTTGGTAGAGGAACACATTGCGTGCATCAAGGGGGACGCCGGTGAAGACATCATCGGTGGCACGGGGGTAGCCCTTGTCCACCCTCTGAACCTTCACATCCAGCCTGTGGGACAGCAGAGCCGTGCTCAGGGCTGCTGGGAACCCCCTCGCAGGCCCTCTCCAGGGGCTCAGGCAGGCGCTGCTGCTCTCCAGTTCTGCTCACCTCCAGTAGCTCTCCCCGCTGAAGAGCAGCACTTTGCCGCGGCCCCGCTGCAGGGCCCCCGAGAGGCGGCCAGCTTCCTTCCCTATACCCAACTTCTCGATCCCCCGGGGGCCCAGCACACTCTTCCCAGAAAACACCCAGAACTGCCGACCTGCAGTGGGAGATAGTGGGGGTGTCAGACAGCCCTGAGAGCTCCCAGGCTTCACCAGGCTCCTCCCACTGCCCGTGGGACTGGGGCAGAGCTCACCAGCGAAGAAGAAGACCCTCTTGGTGAGCAAATCCTGGAAAACAGCATCGATGGTGTCTGGGAGGCCAGGCCAGGTATCAGCAACAGAGAAGGCACCCTGGATGCCCGATTTCCAGAAGGAAGAGTAGGTCCAGTATTTCCTGGTGGGGAAGATGAGCTCTCCTGATCATCTCAGTCTACCACAGCCCATATCCCTCACATCCCTGTGTCCCCCCACATCCCACCTCACCAGGGCAGGAAGTGCCAGATGCTGCCACTCACCCATCCTTGAAGAAGTACAGCTCCCCATTGATCTCTGTGATAGCATCAAAGTTCTTCTCCATGCAGGCATCCCGGCTGGGGTCCACAGGAATGGGTCCAACTGTGGGCTCTGGCGTCTCCTCCTCCTCCTCCTCAGTGGTGGAGGTGCTGCCAGCCTCTGTGGGCATGGGCTGGGGCTCCTCTGTGGGCACGGGCTGGGGCTCCTCTGTGGGCATGGGCTGGGGCTCCTCTGTGGGCACGGGCTGGGGCTCCTCTGTGGGCATGGGCTGGGGCTCCTCAGTGGGAGCAGGGGCAGGTGCAGTGGGTTTAGGGCCAGAGCCACGACCTGAGTGAATACAGGGGAGGGCATGAGGCTGGAATCAGCTTGGTGCTGCAGGACACCCAGTGCACCCAGCTGCAGTGCAGCTGCTCACCGTAGAGGTACTGGATGCCCTGGACGTCATCGGGGTGCAGCTGGAAGTCCTGGATGTAACTGTACATAGGGTACATCAGGGCCTCACGCACACTGGAGTGGTCCAGACCCAGTGAGTGTCCAAACTCATGGGCAGCCACCAGGAAGATGCTGTAACCTGGGAGAAAGCACTGACCTAAGTGCCTGGTGGGTCACAACAGGGCAGGACACACCATCCACACACTGTGGTCCTCACAAGAAATGTGACAAGATGGCATGGGTCTGGGAGGCACAAAGGGGAGCACGGACAGAGGGGCCAGTACCTCTGTCAGGGCAGAAGCCCCACTTCTTGTCGGTGTCGTAGTTGCTGGTGGTGGCACACCAGAGCTTGCCATCCTGCCGGCCCTGGCTGGTGCAGGCACTGTAGGACTGCCCCAGGAAGGTGAAGGGAAAGACGCACGGGTCCCCCTGGGAGTTGCCGCCGATCACCGCCGTGTCTGCAGCAAAGCGTCAGTGAAGCTGTCCCTGGTCCCTGGCTGCACCGGCCAGAACCCAGGACCATGCTGAGATCCCTCACGTGCCCACCCTCTGTGCCCCCTCCCCTGCATGCCCCCCTCCCTGCTGGCACCTCGGTTGGGGCAGAAGCCGTATTTCTTGTCCTGGTCGAAGCTGGAGGTGGTGGCACACCAGCGGTAGCCATCAGAGCGCCCGTCTGTGGTACAGGTATCGTAGGAGGTGCCATCGAAGACGAAGGGGAAGACGCAGGGGGCTCCATCGCTGTTGCCACCATTGGTGTAGAGGACTGCAGGGTGAGGGAGAGTGAGGAGAGCACCGGGCACCGCGGGGCTGGGCATGGGTTATGGTCGCCACTACTCACGCTCGCTGGGGCAGAAGCCGTATTTCTTATCCCGGTCGTAGTTGGAGGTGGTGGCACACCAGGGCAGCCCATCCTTGCGCCCCTCCGTGGTGCACCGGGAGTAGGAGCGGCCCTCGAAGATGAAGGGGAAGTGGCATTCGGCTCCATTGGCATTCCCATGACGGGTCTTCACCACTGCTCAGAGAGAGGTGGCTCAATGCTGCGGCTGAGCTTGGCACCATCAGAGCCCCCCCAGCCCACCACACCCTGCCCTTACCTAAGCCAGTTCCCAGTGTCCAGAATTCATCGTCGTCAAAGTGAGCATCACCCTGGATGCCCTGGCCTGGGGGAAAGGCGTGGGCCAGGAGCCCATCCTTGCCGTCGAAGGGGTACCCATCCCCATGCTCTGCAGGGAAAAGCACCCTCAGCTGGACCTGCCAGAGGAGCCCTCACGTCCCCAGCATGCACACAGACACCCAAGCCCTGCACACCTCCTGCACGTGTTGGGGCAGGGGGACTCTGGGCACAGCCCAAGGAGACATGGGGTAAGGATCTCACAGGCAGGGTGTGACACCCGGCCCCTCCTCACTCCCTGCCTGCCCAAAGGACATCACCTTGGCTGCCAAACATGATCATGATGTCTGCCTCGCCACTGTATATCTGAGTGAAGGTGAGAGGGGTCACATCGCTCCACACTTGGAACGCCCGTCTGAAGGCATCATCGATCACGGCACGGTCCAGGTCGGGGGAGTAGTTCATCACCCTGCCAGGGAGGCAGAGGGTCAGTGCTGCCAGGTCCCCTCCTCATGCAGGAGTGACCCTGTTCTGGGAAGAAGCAGACTCCCACCTCCAGAGGTGATAGCAGTCACCACCCTTGACCTCACCCAGGGCTCAAGTGCCCTTCTGGGCACTGGGGAGCAGATGCTGCTGCCGTCCTGGCAGCACTGGGACCCAGCTGTACAGGCAGCACCAAGCCCGGAGAAGGGCTGAGCAGAGGCTGCCAGCCTCCTGGTCCCTCAGGCTCTCCATTCTCCTGGGACCATCATCCTGGGGACACAAGGGTTCATCTCCAGAGCAGACTCACCGGTAAGTCAGGTCCATGTGGTCCCACTTGAGGTCCCCCTCAAAGGTAAGGAAGGCTCCCACATCAGGGACGCCGCAGCGGGGGGCTCGCATGGCCTCCAATGTGGCAGCATCCAGCTCTCCTGTCTCCTCCAAGCCCAGCTGCTTCTGCA
Organism: Vidua macroura; assembly: GCF_024509145.1. NCBI lineage: Eukaryota > Metazoa > Chordata > Aves > Passeriformes > Viduidae > Vidua > Vidua macroura. The sequence goes on from NC_071587.1 coordinate 7,235,156, forward strand.
TCTTGAGCAGTGCCTTGCCCAGGGACACGTGCCTGCCACCAATCTTAGCCTCTGCCTCCGTGGTGTAGCCGAACCTCTGCAGGTAGCGCTGTGGAGGAAAGGCAGCCAGAGGAGTGAGTGAGGCGGAGGGGGGCTCCAGCAGCCCCGGGCACCCATCCCAGCCTGGGTGCCTCCCTGAGCTCAAGGAGACTGACAGCTCTCAAGCCGTGTCTGCAGCCCTTCACTGTCAGCCTGGGTGCCCCCTTGGGGATGTGGGTGCCAGGAGGGCACTACGGGGCCATGCTCCCCTCACCTCTGCCAGCTCTAGATCCGGCAAGGTGCTGATTAGGTCCCCCGGGAAGGTGACAACTGTCTGCGGCTTGCCCTGGAGAGGGGCCGCGCGGCAGGAGACAGCCAGCAGCCCGACGACAAGCGGGGCCAGGAGGAGTGCCATGGTTCAGCGGTGACAGGAGGGATGTGGCTGTGCTGGTCCCCGCTGTCTGCTCTGGATGTCGCCGGGCTATCCGCTCCTATTTATGGGGTGGGAGGGCAGTGAGTCACCCTCAGACCCCTCAGCGCCGACTCACGCTCCCTTCTCCCTTCCCACGGTGACGAAACGCACACTCCATCTCTGCCTTAACTGTTTCATCACCTTGTTTACTAAACACGCTGCGTTCCGCAGCCACGCGGGGACAGGAAGGACAGTGGCTGGGCAGCTGCACCGGGCCACAGCACAGCACTGAATGGCCGCCCTGGGGCTGCCCTGCACAGGCACTGCCCTGCTGGCCCCAAGACCGTGGTAGCTGTGGGGACAGCAGGGCATCACTGGAGGCCAGCCAGGTGCTCAGGACCCTGTAGCTATGTCATCACCCCGGCTGACACTGAGCTTGGCTGGCCAAGGGCTGATGGTGCTGGACCCAGACCCGCAAGGGCATGGGTAGGCATGGGGGCAGATAGCAGTGGAACCCCCACCTGAGCCGCAGCACCTGGAACCCACCTGCCTGGGATTTGGGAGCTTGCACCCTCACCAGGACTCTACATCCTTCCCCACCACACCTGCATCACCTCAGTGGGTCAGAGTGTTTCCAGCATTGGCGATGCCCATGGCTCCTCACCCCTTGACCTCCAAGTCCAAATGCTAGCAGCTGAATGGCAGAGCTTCCTGGTACCAGAGGCAGTGCCTGCCCAGGAGCAGCTCTGGGCACAGGAATGCTCCACCTGGGACCCTGGGACATTAGGGGTGCCCTATCCTTGCTGCCTTTCTCTGCAGGGTGCTGCTGACTCAGGTTCCCACCCAGCACAGCACAGATCTTGCCATGGGATGGTGTTTTCCTGCTTCTCCCAAAGTGCCGACGCTTGTGGGAACAAGAGCAGTGAAGGGGAAAGCAAACAGGGATGAGGACTGAGGAGAAAACAGATGGCAGAGAACAAGGCGCAGCGTCAGCGGGGGGGAGGGAGGACTGGTGCAGCCCAGCGAGGCTGCTGAGACACAGGTCCCAGAGCAGATCCCCTGCCCCAGCCCTCACAAACCCCATGAGCACAAGGAAGCTCAGCCCCATGAAGCTCAGCTGGCTTCATCAGGAGGATCCTCCTGTTCACCCCATTGCTGTTAATGCCTGTCCTCCCAGCTCCCAACAGTGCCAGGCTGGGGCTCAGCAGCCGCCCCCTCCCAGTATCCCCCCAGCTCTGGCTGAGCCAAACCAGCAGCTCCTGGCCCAGCCAAAGGACAAGCAGGTTATGCTAGCACCCAGCACAGCTGAGGACAGTGAAAGGTCAGGGCTCTGCTCCCTGTGCTCTTGAAGAGGAAGCCCCATACCCAAGTGAGGGCTCATCCCTGGGGCAGCATCACCTGCCAGATGCCCTGTGCTGGTGGGATGCATCCCAGGGCCACAGCTGGCTGGACACAGGAAACTCACCGGCAGTGTGGGCTAAGCTGGGAGGAAGCAATGGTGAGAAATCAGGGGGTTGCCTCACTCCTCCACCACAGCCCTGCAAGAGCAGCCCCCATTCCCTGGCACAGGAAATTGCTTCACAAGCAGCTGCAGTCCTGCACCCAGTATGACAAAAACATCCAGCCAAGTATTCCCTTATGGTGGGACATAGCCCAGGGATCCTGCAGCCACATCACCCTACAGTCCCCTCCCACAGGGTCCAGCTGCCCCCCTTGTCCCTGTGACGGCCCAGCTCTTCACCAGGCAGCAGGCAGTGGCTCTCTGTGCTCCCTGCCTGCCTGGCAGCTGAGGAGAGGAGGGCCTCTGCCAAGGTGCCCTGAGAGTCCACTGAAGCTGGTGGCTCCTGAGGTATTTGAGGAGCAGGCACTGCTCCACATCCTCCACTCTCCAGCCTGCCAGGACCTCAGCCCACAGCACAGAGCTGTTGTGGGAGCTGGGTACTAAATAACCCCTGGGAGGATGAACCTGCAGGGCATTCCTGACAAGGAGACTTCTGACTCCAGCTCTGGGATACAGTCAGAAATTCAGATCGAGCTCTGGTCTCCCTGGCACTGTGGCAGATCCCTTGGCCTTCCCTATGTTATTCCCATCCTTCGTTTCCACCACATGCAGAAGCTGCAGCTCCAACAACCTGGGCACTCTTCCAGGGCACACCATGGCATCATGCTGCCTGTGGCACCCTGAGGGCAGAGCCACGGCCCAGCAGCAGAGAGTAGCGCTGGCAGAAATAGGGCTGGGAGGGAAGTGGGACCTTGGAGCAAGTGATGGCAGAAGGAGATGAGGGCCAATGCCCCACACACTGTGCACCAGTCCCAGCAGGCCCTCGAGCAGTGGGAGCTCCAGTGGGGGGTTGCCCGTCGCAGCTCTGCCCCCATCCTGGCCGCTCCCACTGACTCATGGCCCCGCTCACCAGCTTCCTCCTGGAACCATCCCGGGGGAATTTCTGGTGACTCTCTGGAAGCTCGTCAGGGAGCAGGGCCAGGGCAGCAGGGAAACCCCCATGTCTGGCAGCACCGGCAGCCTCTGTGCCAGGCAGGGAATTCTGTGGGATGGGCTCGGCACTGCTGGCATGAGCCCCATGCAAGGCAGCCTCGATCAGCTTGTCTATGGGAGCTGGGTCAAGGCACAGGTTCCTCAGAAAGTGCATGTGTGGAGGGAGGCTTGGGGCAGCCACTGCAGCTGGTGGGAAAGAGAGGAGGGCAGTGGTGATGGGGCAGTGCCACAGGCAGGAGAGGGCTGTGGATGGCAGAGACCCCAGGAGCTGTGCACAGCCCCTGGCCTTTTTCACTCCCAGAGCCCCTGAAAGGAATGAGATGGAAAAACTCAGGCAGACATCCTCCATCCCAGACACTGCTCGAACCACGAGGTTGCTGGTCACCACCGTCGCTGCTGAAAGGGGAAGGAACAGCCACCGCAGCCCCTTCACACACCCTTACTCATGACCACCCTCATGCAGACCCTCTGTGGGAAACTGGTCCAGGACCTCAAAGGGAGCCTGCCTGGATCCCTGCCCAGGACAGAGGCTGACAGGACACAGCAGCACCTCTGCAAGGCTGCAGGTCTCCTGCTGGGAGGTGCTGGTTGGGTCAGCAGTGAGGTTTGGGGGGATTGTATGGAGCCAGGCCCCCTAGACCCCCCCAGTTCAACTCCTCCCATAGAGGCAAACAAGGTGGGGGCCAGCCAGGGAGGGAGTGTGGCACCAGACAGACAGAGGAGAGGCCCACAAACATGGGATGCTCCAGGGCAACAAAGCTGGTAGGGTGCGGAGGAGCCAGAGGTGAGATAACACCCAGCTGCCAGAGTCACTGCTTCACACCCAGGAACCCCAGGCAGGGGACAGGGGTACACAGGAGCAAAGGACAGGCACAGGCGTGTGGATGGCATCAGGTCTCCTCCCAGCATAAGCAGGAGTGTGGTGGCAAGGGGAAGTGGGGTGGGAGAGAGTCAGCATCTTGTGCGAGTGAGACAGCACTGGACTGGGGAGAGCAAGTGCCGGTCTCACTGGGAACACGACCTGTGCAGAGGGAAGGAAGCACTTGGACTTGGCAGAAGCTGCAGGGAGAGCCAGTGCCATGGCCACCACAGCACAGCCAGACACCCTGAACAGTGGGCAGGGCATTACTGCATGCCTCTAACTGAGCCAGGCAGACACTGGCCCCACTGCCCTGAGCTACAGTGCCCCAAATCCATCCCTGCTCCTGTCCCATGGGCTCTGCAGCGCCCCACGCCCAGGGAGCAGAACTGACACCCCAGCACTGGCTGCCATAGCCAGCACCGGTCCATGGTGTGCAGTGACCGGAGCACGGGGACACTTGGCATGGGAGCAGGACAGGGCAGAGGGAGCAGCTCTGCATCAGAGGCTCAGAGCTCCATCACTCCTGCTCAAGGGCTCCAGACAGAAACAACATTCCTGCACACACTTCCCGTATCTGCTGTTCTGGCACTGGGCCCCGCGTGGGCTGGGACTGCAGTGTCCAGCTGGGCCCAGGACCCTTCCCGGCAACCACCCTGCATGCCACAGACCTGCAGCTCTCCAGCACGAGCAGTTCCTCACCCTGCATCCCTAGCCTGCCTGCCCCAAGCTCTGTGGACACCTACTCAGCTCCTTGCTTGCCCCTTGCCTCACCTGGGGAACTCCCCACCTCTCAGCATCCCCTTCTTGCCAGCCCTTCACCCCTGCTTGCCTGTGTCCCAGCCCCTCACTCCTTAGTCCCACTGCCACCCAGCCCCACTGTCCCCAGACCAATGTTGCTGCTCCCACACCTCGTCTGGGTGAGGATGACGTGGCTGCTGTCACCGGGCGGCTCACTCCACCCTGCAGGCACTGAAACCAGCGCTGCCGTGTCACCACCCATCCCAGCTGCAAACCACACATGACGGATCCCCTGCCTGCCACACCGACTCCTGGTATCCAGGTGGGCGGCACAGTCACCTCCCTGTGTTGGGCTGGGACATCCCCTCCATGCTCACCCTGCGAACCTCCCATATCTGTTGGGGTCCCACTGGAATGCTGCAGGAATCCCACCCAGAGCTCCATTCACCAGGCACTGAGGCTGAGAGCTGGCACCGTGGCCCACCTCACACTGAGGCCACCAGCAGCCTGCTCTAAACATTGCAGGGCTCTTGTGTTTCAGGACTTCCTTGTTGAAAACTCCATCCCATCCCTTAACCCTCCTCCTGCCTCAGCTTCTGCCTCCGGCTTTGACCAACCTTTCTTCTCCCAAACTTTCCCACCTGCTGGGAGCAAGATCATGGGGTACTCAGGCAGGTGAGAGGGGCACAGGGTCCAGGTCACCTGGGGAGCATCTGGGAAGGGGAATGGGCAGCCTCATGGACATCATCCCCTCAGCATCCCCTCTTGGGTGACCTGCTGGATCAGCCCCATGGAAGCATCTCCTGCACACCACAGGAGTGAGGCAGGAGCAGGAGGGGAGCAGGGCAGGACAGAGCTGGGTGGCTGCCAGCTCCAGGGGGCACAGCTGCTGCAGTGAACCATCAGCACCATGGCACAGGACGGGTGGGCAGCGCTTTGTTCGCGGCGGTGACATGGGCATGGCAGCTGCCTGCTAAAACAGGAAGAGCAGCAATTGTGACAATGACAGGGAACCTGACTGTATGCAAGGGGACAATGTGCTGCCAGGAATCTACGGCTGTCAGCAATGGAGAGGATTGGGAATAAGGAGCGGGGGTTTGTGGAAGGTGGAATATGGGCAAAACTGGTGGTATTTAATTGTAAACTGCGCAAAGCAGAAGGAAGGGCGGTAGATGCAACACGTTCGGATTTCAGTAAAACATTTGACAACTGTTCCAGCGCTTGCTGCCAAATTAACTCAGAGCAGCTCAGTTGTCAACACAGGCATATGGACAAAGCCCAGGCAGCCCAGGAATGGCACACAGCCTGGCTGTCCGCCGGGAGCTGCCCCGGCCACACGACCTGAGACCTTTCAAAACCGGGCATCGTGTGAGTGGAGGAAGGCACACCCTGGACTGAAGGAACACCAGGGTGGACAGAGCTGCCGTGCTGCCTGGGGAGGAGAAGGGCTGGAGAGCACCCAAGCAAGAGCCAGCAGACCTGTGGGAGCTGCCGTGCCCCCATGGGGTGGGGAGCAGCCCCGCAGTCTGCCTGCTCTGCCCTGGGGTGTAGCAACCCCTCTTTCATTTGAGGGGCTGGAGCGAGGGGGACTGAGCAGAGCAGACTCACAGGACCAGCTGTGGGCAGGCATGCTGGACTGGCAGGGTCAGGAACGCCACAGCAGTGCCAGGTACTGACCTCCTGCTCCAGGAGTGCTCATCCAGGCATAGGCCCTGTGCTGGGGGTGAGTGCAGGGGACAGACAGAGCCCAGCACACTGCACACCCGAGGCCTTTGGGGCCCCAACAACATACACAGCTCTCTGCCCACCTTGTTTATTTTACTTATATTTCAGTAATTTGCTGATTACCATTTTTTAACTAACCAGCAGTGATGAATCAGCAGCACGGGAGAGGGTGGAAACTGGTGGCCTTGGACTGTGGCTCCAAGGTCTCAGGGTCTGGGAAGGAAGCCACAGGATCCCTCCAGAAGGGGAAAAAAAACACTCAGCAGTAGCAGCAGCAGTTCTGGCAGGCATGAGGGAGCCAGCTGTTTGCATCCAGCAGCTCCAAGCACATTCTGGAAAGGCTGTTGATAGCCCCAAAAACTTCCAGGAATGGCAGCCATGGCACTGACCTATGTGGGACAAGACCTATGGCACTGAGTGTGGGACAAGATACATGAGAGAAGGAATGCATGGCTCGGCGCCACCGTCACTGTGTCTGGGTCAGGGCACAAGAGGCACCAGGACACACTCAGAGAGCCCCTCCATGACCAAGACACAGCCACCAGCAGCACCTCCAGGGCCAGTGAGCTGCCTCCTGCCAAGGGGACTGTGTGAGGTTTCGAGTGGTCTCACTGTCAACTTCCATGGGCTCCTCCACTGGGAGTGGCTCCTGCCTGTCCCGGGAGTGCCCTGCCTGAGCCCAAGGGTGGCATTATGGCTGAGGTCATGGGTTCAGCCACAGCTTTGGTGGCCACAGAACACAGGCATTATCCCATGGCACTCCCACTCATACCAGTGCTCTGGGAAATGGGGATCCCAGCAGAGCAGCCAGCACAGGGGGAGGCTGCTCGCCAAAGAAGCACCACCCTGGCACAGGGCAGAGGGGCCGAGGCGGTGCCTAGCAGGAAGCTCTGCCAGCTCTCACGGCCACCCTGGCAGGGAGTGATCCCCCAGAAGAGCCCCAGGAGCCTTCTCCAGGAGCCAGCACTGCTGGGAAGGCACAGAGCCGTGAGGCAATCTGGTGTGAAGAAAAACCATTTCCTGCAGCAAGGGCTGCTTTGCTCAACGTTTTACAAAATGTGCTGATGCAACTGCCCTTCCCAGGTGGGATATAAATACAAGCCTTGATGTGGATTCGTGCCCTGCAGCTACACAAACATCGCAACAATGTTTTCTTTGAAAAGAAAAAAGAAAACAAGGAGGAACAAACAGCGCGGATGACAAAATCACTGGCAGTGGAAGTCCGGGGTTCGGGTTGCAGGGGGGGGAAGCTGAGGCTCTGCCTTTGGGCACCGTGCTCAGCACAACCATCTCCTATTTTGGGACAGTGACCGAGGCCATGAGCTCATGGAAGAGCCATTGTGGGAGCTCAGCAAACTGTACTGGGGAGGGGGCAGCCCGGGAGGGAGCACCAGCAAGGACAGGCCCCTGAGCGGGGTCACCCATCATTGTGTGCTCACCCTGCCTGAACGGCAGCTTGTCTGATGGTGGCTCCTTCCCAGCGCTGCATCCAGGCTGAAGAGCACAGAGCTGGGAAACTTCCCCGGGCATGGGACAGCTTGTCAGAGCAGCCCATCAAGCAGCCTGATAAAACCAGCCTCATACTCTGCCCAAGACTGAGCTTTGTCCTCCAGGCACAAGCACTGTGTTGTCTCCTCAGCCGGTTCCCAAAAGGCCTTTAACCTGCTGCTCCCCCCGCTAAGGTATTTGGACACACATCCAACACGTGTTGCAGCCATTTTTGGATTCTCTTTAAGCCTCTTGCTGAGATTTCTTTGTGTTTTCTTTGGCTCTGAAGTGATTTCAGGCTCGGAGGCACAACAGCAGAGAATTGTCAGCAAGGAGCTGTGCCTCCGGAACCGAGGACGGGAGCCGGGCTCTGCCTGCCCTGGAAATCCCCCGCTCATCCCGCCTGGGGGCACGCAGCATTTTTAAAAATAGCAGGTTACCCATCACAGCAAACCTCTGCTTGGGACAATTCACCGAGACAGAGGACATGGGGCACCTCTGCAGGGTGACAGGGAAGCTTGACGCAACTTTCCGTCAGCCGAGCCAGCACCAGGAGGGTTCGTATGAGCCCCTGCGGCCCCTGGAGCACAGGCTGTTCTGCCCTGCAGCCATCAGCAGCTGGGAAAATCCTTCACTTGTCTCACACAGCAGCTGACTGAAGGCAGAAAGAGGAAACCTGCTGGTCTGACACAAACCCACCCAGCTTCCTCTACCTGGCAGGCAGCTTTTGCCAGGGGTTCCTGTGACACCACTCCCCCTCCCCAACAGAAACACGGAGCTTCCCCCAGCAGGGAGCACAAGGGCATTCCAAACCCAGACAGAGCCGGTCACAGGCAGTGCTGGGCTCTACCGGTGTGAGCTACAGAACTATGGAGAGAGGACATCAGGCACAGGAGCACCTCTCTCCCATCCTCCTCAACTCCGCTTCCCCCACTGAGCTACACGGGGCTGCTTTAAAAAGCAGTAGTGGGAGAAAAAAGCTCAAGCCCTTGGTCTTTTGCGTTTCTGACATGACAGTGACGGCAGCAGCCGGGCGCATGTGGGGACTCAGCCCTGAGGCATTGGCAGCAGCGCTGCGGCAGCAGAGCTCACACAGCCAGCCCGGGGATGGCTCTCACCGCTGCTGTCTGCCCATGATGGATGAGGGCATAAACCTTTCAAGGATGCATTTAATTAGCTTGAAAAAGAGCCGGAAGGTGCACACGCAGCAGCTGGCGGTGCAGCTCCTCTACTGCCTCTGCCGGACACACAGTGCCTCGGGGAACTGTCACCTGGGCAGGACACAAGGGACCCGCAGAGCCCCAAGAAAGAGCCCCGGGCTGTGGGGGCTGGATCCAGGCACCGCCTGCCTCGCCCCGGAGCAGAGGCACAGAGGCACCACAGCCAAATGCTGCAGAGTGCTGATCCAGCCCAGCACCCATCGGCTCGGATTTCTGGCAGGCTACGTCCGTGCTCACAGAGTGTGCCAGATGAGACACTGTCTGTCCTCCTGCCGCTGGCACCATGTCAGCACCGGCTCGGGACCGGCCGTCCTGGCCGGTGACACGATGGCACTGCCCACCCCGACCTGCACTGCGGGCTGCCTTGGTCTGAGTGGCCCCGGAAGCCGCTGGGATGCAGAGCCCTGACCCCCCTCGCCCCGTGTGTTTCTTCCACAGGAACCCAGAGCCAGAGTCAGCCCACCAGCCCCGACAGAGCACAGGCACAATACAGCTGCCTTTCTTCCAGGAAAAACCCGGGATAGAGCCGTTCTCAATAGAGCACTGCAACATGAGAAAACATCAGTGGCAATAAAGAGCCACCTGAGGCCTTATTAAAGCCATCACCATGGAGCAGAGGCCAGCCCAGGCCACGCACAGCTGAGCTCAGCTGGAGGATCTGGAACAGCACCGCGATCAGCAGCGCTGCAGAGAGCTGGGACAGCAGCAAGGTCCGAGCGCATCCCTGCAGGGAACGCTGTGGCATCAGGAGGTGCCAGCAATGCCCCAGTGCCGGCAGTGCTCTGGGAGCCCCCGGTGAGGCCAGAGCAGCCCCCCAGACTGTGCACTCCCTGTGCGGGTGCAGCCCGATCTGGCAGCCAGTGCAGCCAAGTCGGGCGCCCGTCGCCATCTGCTCTGGGGGAAAACCATCCCGGAGGGCAGAATGTGCTGAGCAAGAGCCCATCGGAAGGTGGCTGCTGTTCACATGCAGAGGTGCCATCGAAAGAGGCAGGTCTGGCCTCAAGGAACAAACGGACAGATGGTGCCGTTCCCCGCCAGAGACCGAGGGAGAAACTGCTCAGCAGCCTGAGGCTGGGCCGCCGCCCGGGATGAACGCGGCAAGGCCCCGGGCCTCGCAGGGAAGGAGGTCCCGCGGCTCGGCCGGGATCACTCCGGGGATGGGCGGCCCCAGCCCACAAGGCACGCCGGTCTTAGCGCCCACGGCGGGTTATGGAACGGGAGCTGGAGCGCCGGGGCTGCACGGCTCGGCCAAGGTAAGGACCTCGGCAGGGGGAAGGCGCTACCGGGTCGGGCCGGGCGGGAAACGGAGGGAGGGGAGAGAACGGCGCGGCCGCACCGAGCGCCCGCTCCCGGCCCGGCCCCGCCGCCACTTCCGCCTTCCCGTCACGTGACCAGCGCAACCCGGCGCGACGCCGACGCTCAGGGCCCGGGCGCCGCTTCCTGACGCCATGACGCAGGGCCCCACCACCGCCGACCCTTCCGCGGGGAAAGTAGTCCCCGGCGGGGCGCCGAGGCCTCTCTCCTCCCGCGGGGGGCGGGCGGCCCCGGGAGGCGCCTGAGGCGGCGGCCGGGGCGCGGAGTGCATCTCCGCCGCGGCGAGCGCTGCAGGCGGGGCAGGGTCTGGGCGGCGGTAAGTAGTCCCGGCGCGAGGCCAGTGCCGCCATATCGCTGCGCGGCAAGAGGGCGGGGGGGCATGGCGGCCGCCGTGGTGCCGGCTCCGCCGGGGGCGCGGCGGGGCCGCGGCGGACCGGGTGAGGGCGCGGGTTGGCGGGCGGGTGGCCGCGGCGGGAGCCCCTCGCCCCGGCGTGGTGGCGTCTCCCCCGCCCCGGCGGCACCGGGGCCGCCCCGCCGTGTGCGCGCGCGCGGAGGCGGCGGGGGGGACCCCGCGGCAAGATGGCGGCCAAACGCCGGGTGGGGCCGCGGGGCATGACGGGACCGGGGGCGCCAGGTGGCGCCGGGACCCCCGTGAGGGTGCTCGGACCGCGGGCAATGGGCCCGCGGCGGCTCCGGGGCCCCGGGCCCGCCCAGCCCGGACCCCCGCGGTGGACGGGGACAGCGGGAAGCGGACGGCGGCCCTGACGGCGGCGGTCCTCCCGCAGGTCGAGCGTAGCGGGCCTCGGCAGGACGGGCATGGAGGAAAATGCGGTGGAGAGCAGCAGCGACGCGAGCTCGCAAGCGGCGCGGGAGGAGCCCACCGAGAGCGGGCTGGGCGTCGGGAGCTCGGTGGCCGCGTCGGCGGACAGCAGCGATGCGGCCGCGGGGCCCGGGCTCCTCTCCCGGGCCGATGACTCCTGCGTGGGGCAGAGCTCCGACAGCAGCGGGGTCTCCTTGGTAGGTGCTGGTGGGAAGGATGAGGTGGCAGGGAGGGCAGCCACGGTTCTGGCTCGTAGGGGTTTCTGTAGACATTTCTGACAGACTGAGCTTTGCAGCCTTGGCAAGCACTGTTATACCTCTGATCCAGCATCTGCTTGTCAGTCTGAGAAGCAGAACTCCCCTTGGTAGCAAGAGGAGCCCTGCAGGTCCAGGTTTTTGTCAGTACTAAAGGATGTGCTCTGACGTCTTTCCTGGAAGTTTTGCAGTGATACACCAGGTCATTTGCATAAGCTGGCAGCCCCAAGGGCTTGGGCTGGCAAAGGTCTCTCACCTGAGCTCTTCTGGACTCTTTTTATCTGCCAGGAAGAGGTCTCAGAGAGCAGTTCCAGCACAGATGCCATTCCAAGGATTTATCTGCCAGACTCATCCTCTATTGCCCAATCCACCTTGGTCTCCAGTGTGTCCACTGTGAGCCAGTCCATCATGGTGTCAGAGTCCCCACAGGTCCTGGTCCACTCCAGTGTCGTCACCGATGGAGCCATAGTTGTGTCAGACTCCACTGCATCCACTTCCTCAGACCTGGGTTCTGCCATTGACAAAATCATCGAGTCCACAATCGGGCCTGACATCATCCAGAGTGAGTGTGTGCTCCCGTGTGGAGATGGCTTGGTGGGCTGGGGAGGGAGCCACTACACCAGACCTCAGGAGGTGGGGGAAGTATGGACATGGAATCATTAAGGCTGGAAAAAACCTCTAAGATCTTTGAGTCCAACTGGTCAGCAGGGTTTTCTCTTCTTGCTTCGCTGCAGTGACTCAAGGGTTTGGTGAAGAGCTCATGTTGCTGGACAGCCTTCCTTCTGTCCAGCTGCTCCCAGGGCAGGCTCCACCCCAGAGCCAGACCCTCCTCCCACCTTCCAGCTTCTGTCTGAGCTGGGAGAGCCCCAGGGAGGCCCAGTGAGTCTCCAGCCCCTGGATCTGGCAGTCACCACTGTGCTCTCCTCTCCTGCCAGGCTGCATCGCTGTGACCAGTGCAGAGGATGGAAGGGCAGAGACCACGCAGTACCTCATTCTGCAAGGCCCTGATGATGGTGAGGGAGCTCCCTGGGCTGTCCATGGTGGCCATCTCTGCCTCTGAGCCTTGTGCCACTGGAGCACGGCCTGGAGTGGGTGTCCCAGCTGTATCAGCCACAGTGCTGTACCACAGTCCTGTTGGGAGCCTGTTCCTGAGCTTGTGTTCAGCCCTGTGCCCCTTGTGTGGGTGCAGCCTTGGATGCAGGTGAGGGTCTACTCCTTGGCTGAGAGGGTTTTGGTGTTCCAGGTGCTCCCATGGTGTCCCAGATGGCCACTTCTGCTCTAGCCAATAGCTTGGCAATAGAGGCTGTTGGTGACGGACCTACCTCCACGTGCCTTGACCAGCCCGGCCCATCAGAGCCTTCCAGGCAGTTGGAAGTGCTGGAGCTGCCTGCACAGCCAGACCGAGCCCACGAGGCAGATGGTGGGGAGGAGCTGGACCAGCCAGACTTGGAGACCCTGGAAGAGATGATGGAAGTGGTGGTGGTGCAACAGTTCAAGTGTAAGATGTGTCAGTACAAGAGTGTCTCTAAGAAAACACTGATTAACCACATGAAAGAGCGTCACTTCCAGCCAGGTGTGTGCCAAGGGCTCAGGGAAATTCTTCTCACTGCAGACAGGCTCTGCTCTCTCCTGGGAAGAAACAAGAGAGGAGCTGCAGCATAAGGGTTTGCTCTGGCGCAGTCTGGTAAAGAGCTTTTGCCCTGTTCTCTGTGGCAGTGGGTTCAGCTCTGGCTCTGAAGAAAGGACGACCACGAAAGGTGGGAGCTGCTCCAAAGACTGAGGATGAGGAGGCCCCAGAAGAAGAAGATGACGATATTATGGATGCTGGTGCTATTGATGATCCTGAAGGTAGGACTCGCCCTCCCCACATCTTAGGTAGCTTAGTCTTTTCCCATCATCTTTTCTGATGTTTTGGGGCACTTGCCTGCAGAGGACAGTGACTACAACCCAGCCGAGGACGAGCCCCGGGGGCGACTGCCCAAGTATGGCTGCACTGTCGCCACGTCCAGCGAGGAGAGGCCACGTCGACGCCCAGGGAGACCCCGCAAGCTGCTTCGTCTGGAGAATGTGTCTCAGGACATGCCGGAAGGTGAGGGAGCTGGGAGGCAGCCGCCCTGTTCAGGGGTGAAGCAGGGAGTGGTGCGCAAGCTCCTGGAGCCGAAGCGAGAATGTGATGGAGCTGTGCTGTGTTCTGTGGAGCAGGAGGGGAGGTGGAGCCCT